>NC_143025.1:16006666-16320000 GCF_057628025.1 Oncorhynchus mykiss
TTCATTAGAAGTACCCGTCCAAGAAGGTCGGGGTGGCAGGGTAGCCTAGTGGTTAGAGCGTTGGACTAGTAGGAAGGTTGCAAGTTCAAATCCCTGAGCTGACAAGGTACAAATCTGTCGTTCTGACCCTGAACAGGCACTGTTCCTAGGCCGTCATTGAAAATAAGAATTTGTTCTTAACTGACTTGCCTAGTTAAATAAACGTAAAATAAAATTAAAAAGTAATTGGCCACAGATAAAATTGTCAAATCATGTTACATGTACAGTCGCTTTGATTGGACTGATCATGTCAACATCATACTTTCAATCTTAGCCATTGGATGTAAACATTACACAACAAGTTGGAAATCTCAAATTCAACAATGAGTGGGTTGAAAGGAATCAGTGAAAGTAGCATTGTAAAGTAACACTAGCATGCTATTTAGTGGAGGGGCTGTGTGGTCTGAAATCTGTGAGTAAGGGGCTCTTTTCCAAGTTTAAAATAATAAACATTCAACATTGGCCATGCTGTCAAATTCGTTCCTCTTTCTAGAGCTACGACCTGAATATCAATGATTCAACCTTGCATTTTTCCGAGTTCCCAGTTCAGAAGCTTCTAAAGCCATGAAATCATTTTGAAGAATTTTCCAAGCTGATTAGGCACAGTCAACTTAGTGTATGTAAACTTCTGACCCACTGGAATTGTGATACAGTGAATTATAAATGAAATAATCTGTCTGTAAACAATTGTTTGAAAAATTACTAGTAGATGTCCTACCCGACTTGCCAAAACTATTGTTTGATATATATATATATATATATATATATATATATATATACACACAAATAGTTTTAATGTCTGTTCCTTGTCTGTCATTAGATTTTAGACTATTTTCTCTCAAGCTTAATCTGTCCATCTATTCTCCACAGTTTTCCATTTCTTAGTAATTTCTCAGCTCTGGTAGACTGACATATTATCTGTCTATGATAAAGAAATGCAATTTGTAATACAAGGACACAGTGTGAAGGAAGGAGCTCTCCTCTGCATGGATGTTACAGCTTCAACTCCCATGTCCCGATGATTAACCCGATTTTAGATGTGCAAATGCTTCTTCATCTCAAGCTAGACATGACTACTGGCACAAATCCACAAAACTGACCATAGCATTTTCGCCCAGTGCAAAAGAGTAGAATATACAGTATTTAGGCCTAATGCAGTGGTGAGTTCAAGATCGTCATGGTTTGAACTTCAGAGAACAAACATGTTTTAATGGATCTGTGTTGTTTTAAATGACACCAAAACCCCTCTGTCTGCATCCCTCGACTGTGGAATGTTGAGGGTGATACCCGTTTACTCCCTCAGGATTAGAGATCACATCTCAATATCATCTCAATCATCTCAACTAGCCACTAGGTATGGAGACATTTCAATCACAAGAATGAAAAAAGGATTAGCAGTAGAGGTCGACCGAATAATGGGAATGGCCGAGTAATTAGGGGTGATTTCAAGTTTTCATAACAATCGGATATCAGTATTTTTGGACACCAATTTGGTCAATTATTACAATGTTTTTTTTTACACCTTTTTTAAATCTTTATTTAACTAGGCAAGTCAGTTAAGAACACATTCTTATTTTCAATGACGGCCTAGGAGCGGTAGGTTAACTGCCTCGTTCTGGGGCAGAACGACATATTTTCACCGTGTCAGCTCGGGGGATTCAATCTTGCAACCTTACAGTTAACTAGTCCAACGCTCTAACCACCTGCCTCTCATTGCACTCCACAAGGAGACTGCCTGTTACGCGAATGCAGTAAGCCAAGGTAAGTTGCTAGCTAGCATTAAACTTATCTTATAAAAAACAATCAATCAATCATAATCACTAGTTTACTACACATGGTTGATGATATTACTAGTTTATCTAGCGTGTCCTGCGTTGCATATAATCGATGCGGTGCGTATCGTTGCTCCAATGTGTACCTAACCATGAACATCAATGCCTTTCTTAAAATCAATACACAGAAGTATATATTTTTGAACCTGCATATTTAGCTAAAATAAATCCAAGTTAGCAGGCAATTTTAACCAGGTGAAATTGTGTCACTTCTCTTGCGTTCATTGCACGCAGTCAGTGTATATGCAACAGTTTGGGCCGCCTAATTTGCCAGAATTTTACGTAATTATGACATAACATTGAAGGTTGTGCAATGTAACAGGAATGTTGAGACTTATGGATGCCACCCCATACGGAACGGTTCCGTATTTCACTGAAAGAATAAACGTCTTGTTTTCGAGATGATAGTTTCCGGATTCAACCATATTAATAACCTACGACTCGTATTACTATGTTTTATTATGTTATTATGTTAATTAAGTCTATGATTTGATAGAGCAGTCTGACTGAGCAGTGGTAGGCAGCAGCAGGCTCGTTAGCATTCATTCAAACAGCACTTTTGTGCGTTTTGCCAGCAGCTCTTCATTGTGTGTCAAGCATTGAGCTGTTTATGACTTCAAGCCTATCAACTCCCGAGATTAGGCTTGTGTAACTGATATGAAATGGCTAACTAGTTAGCGGGGTGCGCGCTAATAGCGTTTCAAACGTCACTCGCTCTGAGACTTGGAGTGGTTGTTCTTCTTGCTCTGCATGGGTAATGCTGCTTCGATGGAGGCTGTTGTCGTTGTGTTCCTGGTTTGAGCCCAAGGAGGAGCGAGGAGAGGGACTGTAGCTATACTGTTCCACTGGCAATACTAAAGTGCCTATAAGAACATCCAATAGTCAAAGGTCAATGAAATACAAATGGTATAGAGAGAAATATTCCTATAATTCCTATAATAACTACAACCTAAAACTTCTTACCTGGGAATATTGAAGACTCATGTTAAAAGGAACCACCAGCTTTCATGTTCTGAGCAAGGAACTTAAACGTTAGCTTTCTTACATGGCACATATTGCACTTTCTTCTCCAACACTTTATTTTTGCATTATTTAAACCAAATTGAACATGTTTCATTATTTATTTGAGGCTAAATTGATTTTATTGATGTATTATATTAAGTTAAAATAAGTTAATCCAGAATTGTTGTAATTGTCATTATTACAAATAAATAAATATCGGCCGATTTAATCGGTGTCTGCCTTTTTGGTCCTCCAATAATCGGTATTGGCGTTGAAAAATCATAATCGGTCGACCTCTAAGGTCGAAGGTGAACCCTTCAAATAACTATTTTTGGTTCCAGGTAGAACTCTTTCGGGTTCCATGAAGAACCCTTTCCACAGAGGGTTCTACACGAAACCCAAAAGGGTTCTACCTGGAACCAAAAAAGCTAATTCTATGGGGACAGCGGAAGATCCCATTTGGACAACCATGGTCATTCAGCACCTACTCAGCATGCATGCTGCAAAGCACCAGTTTTACAAGCCACTACAAATAAAAGCAATCTAGTCCATGTGAGGCTATGCCCAACATGCCTCTGCCAGCTCTGTGTAGGCATGGCACTGCTACACTGCAGTGGATTTGTCAACAGCTGGTTGACCAGCAGGCCGTGTTGTTGTGGTGAGACCTGGCCCATCTCCTCCCAGCCGGAAGCCAGGCCATATTGAGATGATGTGATATCTACTGATCCACTTAGGGAGAGAATAAACAGTGTCCTGTGCCAAGGAATCACCCTCTAACTGTGATAACCTAGTCATAGGCTGTGTTATAAGAGCTGGATGCAGGCTGTTGTATTTAACTGATGGATGGAGAAAGAATATAATGGATATTGCAGTCTAAACTAAAGCAGCATCCCTACCCTGACCCGGCCGCTTCGCACGCTCTCTCCCAGGCTGCTGTCAGGTCTTGTTAGTGCTAACATTTCAGAAGGGCAGAGAGTCCTCCTCTCTCTCTTCCTCTCTCCCTGCTTCCTGTCCTGCATTTACATAGCACTCATGAACTGAATGGATAAGGATCAATACATCAGTCGATATGTGATTCTATGTAGCATGAACACTGCTACTTTGATGACTGGAGGCCGGCGGACATGCATGTCTAAGGGGATGTCGGTCAACTTCAGAGTACCCATACATATCACTGTACTCACATAGATAGTGGATGGTGTAGCACATGATGATGTTGCATAATGTTTCTACTGTACATAGTTTCTATCTCATAACAAGGCAGATGTCCACAAGAAAATGAGAGCAGTTTCAGGTCAATTGTCCATCAATCACGGCGACTGTTATACACAGGAACTGCATCAGTGTCAACATTTTAAGTGTTCTCCTCTCCTAATATAATGTTGTGGTTTGAGCGTGACTTAAATGTGATCTAATCACTCACTTTGGGTTCGATTGATCAATCAAGTCGTGCCTTTGTCATTAAATAGACCCTGACAATGTAATCAGAATGTATAAGAGAGGAATTAGATTACACGAGAAATGTCTATTCTGTCGAATGATCAAGGTCTGCTTGTGAAGTAAGATTACTGGTGATAAGAGAATTGTACTTCTCCTCAGATGCAATTTTCACAATGGAGACTGATGGTTTGCTCTTCTCTGCACCGGCTTTGTTCAGACTATGACTGATTGCACAATCACACCCTTCACATGCACATCAGTGTTGGGGAGTAGTAAACTACATGTAGTTCAATTAGTAATTTAACTACAGTTGCTTTTTTAAAATGTGTTTTACAATGTAGCGGTGTAGCTAACTACTGGAACTACACACTGTCTTCTGCAAAAATAAAATCTGGGTAGGCAATCATTTCCTTTCCTTTTCGGGTTCAGACCTGCCTAATTCTCACTTGAAACATTTATTTTTGTTTTAACAGAAGGTGTAATTTGGCCTATTAACATATGACCCCAAAGTGATTGGTTCTTGGAATTTGTAGTCTGACATTTCAGATTTACATCTAATTTTTCACAAAGTAGTTTTTACTTTTTTAAAGTAACAATTTATTTTTTATTTTTTTGCTCTCTGCATTGTTGGTCTACAGCTGTTTTACATACGATTTGATTTATATTTTCTTAAGGGTCGCTTTAGTGTTGCTTAACTTCTTCCAGTGTGAAGTATTTGGTACTGTAGCTTGGTAAACTATTTTGAGTAACTTTCCCAACACTGATGCACATTGATTCAGTATTCTACTGCGTAACAGTCAAATTGTGACTTCATAGCTAAGCATATCACTGGCTACATTCCCAAATCCACACAAGCACTTAGCAATGTCCAATACATTGGCTTGTTTTGACGTGATATGCTCGTGTTGACTGTTGATATTGGAACACAGCCACTGCCCTATTATTAGGACCAGGCAATGGTACACAATGACTGGTCCAAATGCATTCGGGTCTATTTAAGGTCAGACCGAGTAAGTGAGGCCATATAGAGGAAGTGGAATGAGGTAACCAACTGAATACCACAATCACTGTCTCTGAAGATGCTGTTCATCCCTTAGGCCTGACCTGGCTGCCCATTCCACTCAGATCAAATACCTATCAAGATAAAAGTGTAACACTTGATGGTCGGGAGTCTAGCTCTGCAGCTCCGCCTCCTTGTAGCTCCATCTCAGACAGTCTGGGCTCAAACACCTAGGGATCATTCATTACAGTATCTTTATCTGTGGCAGGGTTTGCCAATCTCGGTCCTGGGGCCTCCCAGTGGTGCACGTTTAGATTTTTGACCCTAGCACATGGCTTTTTCAAATAATCAAAGCTTAATGATGAGTTGATTATTTGAATCAGCTGTGTAGAGCTAAAGCAAAAACCAAAATGTGTACCCATGGGAGGTCCCATGACCGAGTTTGGGAATCCCTGATCTATGGGAAACTCTGCTGAGGTGGTCATTTTGTGTAATCTGCCTGGTACAAGAAACACTATTTAAACTAAAAAAGTATCCTCAACCATACAGTACACTAAACCCCTCCCTCTGCAACTGGACCCTGGACTTCCTGACGGGCAGACTCCAGGTGATGAGGGTAGTCAACAAAACCTCCACCATGCTGACTCTTAATATGGGCCCCCCAAGGGTGTGTGCTTCAAAAAAATATCTGTTTATTTTGACAGGGAAGACATTTTGAGACCTAGGTCTCTTTTTCAAATGTGCCCTGTATAATATAACATTATACACTATATATAAACTCAGCAAAAAAAGAAACGTCCTCTCACTGTCAACTGCGTTTATTTTCAGCAAACTTAACATGTGTAAATATTTGTATGAACATAACAAGACTCAACAACTGAGACAAACTAAACAAGTTTCACAGACATGTGACTAACAGAAATGGAATAATGTGTCCCTGAACAAAGGGAGGGGGGTCAAAATCAAAAGTAACAGTCAGTATCTGGTGTGGCCACCAGCTGCATTAAGTACTGCAGTGCATCTCCTCCTTATGGACTGCACCAGATTTGCCAGTTCTTGCTGTGAGATGTTACCCCACTCTTCCACCAAGGCACCTGCAAGTTTCCGGACATTTCTGGGGGAAATAGCCCTAGTCCTCACCCTCCGATCCAACAGGTCCCAGATGTGCTCAATGGGATTGAGATTGCCTGCAATGACGACAAGCTCAGTCCGATGATGCTGTGACACACCGCCCCAGACCATGACGAACCCTCCACCTCCAAATTGATCCCGCTCCAGAGTACAGGCCTCGGTGTAACGCTCATTCCTTCGACGATAAAGGGTAATCTGACCATCACCCTGGTGAGACAAAACCGCGACTCGTCAGTGAAGAGCACTTTTTGCCTGTCCTGTCTGGTCCAGCAACGGTGGGTTCAGCGCTGTCTTAGGCGTCTCACAGTACGGACATGCCTAATGCACGTTCACGCAGATGAGCAGGGACCCTGGCCATCTTTTCTTTTGGTGTTTTTTAGAGTCAGTAGAAAGGCTTCTTTAGTGTCCTAAGTTTTCATAACTGTGACCTTAATCGCCTACCGTCTGTAAGCTGTTAGTGTCTTAACGACCGTTCCACAGGTGCATGTTCATTAATTGTTTATGGTTCATTGAACAAGCATGGGAAACAGTGTTTAAACCCTTTACAATGAAGATCTGTGAAGTTATTTGGGTTTTTACGATTATCTTTGAAAGACAGGGTCCTGAAAAAGGGCCGTTTCTTTTTTTGCTGAGTTTACATACATACACACACATTACAATACAAAAACAGTCATGGGAAGTACAGACAAAAGCATCACAAATCAACTAGAAAAGCTGTTACATTCCTCCACAAATAAGTCCCCAATTAATGCTTTAAATTGCCTGAACGTTACCAGAACATCAAGATGAAATGTACTTTGAATTTTGTTTACAAAAATACGGTGCATTAGAACTAAAAGCAGCTTTACCTAGCTCAGTGGAGACCCTATGAACCTCGAGTTAACCAATCCTGTGAACGGGTCAGGCAACTCTGGTGAATCTACTCGACAGCAAAGTTAGCTAAGACGGAAGTTTATGAAGTAGGGCCTTGTAAACAAACAGGAGTAATGTGGTGATCTGCAGGTCTTTAGCAAAGTCCAGTCAACATTTTGATACAGGATGCAGTGGTGAGTCTCAAAACTGTTACGTGTAACAAAAGCATTATGGTAGATGGCATCCAATGGTTTAAAAGTAGTAGCAGCTGCACTTTGATAAATCATTTCACCATAAGAACAGATAAAAAGGTTGATTGAATAATCTGTTTACTACTGCTTAGAGAGAGCTCAATATGTTTGTGTAGAAAAAGACACATTTAAATCTTAGCTTCTTAACCAGTCATTTGTTTTTTAAATTTCAAATCCATATCAATACAAATGCCTAAGTGTGTGTGTATGTGTGTGTGTATATATATATATATATATATATATGTGTATATATATATATATATATATATATATATATGCAGGAACATGTTAGATTGGAGAACCATCTGATGAGTCAACAGTGCCTTCGTAGAGTATTCAGACCCCTTGACTTTTTACACACTTTGTTACGTTACAGCCTTATTTTAAAACATATTAAATTGTTTTTCACCCCCCATCAATCTACACACAATACCCAATGAGAAATCAAAAACAGGTTTGTAGAAATGTTTGTTAATTTATGAACTGAAATAGCACATTTACATAAGTATTCAGACCCTTTATTCAGTACTTTGTTGAAGCACCTTTTGGCAGTGATTACAGCAGCGAGTCTTTGATTGGGGAGTTTCTCCCAATCAAATCAAGTTTTATTTGCCACGTGTTTAGCAGATGTTATTGCGGGTGTAGCGAAATGCTTGCGTTTCCAGCTCCAACGGTGCAGTAATATTACTTGTTAGATATCTAACAATACACACAAAGAAATGTAAAGTAAAGGAATGGAATTAAGAATATGTCAATATTTGTGCTAGCAATGTCAGAGCGGCATAGATGAAGATACAGTAGAATAGGATGGAATACAGTATATACATATGAGATAATATGTAAACATTAAAGTTACTAGTGTTCCATTATTAAAGTGGCCAGTGACAATTTCAAGTCTATGTATATGGGGCAGCAGCCTCTGTGCTAGTGATGGCTATTTAACAGTCTGATGGCCTTGAGATAAAAGCTGTTGTTCAGTCTCTCGGTCCCAGCTTTGATGCACCAGTACTGACCTCGCTTCTGGATGATAGCGGGGTGAACATTCAGTGGCTCGGGTGGTTGTTGTCCTTGATGATCTTTTTGGTCTTCCTGTGACATCGGGTGCAGTAAGTATCCAGGAGGGCAGGGAGTACAGGAGGGGCTAAGCACGCATCCATGTGGGGCCCCAGTGTTGAGGATCAGCGAAGTGGAGGTGTTGTTTCCTACCTTCACCACCTGGGGGCGGCCTGTCAGGAAGTCCAGGACCCAGTTGCACAGGACGGGGTTCAGACCCAGGGCCTTAAGCTTAATGATGAGCTTGGAGGGTACTATGGTGTTGAATGCTGAGCTAGTCAATGAAAAGCATTCTAACATAGATATTCCTCTTGTCCAGATGGGATAGGGCAGTGTGATTGCATAGTCCATTGGTGTGGTAAGCAAATTGAAGTGGGTCTAGGGTGTCAGGAAAGGTAGAGGTGATAAGATCCATGACTAGTCTCTCAAAGCACTTCATGATGACAAGTGAGTGCTACGGGGAAATAGTCATTTAGTTCAGCTACCTTGCTTTCATGGGTACAGGAACAATGGTGAACACCTTGAAACATGTGGGGACAGCAGACTGGGATAGGTAGAGATTGAATATGTCCGTAAACACACCAGCCAGCTGGTCTGCGCATGCTCTGAGGATGCGGCTAGGGATGCCGTCGGGGAAATTCTGATCCCCATCAATCCCGTTAGCCTGAGTTCTGTCACGAAGATAATCATGAAACCATTAACAGGCGTCAAAGCTCAGGCCTGTGGAGGACAACTTATTCAATAAAATAACATGATTAACAGTATCAAAAGCTTTTGACAGGTCCACAAGCAAAGCAGCACATTTCATTGTAGTGTCTGAAGCATTGACAAGATCATTAACAGCTAAAGTGGTGGCTTGAATAGTGCAATGCCCTGATTGGTTTACATTGAAAATACATTTCTCAGATTAAAAAAGAGTAAAGTTGTGCGTTTACTAAGAATTCAAGAATCTTAGCTAGACAAGGAAGCCTTGAAATGTAGCGATGTAATTATTAAGATAACTACTCTCCCGTCCTTATGGAGTGGCAAGAAGAGCTGATTTCCATACTTTTGGAATATTTCATGATAACAACGTTAAATAAAACATCTGGGTTATTAACAAACGATGGGCGCTGCACGTTTAAGCAGACCGGGATCCAATTAGTCGGCCCCTGTGGATTTCTTGTTGTCTATTGCTGTAGCAAAGCGCCCAGAACTTATTTTCTGTAAATAGCCTAAAAGAAAAGGTTTGACTATAATTTCTCTTCTCATTCACTAGGTTTCCCCTATCACCTTCCTGCCCAATATCATTGTGAATTGGCTTAGAAGTTCTTTCAAAGAGAGCCTGCTGAAATGTAATGTTCTTTAAAAGCATCAATGATGGTATTTGTCCTGTAATGAGGCCAGTGTCTGAATGAATTTGTTGTGGCAAAGAGGTGGAAGTAGAACCCTTTTTTGTGATTTGCCAGTTTTCCAGAATATAGCCAGGTTCCCATTACAATCTGAAAGAATGTTTACATAATAATCAGCTGTAGCCTTTCTGATTTGTCTTGCACAATGATTCCTCAGTTGCTTAAAAGCTTGCGAGTCCGGGCCTAACCCTGTGTTCCTGGCCTTGACCCAAGCATCATCTCTTTTATGAAAGACTTCTGATAATGCCGGAGTGTACCAGGCATTCGATCTACCTTTCAACCTTTCATTTTTTGTACGGAGCAAAATTATCCACAATATTATTGAAGACATCTTAATAACAATGTATTTTATGTTTTGCTCAATCTGAGAAGGGAGGCCCACCCATGTCTATGCCAAAGGAAAAGCCCACCCATGTCTATGCCAAAGGAAAAGCCCACCCATGTCTATGCCAAAGGAAAAGCCCACCCATGTCTATGCCAAAGGAAAAGCCCACCCATGTCTATGCCAAAGGAAAAGCCCACCCATGCCTACACCAGAAAGACACATCAATCTCAGATAAAGCAGCCGAGTAAGCGAAACAGTGCCCCCTCTGTCTCGATATGTGTAGACCATGTATCTGATGCTGTCTGGACAAATAGAGGATGGAATGTCATACTATTTCTGGCCAGACCGCATCAGATACATGGTCTACACATACTGAGACAGAGGGGCACTGTTTCGCTCACTGTGCTGTTCTCTCCTGTAAGAGTTTCAGCAGAGAGGAAGAGGCGAAGCAAGAGGGCTCACTCTCACCGAAATCTTCCCAGAATAAGCCTAATGTGTTTATATGGGCGTACTATGTAGACCTAACCTTGTTGCCTGCCTTCGAGCCTTTAGAACAATGCCTCCCATTGTTAGGGTGGAGACATGAGCGTCTTGTCATTACATACCCTACAGATCTCTGGTTTTAGCCACTTGTGATTTGGAAAGGAAAGTTGACGGTTGCGCAGTTTGGATGCTGGCTTCCCCTAAAGTAAATTTATGTTTTGCCAAAATGATATAATTACTCATGTCCAAATAAAGCCATTGAAAATAATTCACCAGAGAGCATGACTTAGTCACAGAGGATCATTAGCTTCTGTAAAAATAAAAAATAGCTGTGGATTATTTCAAAGCACAAGTGCTTAGGCATTGGAAAGCCCGCAATTTGGGCAGCGTGCGTGGCAGTAGGCCTAGCAGATTGAGTTGTGGCTGTCAGTGAAAAGCACCTTAAACAGCGGTCACCAACCTGTTCTGAGTCCAGATCACTTTCGGAGTCAACATGCAAGCTGAGATGTACTGCTCAGATATTTTTTGAAGCCATATTTAAACGTACGCCTGTGCAACATTCACCAACTAAAAACAGTCCTGTAGCAATGAGGTTTGTGCAGTAGGCTATAGGCCCAATACATTATCACTGCATATTGGCTATGCTTGAATTGCCTTGCAGACATTGTTCTTCTCAGACCATTTAGAAAATATATTTAAACATTTTAGGTATATGATTACACTGGTATAGAACATTTGTTGTATTACTTGTGAGGCACAGCTGCGTGAACATGCGGTTGAAGTCGGAAGTTTACATACACCTTAGCCAAATACATTTAAATTCAGTTTTTCACAATTCCTAACATTTAATCCTAGTAAAGATTCCCTGTCTTAGGTCAGTTAGGATCACCACTTTAATTTTAAGAATGTGAAATGTCAGAATAATAGTAGAGAGAATGATTTATTTGAGCTTTTATTACTTTCATCACATTCCCAGTGGGTCAGAAGTTTACATGCACTCAATTAGTATTTGGTAGCATTGCCTTTACATTTTTTAACTTGGGTCAAACATTTCAGGTAGCTTTCCACAAGTTTCCCACAATAAGTTGGGTGAATTTTGGCCCATTCCTCCTGACAGAGCTGGTGTAACTGAGTCACGTTTGTAGGCCTCCTTGCTCGCACACACTTTTTCAGTTCTGCCCACAAATGTTCTATAGGATTGAGGCCAGGGCTTTGTGTTGATGGCCACTCCAATACCTTGACTTTGTTGTTTTCAAGCCATTTTCCACAACTTTGGAAGTATGCTTTGGGTCATTGTCCATTTGGAAGACCCATTTGCAACCAAGCTTGAACTTCCTGATGTCTTGAGATGTTGCGTAAATATATCCACATAATTTTCCTGACTCATGATGCCATCTATTTTGTGAAGTGCATCAGTCCCTCCTGCAGCAAAGCACCCCCAGAACATGATGCTGCCACCCCTGTGCTTCACAGTTGGGATAGGGTTCTTTGGCTTACAAGCCCCCCTTTTTCCTCCAAACATAACAATGGCCAAACATTTCTATTTTTGTTTCATCAGACCAGAGGACATTTCTCCAAAAAGTGCGATCTTTGTCCCCATGTGCAGTTGCAAACCGTAGTCTGGCTTTTTTATGGCGGTTTTGGAGCAGCGGCTTCTTCCTTGCTGAGCGTTCTTTCAGGTTTGTACCTTTTCCCCCAGCATCTTCACAAGGTCTTTTGCTGCTGTTCTTGGATTGATTTGCACATTTGCACCGAAGTACGGTCATCTCTAGGAGACAGACATTGTCTCCTTCCTGAGCGGTATGATGACTGTGTGGTCCATCAGATGAACGTGGTACCTTCAGGCATTTGGAAATTGCTCCCAAGGATGAACCAGACTTGTGGAGGTCTCCAATTTTCTTTCTGAGGTCTTGGCTGATTTTCTTTTGATTTTTCCATGATGTCAAGCAAAGAGACACTGAGTTTGAAGGTAGTTCTTGAAATACATCGACATGTACACCTCCAATTCACTCAAATGATGTCAATTAGCCTATCAGAAGCTTCTAAAGCCATGACATTATTTTCTGGAATTTTCCAAGCTATTTAAAAGGCACAGTCTACTTAGTGTATGTAAACTTCTGACCCACTGGAATTGTGATACAGTGAATTATAAATGAAATAATATGTCTGTAAAAAATTGTTGGAAAAATTACTTGTCATGCACAAAGTCCTAACCGACTTGCCCAAAACTATAGTTTGTTAACAAGAAATTTGTGGAGTGGTTGAAAAACGAGTTTTAATCACTCCAACCTAAGTGTATGTAAACTTCAGATTTAAACTCTTGTGTATGTTATATATATATATATATTATAATATTGTACTTTTTTCTGGACTGATGACCTGCATCTGATGGTCAGTTTGAGGGGAGGGAGCAGCTGTGAGGCTGCCTCACCATCTCTCCGCTCTCCCTCTACTAATGGTGAAATTCAAGTCGCACTGCATTATTTCTGCCTCATGCACCAATTCATTTTACTACTCCTATGACCAGAGAAAGTGAAATATTCCTTGATATTAAGAGACACAAGCTGTTAATAATAGCAAAGCAGGCTTATCGGAAGAGTTTGCTATATTCATTCATTATAGCTGCAGTGCTGGTTGTGGCTTGAGTGGTAGTAGGGAAAAGGCACATTTTATGGCTTTTAAGTGTGTAACAAAGTGTTGACAGTGCTGAATGACAACTTACACATGAACTTACCCATAAAAACAGCAGCTTTTTGCTGTATTCATTGAGTCTAGTCGTGGTTCTGAAATATCACAGTATCAACTTTGCTGTGCGTTCAAAGCTTATTTTTACAGTCCATGGCTTGAGGAAACTGTGCAGACATGGTGATCTGAGCTATCTGATTGGCCAGCGGTAGGCCTATAGTTGCACTTGATTTGCTCTCTGGGCCTGCCGGGTAGGTGAAGTTTTACCTTCACACATGAAATCATTCAAAATGGGAACACGTTGCTTTCCCGGCACTAGGGCTACTGAATCAAGTGCACCTACCACCAACAACATGAAATGAAGAAAAAAAAATAATATATAGGAATGCAAGGCTTTATTGTTGGGTTTTTACAAAAATGTTTGGTGATCGACTAGTAATGCCTTGGAGAACGACCAGTCGACCGTGATGGACTGGTTGGTGACCACTGATACCACTGTGACCACTGAAATATTTTTGAAGATAATGTGTCTTGAAGTGTAATTGAGAATGTTGAGGCAAGAAGGGGAGAGGTGTATGGCGAAGACATGGCACGTCTCTCTCCAGAAATCAGGTGCTCAGCTCTCCAGAATGCGCACAGCTTCCTCCCTCCAATTCTTGCTTATTTATTGTTGCATTGTATGAGTTGTTTGTTTACATAAAGTGTCCACTGGTTCAGATTTACCTGCTGCCCTTACTTTACAAGAGAAATGAATGTGTGTCTGCTTCCCATTGGCCTCTCTCTCCCACAGGGTGATCAACGCGGGGAAGAGCCATCTGAACGAAGACCAGGCGTGCTGTGAGGTGGTGGTGGTGAGGAGTAGACCCAGTGCCGGGGGCAACTCCACCTCCAACAGGCCCCCTACCACCCGGAGGAGGTCCTCTCTGCCCAATGGAGAGGGGCTGGGGCTCAGGGAGAACACTGTGAGTAGCCCCACTTTTCCAGATGTAGTCTAATACCCTGAGGCCTTCCCCCTCATTCTATCACATCAGGACCTGTAGACTCTTCTATTCCCCGGCCTCATATCATCCATAGTCTCTTATCCAGTCTGACATATAAGCCTGGTAAGCAAGGCAAAATGAGGCTACAGTCTACTGCCTTCCAGCTACAGCAGTGGTCGCTAAGCCTGGTTCTAGAGCGAGCTGCAGGGTGCGGTGTGCAGGTTTGTGATATTCCAGCACTAACACACAGGATGTGAAGACTGATATTCCAGCCCAGCTCTAACACACTTGACCATGTCAAATCTGTCGTTCTGCCCTTGAACAGGCAGTTAACCCACTGTTCCTAGGCCGTCATTGAAAATAAGAATTTGTTCTTAACTGACTTGCCTAGTTAAATAAAGGTAAAATAAATAAAAAATTAAATGTCAACTAATCTGCAAAATGATGGTAAGCTGAAAGGGGAGTGTAAGTGATGGATGGGAACAAAAGACTGCAGACAAGTAGATGTGTTCCTGTAGATGACCAGGGTTGTTTCCAGAGCTGCAGACTAGTAGCTGTGTTCCTGTAGATGACCAGGGTTGTTTCCAGAGCTGCAGACTAGTAGATGTGTTCCTGTAGATGACCAGGACCAGGGTTGGTTCCAGAGCTGCAGACTAGTAGATGTGTTCCTGTAGATGACCAGGGTTGTTTCCAGAGCTGCAGACTAGTAGATGTGTTCCTGTAGATGACCAGGGTTGTTTCCAGAGCTGCAGACTAGTAGCTGTGTTCCTGTAGATGACCAGGGTTGTTTCCAGAGCTGCAGACTAGTAGATGTGTTCCTGTAGATGACCAGGACCAGGGTTGGTTCCAGAGCTGCAGACTAGTAGATGTGTTCCTGTAGATGACCAGGGTTGTTTCCAGAGCTGCAGACTAGTAGATGTGTTCCTGTAGATGACCAGGACCAGGGTTGTTTCCAGAGCTGCAGACTAGTAGATGTGTTCCTGTAGATGACCAGGGTTGTTTCCAGAGCTACAGACTAGTAGATGTGTTCCTGTAGATCACCAGGACCAGGGTTGGTTCCAGAGCTGTAGTATCTACCCCCTCTGCTGTATGTCTAGCCTCCTGTCCCTCTCAACCCGCCCTACTCAGGCCCACTCAAAGCCTACACCAATATACACCTACACAAGTGCCCCATTTAGTCACTTCATCTGACAGTGAAATAATACCAGTGTAGAGTCAAGCATGATGTACTGTTTTTGGTATGCTCTGTTGTACACTGCAGACTGCTTGCAAACAATAGTTTTGCAGCTACAGTGGGATATGAAAGTGATTTAGGTACATGAAGTCTAGTGATGTATTTGTATGCATGTGGTTTGTATGCGTTTGTTTTGTTCTACTTAAATTCCTGTGTGTGTCTGTGCATGCCGGACCACACAGGTATATTTGATAGGAAGCTTGTGTACATCTCAGAGACTGTGTGTGCTACAGTTTTCAGGTCTACCACAGAAAAAAGAAAAAAAACGGTATATGTTTGTGCTTGGGGAATATCTGTTTCCTTCTGAAATACTGTGTGTGTGTGTCCAGGACGTGGAGCCCGGACTGACCTTCCACTACTGGGGTCTGTTTGACGGCCATGCGGGCTCAGGGGCAGCGGTGGTGGCATCTAAGCTGCTCCAGCACCACATCATAGAACACCTCCAGGAGGTCCTGGATGTCCTGAGGAACCCGGCCCAGCTGGCCCCCATCATCCAGGGGGAAGAGCCCACCAACTACCACCTCACCCCCACCACCCACCGGGGCATCACCAGGGCCGCCTCCCTGCGGGGGGCTGCAGGGGCCCCCGGCTCCCCCAGCCACCCCCCGCCTACCAGGTTCTTCACGGAGAAGAAGATCCATCACGAGAGCATGGTGATGGGAGCCATTGAGAACGCCTTTAAAGAGATGGTGAGTTCAGGGCTATGTTCAGTAGGCGAACATTGTAGATGGAAGTGTAATGAAAACCGTGGATGTGATTCCTTGTTTTATATTTCAGAGACCGGCATATTTGTTCTACATCTATTTCTATCCGAACGACTACGTTGTGGCCTGTTGAACTCCGGTCTGAAGGAACGCATTTTCAATTGTGCTGAGTGACGTTCTGGGAGTAAGGGACTCTACATATATAAACCATGCATTAATTAGACATGAATTATAGCATAAGGGACACCGCAGCATCAATTAAATACAGCACATTCACTTTAAGAGACATCGCAGCACACTTTAACTATCTATTATCTGTTCATTATCTGCTCAATTGATGGACGTTGATCAGCGGCCTCTCGGCAATTACGGTATTTTTTTCTGCCGATTTATATAAGCAGTTGGCATACGGAGATCAACATCGCAACCCACTGGGAATAGGACTAGTAAGCATTGTATGAATGCAGCTTCCTTCTTTATTTCTAATAATAACTGTCTGGTTATTGTACATACAGACATACTCTGCCTATATGTCTGAAGTAGGTTAATTAAGCAATAAGGCACGAGGGGGTGTGGTACATCCAATCGCAATAACATCTGCTAAACGCATGTATGTGACAAATAAAATGTTATTTATATGGCCAATATATCATGCCTTAGGGCTGTTCTTAAGTACGACACAACACAGAGTTCCTAGATACAGCCCTTAGCCGTGGTATATTGGCTATATACAGTTGAAGTCTGAATTTTACATACACCATAGCCAAATACATTTAAACTAAGTTTTTCAGAAGTCCTGACATTCAATCCTAGTAAAAATTCCCTGTCTTAGGTCAGTTAGGATCACCACTTTATTTTAAGAATGTGAAATGTCAGAATAATAGAGAGAATTATTTCAGCTTTTATATCTTTCATCACATTCCCAGTGGGTCAGAAGTGTACATGCACTCAATTAGTATTTGGTAGCATTGCCTTTACATTTTTTAACTTGGGTCAAACATTTCGGGTAGCCTTCCACAAGCTTCCGACAATAAGTTGGGTGAATTTTGGCCCATTCCTCCTGACAGAGCTGGTGTAACTGAGTCAGGTTTGTAGGCCTCCTTGCTCACACATGCTTTTTCAGTTCTGCCCACAAATTGTCTATAGGATTGAGGCCAGGGCTTTGTGTTGATGGCCATTCCAATACCTTGACTTTGTTGTCCTTAAGCCATTTTGCCACAACTTTGGAAGTATGATTGGGGTCATTGTCCATTTGTAAGACACATTTGCAACCAAGTTTTAACTTCCTGACTGATGTCTTGAGATGTTGTTTCAATATATCCACACAATTTTCCTGACTCATGATGCCATCTATTTTGTGAAGTGCACCAGTCCCTCCTGCAGCACAGCACCCTAACAACATGATGTTGCCACCCCTGTGCTTCAGGGTTGGGATGGTGTTCTTCAATTTACAAGCCTCCCCCTTTTTCCTCCAAACATAACAATGGTCATTATGGCCAAACATTTCTATTTTTGTTTCATCAGAGGACATTTCTCCAAAAAGTACGATCTTTGTCCCCATGTGCAATTGCAAACCGTAGTCTGGCTTTTTTATGGCGGTTTTGGTGCAGTGGGTTCTTCCTTGCTGAGTGGCCTTTCAGGTTATGTCGATATAGGACTCGTTTTACTGTGGATATATATACTTTTGTACCCGTTTCCTCCAGCATCTTCACAAGGTCCTTTTCTGTTGTTCTGGGATTGATTGAGTGGTTGAAACACGAGTTTTAGTGACTCCAACCTAAGTGTATGTAAACTTCTGACTTCAACTGTACCACAACCCCCCGAGGTGCCTTATTGCTATTTCTAACTTGTTACCAATGTAATTAGAACAGTACAAATACATGTTTAATCATACCCGTGGTATACGGTCTGATATACCAGGGCTATCAGCATTCAGGGCTCGAACCACCCAGTTTACAATGTTTCTTAACTCCAGGTTTGATTTTTATTTGCTCCATCTTCAGCTGTGTCTGTGTGTTCTTCCGGCAGCTCCTTAGCATTAAGACGAGTGGGTGTCTTAACAGCTGGCTGCCAGTGATAAGGCGTTACCCCCTCTCTATCTCCCCATCGCTTTAATCCATTATCTGTGACTGTTCCCTTCAAATCAGCAGCATATGGTGCCAGTCAATCTACAGTAGCGCAATTGGTGGACTTTTCCCTTCCAACCCGCAGGCCCTCCAAAAATGTCTGTGCTGCTCAACATCTGGTTGTGGGGCTGTAAGTGGATGTGTGGACTTAAATTCAGCTCAGTCAGCAGCCCAGTGGTCATACACACGGAGTATCAAAAGGGTGGTCATGACAGGATTGGCCAATGAGGGGTCACGAAGGTTGTGGGTTTTTAGCCCCGTTGTCTAACGTTTTTAATGAGGATTCTTGCTTTTGTCCCTGCTGACTTCAGCTGTTGTTTCCTATCTACACATCTGAGAGAGAGTTCACCTCCTGGTGTCTAGTTAATTGATAACATCTAAGCCTGAAATGCTGATATCTGAGTGCCAAAATGCATTCTGATCTCACCTGTTCCATATAACTGCTGACATTAACATGCATAACTTCAGACAAACCTGGGTACTGCGGTGGTAGCTGTTTCCTCTACATCACCACTAGATGGCAGTGTGCAGCCATTTATTGAGAGTTAGTGTGATTTTTCCCAGCCTATTGTCACTGTCAACCCAATCTATCGAGACTAATAATAATGCACCATACCTCATGCACCTGTACACATTTCTGACTGTCTTTATGCTTAACGATTGTGTTATAATGAAAGTGTGATGTACAAGAATTTAAGATGAAACATCTATATATAAATCCAGAATTTCATCAAATAACAGTACACGGTCATGCCGATACAGTTGAGTGGATGTCACACACATTTTTGGCTTTGATTCAACAGCAGTCTATTATGGAGAATTTTAGATGTTAAACCCCGTACCATGATATTCCACACTATTCCGCTCATTCACATACTTGATTTCATAACGTGAATATGCTGCTCTTTTCTTTTCTCCCTCTCTATCGCTCTCATTCTTTATCTTTGTCACTCTCTCTTCACAGGGACAAGGCAACACTTTTCTGTCCCTCTGCTCCCCCATCTCTTCTCGCTTCTTATTTTAATTAACCTAATTCTCAAATTAATGTAAATCTTTCATCATTATTGGGGTGGTGGTGCAAATTAGCCAGTAACTCTGTCTGACTAGTTTACCCCACTCTTATCTGGGGTAACCACCAACCACCGGTTCGGAGTCTAGTTCTCAGGCTGACATGAATCACCACATTCCTATGGAAACGGGCCGTGTCTGGAGGAGGCTGCCAGAGCCTGATAAACACACAGAGACAAGTAAACATCAAAAAGAAACATGGCTCACGACGGCCTTATCAGCAATCTGTTTACAGAAGGACAGAAATAACAGGGGAAGATCAGATCTTTGGGAAGCCTAGTCTTCCTCTCTGCTGCTCTGGAAATACATGCATTTACCCCACTAAAGCTATAGTCAATTATGCCTGTAATGGGGTAAAAACCCTAATCCTAACTTGTTGTCTTGCATTGACTGTTTGTATGCTTAATTGTGAAATAGTTTTTTTCATTGTGCCTACCAGATGCCATAAGGGAAGAAAGGTGTAGCTAGTTGTTTATGAGGAAAATATTTATTATTGAAGGCTTCCCTCCCTGCAGCCACAGGCGTTTGACAGGATGTATATGTATGCACCGCTACAGATTCAAAACTCACCCTGGGTGAAGGACACGTTTGTTCACGTCGTTCCCCCTTCGTAACACACACACACACACAAGCACACAGACAAACACACACACATCTCCTGAGAAATGTGTTTCTCCTCCAAGCCGCCAGCAGTGGTGGGAAACGGTTGCTGGCGTGTCACTAGGACCTTGTTACAGGAGAGTTTTACACACACACACACACATGCACACAAATGTCAGTGAAGACACTTGCCAGCTGGTCAGCGCATGCTCTGAGTACACTTCCTGGTAATCCGTCTGGCTGTGCGGTCTTGTAAATGTTAACCTGTTTTAAAGGTCTTACTCTCATCGTCTATGGAGAGTGTTATCATACAGTCGTCCGGAACAGTTGGTGCTCTCATACATGGTTCAGTGTTGCTTGCCTCGAAGCGAGCATAGAAGCCATTTAGCTCGTCTGGTAGGCTCATGTCACTGGGCAGCTCTCGGCTGTGCTTCCCGTTATAATCCTCTGTGATCGTTTGCAAGCCCTGCCACATCCGACATACATCACTGGGCCCGAATTCCCTGCCATTCAGGACCTCTATACCAGGCGTTGTCAGAGGAAGGCCTTAAAAAGTTTCAAAGACTCCAACCACCCTAGTCATAGACTGTTCTCTCTTCTGCCGTTCATCAAGTGGTACCGGAGCATCAAGTCTGGGACCGAAAGGCACCTGAACAGCTTCTATCCCCAAGCCATAAAACTGCTGATTAGTTAATCAAATGGCTACCCGGACTATTGACATTGACCCTGTTTTTATTATTTATTTCATTATTTTAATTGTTTTGCACTGACTCTCTTGCACTGACTCTATGCACACTCACTAGACTCTACTCATACATACTACACTGACAGTCCAACACACAAAACACACTCTCACACACACACACACACAGACACACTTTCACATTCTTCACATATGCTGTTGCTACTCTGTTTATTATATATCCTGATTGCCTAGTCACTTTTACCCCTACCTACATACTGTATTGCCTCAACTACCTCGTACCCCTGCACATTGATTCTGTAATGGTACTACTGGTACACTGAACTAAAATATAAATGCAACATGTAAAGTGTGGGTCCCATGTTTCATGACCTGAAATAAAATATGTTCCATAAGCACAAAAAGCTTCTTCCTCTCAAATGATGTGTACAAATGTTGCATCCCTGTTAGTGAGCATTTCTCCTTTGCCCAGATAATCCATCCACTTAACAGGTGTGGCATATCAAGAAGCTGAACAGCATGATTATTACACAGGTGTACCTTGTGCTGGGGCAAAAGGCCACTCTGAAATGTGCAGTTTTGTCACAACACAATGCCACAGATGTCTCAAGTTGTGAGGAAACGTTTATGGCGTCATTTGGGCGAGCAGCTTGCTGATGTCAACGTTATGAACAGAATGCCCTGTGGTGCTGGGGCAATGGTATGGGTAGGCATAAGCTACGGACAACGAACACAGTTGCATTTTATCAATTGGAAATTTGAATGCACAGAAGGTAGTGACGAGGCCCATTGTGATCCCATTTACTTTACGGTATTTGTGACCAAAGGATGCATATCTGTATTCCCAGTCATGTGAAATCCATAGATTAGGGCCTAATTCATTTATTTCAATTGGCTGATTTCCTCATGAACTGTAACTCAGTAAAAAAAAAAAACAATTCATTTTTATTTAGCAAATATGTCTTACTTTTTAACTCTGCATTGTTGGGAATGGGTTCGTAAGTAAGCATTTCACTGTAAAGTCTACACCTGTTGTATTCGGCCCTATACAATTTTATTTGACACAAACCACACACGCACACAGTCTTGTAAAAGTAACCGTGTGTGTTTTCCACAGCGGACTACATGCTAGGGACAGAGTACATGTATTAGCGTGCACTATTTCTTCACTCTTAACATATCTCTAGAGATCATGACATTGCTGTAACGCAGGACACACATTTTCACTCATCAATTCCTGGTCTGGACCCGTATTCATACAGCCAGTGTCACAGTAGGATTGTTGACCCTGCGATAGACGAGCATCCTATCCAGGGGGGTGTACAATGTACATCAAGCTGCTTCACGCTACAGAAACAGGAGATTGGCTGCTGCCCTATCAGCTGTTCTTGCTCGGACAAGGCTACATACTCTGGTTTGTGCTTCAAACCATTTTAACTTCTCCACGACTCTCACTTGTATAGAGTAGAAAGGGTTAACGTGTGAAATAGTACATCATTTTGGTGGAGCTATAGGTAGGTTGGTTACATTTTTTTAATGTTAGCTTTTTTGATGAATTCAGTGACAGATTAATTATTCACCTTATTAATGAATTAACATCATGGATTTTAAAAATAATTTTCTCTGTTTTAATTAGTGCTAAATTAATCAACCTAATTAAGCCGTGTAATAACGAGTACTCCCTCAAACCTCCCCTCATCTTTAGGTTTTCATTTATTGTTTTTGCTCCTGGACATAATGCTCTTACTGTGATTGGACCCCAGGAAGAGTTGCTACTGCCTTGGTATCAGCTAATCGGGAACTATTATAAATGCAAACGTTATATATGGTATGTTACTGTAGCAAGGACTTTAATCCACATCAGGTCCTTCTTTCGTGCTACTTTGTAATTGGAAAATATATGTTTAGAGACCAAGCTTTTTTGCTGTGTGTATACTTATGTGTTTGGTTGTTTGGTTGTGTTTTCAGGATGCCCAGATTGAGAGAGACAAGGCTGTGTTTAACATCTCAGGAGGCTGTACTGCTCTGTGTGCACTCTTTTTATTGGGAAAGCTCTATGTTGGAAATGCCGGGGACAGCAGGTGAGACACACGCACACGGGTGGATTTCGATGAGTAAAATATGTCTGGTGAGATCCATCTCTCTCAACTTTTCTGTTTACACTAGCCTTGGATGTGGTGTGGCCAAAGCAACATTCCGGCTTCAGGTTTGAGTTCAGCTATTAGCATACTGTAATAGTATATAGACAAACAAAATAAGGATACCAATTCAAACTATACAGGAGCTTCTCATCTAAACCACATTGCACATAGTGGTGCACACTTGATTAATATAATGATTCACAAATGTGTGGTTATTTTAAAAAGCCTTTAACTTGCAATTTGGCTAACAGAGAAAACATGCTGTCTACTAGTATTAAGGTCATTCTTGCAGGGACATGTGGTGTGGGAGAGCCATTGTATTTACACACACACTAACAGAAATAAACACATGTTGTTTTGTTGCTTTGCCCTTCAGAGCGATCATTATCCAGGGTGGAGAGGTCATCCCCATGTCTACAGAGTTCACACCAGAGTCAGAGAGGCAACGCCTGCAGTTCCTGGTAAGAGGAAGAATTAAACTACTGTATCACAAAACATGACCACAAAGTCACTACATATGTATAAGAACTTGATGTCAAGTGTAAGTAACCTTATGTCTCACTCATTATGTAAATGTAGTTTTGTCATTATTTTAAACTGCAAAAATGTTCTGCTCTATTGTTTGAGTCAATGCTCCTCACAAACGGTTTCCTAGATCTAGCTAAATGCCTGAAAGGGACATCATAAGTCCATGTCCCAGGTCATTTGTTGTGTAGATCCAGTTATTGACCTCAACCCTAATGATCATATACAGTATTTTAGACCAAACAAACTATTGTAGTTTTTTCTTCATCAAATATTTAGCAGCCATCATTTTTGGGGGTTTCAAATAACTTGCATATATTCAAATACCTTTAAATATTATTATTTGTTTTTCTGAGAGGTATTCAGGATACTTTTAAATGTTAATTGTTTTTCTGAGACCTTTATTTGAATATCAAGGGAAATAATTGCCTTCAGTTGATTCTCTATATTCGACTACATTTTTGAGAACTTTGAATATTGTATTGTTGATATTTGGAAAGAAACTACAAAATGCTAATATTTTTTGCTCAGGTCTGCGTAATAGCTCCCACAGTTCCCGGTAAGTGGAGGAACTCGACTACAACCCCCTGAATCATAGCGAACTTTAGCTGTGCTTGACTGGAGCAATGGAACCAATAGACTAGTCGCAAAAGTGCAATCCCCAGCCATCTAACATTCCAGGCAGAGAAAACGATCAAAGTATTTGAAAGATTTCAAATAATATTTGAACCCAGGTCTGCTCTGTTCTTATTAAGCACAGCTGTCAGTTATCACAACATATGACTCCCTGTACAGACAGTAACTAGGCTGAACTCTCCTGCCTGGTGTCTTGGTTGGTTTAATAGACTGTGTGATTGAAATGCCCAGTGGATAGGAAGGCAATCTCCTCTCTCTTTCTCCCTCTCTCTCTTCTCTCTGTAAAGGCCTACATGCAGCCGCACCTGTTAGGAGGCGAGTTTACACATCTGGAGTTCCCGAGACGTGTACAGAGGAAGGAGGTGGGGAAGAGGATGCTTTACCGGGACTTCACTATGTCTGGCTGGTGGGTATCTATTTATCTGTCTAGTCTGTCTCTACCCAACTGTCTCTCTGTGTCTGTCTTTCTTTCCACCAGTGGTTTGTTTGATTACTGGAACTGAAGTAATGAGGGCCTTGGTCCTCTCATTAGAATAAGTTAGACCGATGCTGCATTTAGGAAATCATCCTACCCCACCATTTTACCATAGTCATGAGATCCATAATCATTAGATCATTCAAATTAGGCATCTTTGCATGAATTGTCATTGGAACTTTACAGTTTGCAATTTCACAAGCAACTACACAGTACTATTGAAATAATGTCCTTTGTCCGCAATCACTTTGTCTATCTGAAACTCTCATTCTCATCCATGGCACTCAGTAAAGCTGATTGACAGGGAATGCTCTGATAGACCCAGACATTCTGTGTTGTCTGTATGAATGACGGGGAATGCTCTGATAGACCCAGACATTCTGTGTTGTCTGTATGAATGACAGGGACATTTCAGCTCATCAGTGATCTGGACAGAACTAGGACCCATCACAGCTCCACATCATCTTTGCTACAGAGGCAGACTGAAGGGAGGAGTGAACGAGCAAGAGGTGATTGAGGGGAGGTTTATTGGTGCTGGAGCGTTTCTCAATGCAGTTCTGTCTGTGTGCTTTTAAGATGTGCCGAGGTAGAGCCGTGCTGCTCCTTATTGAATCCAGAACTGAGGATCTGTCTCACTGACTCAGACATGCCTGTGATGTATTTTTAAACAGATTCCTTTAAAAGTGGCCTCTTCTTAGGACTACAACTGGCCACTAGT
Source organism: Oncorhynchus mykiss (assembly GCF_057628025.1). Lineage (NCBI taxonomy): Eukaryota > Metazoa > Chordata > Actinopteri > Salmoniformes > Salmonidae > Oncorhynchus > Oncorhynchus mykiss. The sequence goes on from NC_143025.1 coordinate 16,032,061, forward strand.
GTACCATAACAGACAAAAGGACGTAACTGCATTTGTGTGTGTGCTCCCTCACTCCTTCCACCACCTCCTCCCTCTCATGCCCAGTTGGCAGTGAGCTGGGCTGTGAGTTGATAGTGCAGATGGGGGGGTTGTTAAGGATGGCAGGCGGTGGTGTTTCAGGGCTGTGTTCTGTTGATGGATGTTTAGCAGCATGCATGTTCTACATGTTCAAACACCCGGCAGCCAACAGTGGAGGGAGACCAGGAGGGAGAGAGAGAGAGAGGGAGCAGGAGATCAAGGGACTCAAGCTGTCTCACTGGACTCCTGTTCTCTGAGACAAAGGAGAGGAGAGAGGGGTGAATCCTAGAACGTTCATCATTGTCACACATTTATTTACTGCTCTCTTTTGTCTTTCTCTCCCTTCTCCCTCTCCACATGCACTCCCCTCTTTCTTGCCTACGATGGCAGTGTGATGTAAATAGTCTATTTTTTGAGAGATACTGTAGGCCCACACCCCTGTCCACTTTGGCCCTGTTTTTAATTCTGAACGCACACTGCATCGATTTATAGTCTATCAAACTTGGGCAAACGGTTGTCTTAAGGTTTGCCTTTACTCTCTAATATCGCAATCTGTCTGACTGCATACATGACTGACTGCAGCTGACGGCCCCTCAATGTCACCCCACAGTTTATTGATGTGTGTGTGTGTAAGTGCCTGTGTGTGTTTGAGTCGTGGTTTCTATACTGAGCACGTAACGCTAATGTCTCTCTCTATCACCCCAGTACACTGAGCAGTGGCCCTGCCCACTCGTAAGAGATGAGATCACTGCTCTCCTGCCCATCTCTCCATCTCTCATCACCAGCAGAGTGGAGGATACAGGCTAGCAGTTACTACACCCACCACCTCTCCTCCCCTCTCCTCTGTCACACACTACAGTGTGGTTGTCTGAAATAGACCACCACACTGTATAAAACCATGGTCTAATGAACAATGAAATCCACACACTGGTACATGCTCCCAGGGGTAGGTTCATTGGACAATATTTCAACCCCAAGCTGAGTCTTCGTCAGGAAAATGAGCCTGTGAATGTCTGGTGCTGTTTGCAGCGACCATAGTGTTGTCCCTGACAGTCCCAGAGGTATGAGTGGGAGCAGGTATTATAAGGGGATTAATGTGTGTATGTCACGCTGTCACAAATGCTTTATCTCCAGCTAGACAGAGCGAGACCGAGCTCTGAGACTGGGAGCATCCTGGTAAAACACTAACTTCACTGGGAGTCTGACTCAGTCCCCATAGGGACTAGTCTGAAGATGTCTGCTAGATGTCCTTTGAAATCATAAAGGCTGCTGGGGCTTTTCAGTATAAAGCTTTATGTTTTTGTAGGTGAAATGATGGAATGAAAATAACCCTACAGAATGAGTCAGAAAGGACCATAGATCATATTTAAGTGCTAAAGTGAAGGACAGTATTTCTGTGCTCAGCCTTACACGTTTGTATAACACTAGATGGATACTGAAGATAGATGGATACTGTGGATGGGATGGATACTGTGGATGGGATGGATACGGTGGATGGATGGAGGATACTGTGGATGGATGGATACTGTGGATGGATGGATGGATGGATGGATGGATGGATACTGTGGATGGATGGATGGATGGATACTGTGGATGGATGGATACTGTGGATGGATGGATACTGTGGATGGATGGATACTGTGGATGGATGGATGGATACTGTGGATGGATGGATGGATACTGTGGATGGATGGAGGATACTGTGGATGGATGGATGGATGGATACTGTGGATGGATGGATGGATACTGTGGATGGAAGGAGGATACTGTGGATGGATGGATGGATACTGTGGATGGATGGATGGATACTGTGGACGGATGGATGGATACTGTGGATGGATGGATACTGTAGATCAGTGGTTCCCAAACTTTTTATGGTCCCGTACCCCTTCAAACGTTCAACTTCCAGCTGCATACCCCCTCTAGCACTAGGGTCAGCGCATTCTCAAATGTTGTTTTTTGCCATCATTGTAAGCCTGCCACACACACACTATACAATACATTTATTAAACATAAGAATGAGTGTGAGTTTTTGTCACAACCCGGCTCACATGCAGGAGCAGGGCACAAATAATAATATAATAATAATCAATAATTTTACTCTTTATTTAACCATCTTTCATATTAAACCTTATTTGTTCATTGAAAATTGTGAATAACTCACCACATGTTAATGAGAAGGGTGTGCTTGAAAGGATGCACATAACTCTGCAATGTTGGGTTGTATTGGAGAGAGTCTCAGTCTTAAGTAATTTTCCACACACAGTCTGTGCCTGTATTTAGTTGTCATGCTAGTGAGGGCGGAGAATCCACCCTCACATACAGTGGGGCAAAAAAGTATTTAGTCAGCCACCAATTGTGCAAGTTCTCTCACTTAAAAAGATGAGAGAGGCCTGTAATTTTCATCATAGGTACACTTCAACCATGACGGACAAAATGAGAAAAGAAATCCAGAAAATCACATTGTAGGATTTTTAATGAATTTATTTGCAAATTATGGTGGAAAATAAGTATTTGGTCACCTACAAACAAGCAAGATTTCTGGCTCTCACAGACCTGTAACTTCTTCTTTAAGAGGCTCCTCTGTCCTCCACTCGTTACCTGTATTAATGGCACCTGTTTGAACTTGTTATCAGTATAAAAGACACCTGTCCACAACCTCAAACAGTCACACTCCAAACTCCACTATGGCCAAGACCAAAGAGCTGTCAAAGGACACCAGAAACAAAATTGTAGACCTGCACCAGGCTGGGAAGACTGAATCTGCAGTAGGTAAGAAGCTTGGTTTGAAGAAATCAACTGTGGGAGCAATTATTAGGAAATGGAAGACATACAAGACCACTGATAATCTCCCTCGATCTGGGGCTCCACGCAAGATCTCACCCCGTGGGGTCAAAATGATCCCAAGAACGGTGAGCAAAAATCCCAGAACCACACGGGGGGACCTAGTGAATGACCTGCAGAGAGCTGGGACCAAAGTAACAAAGCCTACCATCAGTAACACACTACGCCGCCAGGGACTCAAATCATGCAGTGCCAGACGTGTCCCCCTGCTTAAGCCAGTACATGTCCAGGCCCGTCTGAAGTTTGCTAGAGAGCATTTGGATGATCCAGAAGAAGATTGGGAGAATGTCATATGGTCAGATGAAACCAAAATCTAACTTTTTGGTAAAAACTCAACTCGTCGTGTTTGGAGGACAAAGAATGCTGAGTTGCATCCAAAGAACACCATACCTACTGTGAAGCATGGAGGTGGAAACATCATGTTTTGGGGCTGTTTTTCTGCAAAGGGACCAGGACGACTGATCCGTGTAAAGGAAAGAATGAATGAGGCCATGTATCGTGAGATTTTGAGTGAAAACCAGCAAGGGCATTGAAGATGAAATGTGTCTGGGTCATTCAGCATGACAATGATCCCAAACACACTGCCCGGGCAACGAAGGAGTGGCTTTGTAAGAAGCATTTCAAGGTCCTGGAGTGGCCTAGCCAGTCTCCAGATCTCAACCCCATAGAAAATCTTTGGAGGAAGTTGAAAGTCCGTGTTGTCCAGCAACAGCCCCAAAACATCACTGCTCTAGAGGAGATCAGCATGGAGGAATGGGCCAAAATACCAGCAACAGTGTGTGAAAACCTTGTGAAGACTTACAGAAAACATTTGACCTCTTTCATTGCCAACAAAGGGTATAATAAATTCCTAAAAAAATCCTACAATGTCATATTCTAGATTTTTTTTTTTTCTCATTTTGTCTGTCATAGTTGAAGTGTACCTATGATGAAAATTACAGGCCTCTCTCATCTTTTTAAGTGGGAGAACTTGCACAATTGGTGGCTGACTAAATACTTTTTTGCCCCACTGTAGGTACGTGGTTGCAAAGGGCATCAGTGTCTTAACAGCACGATTTGCCAAGGCAGGATACTCTGAGCGCAGCCCAATCCAGAAATCTGGCAGTGGCTTCTGATTTAAATTCAATTTTCACAGAACCGCTTGTTGCAATTTCGATGAGGCTCTCTTGTTCAGATATTGGTAAGTGGACTGGAGGCAGGGCATGAAAGGGATAAGGAATCCAGTTGTTTGTGTCATCCGTTTCAGGGAAGTACCTGCATAATTGAGCATCTAAGTCTCTCCGGTGCTTCGCTGTATCACGTTTGACATTGTCCGTAAGCTTGAGTTCATTTGCAAACAAAAAATCATACAATGATGGAAAGTCCTGTGTGTTGTCCGTGTTAATACAGACAGAGAAGAGCTCCAACTACTTAAACAGCCTAAATGTTGTACCGCATATTGAATATAGTTGCGGAGAGTCCCTTTAATCCTAGATTCAGATCAGTCAGGTGAGGAAAAAACATCCCCAGATTGGCCTGTCGTGTGAGAAACTCGTTATCATGCAAGCGGACAGACAAGTGAAATTATGGTCAGTAAAGAGAACTTTAAGCTCGTCTCTTAATTTTTAAAAAGCGTGTCCATACTTTGCCCCTTGATAACCAGCACACTTCTGTATGTTGTAAAAGCGTTACATGGTCGCTGCCCATATCATTGCATAGTGCAGAAAATACATGAGTTCAAGGTCCTTGCTTTAACAAAGTTAACCATTTTCACTGTAGTGTCCAAAACGTATTTCAAGCTGTCAGGCATTCCCTTGGCAGCAAGGGCCTCTCGGTGGATTCTGCAATGTACCCAAGTGGCGTCGGGAGCAACTGCTTGCATGAGAGTTACCACTCCACTATGTCTCCCTGTCATGGCTTTTGCGCCATTAGTACAGATACCAACATGAGCAGCTGCTATGGTAGGTTACATACGGACGGTTAGTGCAATTCCCGCAAGAGACTAACGGTTAATGTGATTGGATGTTAATTATTTGACTAGGTTACCTGTATTTGGCATTGTTGTTATTTATCTGAACTCTAGATGGTTTAATTCGATTTTTGGCAGTGAAACGAGGCTACTCAGGCGAGGGGGGGAAAACACCCAAATGTATGGCCCGGCCCCGTGGGAAAATATAAAGGGACTGTTTTGAAAATGTGAAGATTTTTTTAAAAATTTTTTTTTAAATAAAACATTTTTAAAAATGGGAATCACATTTTTATTTGGCGTACCTCTGACGTCAAGGGGTACACGTACCCAGTTTGGGAATACCTGCAGATGGATGGGTGGATAGATGAATAGATAAATACTGTAGATGGATGGATAGCATGGCCTCCGATCTAGCTCTGCATGCTGCAGAAAGTGCTGAGTGAGTGAGTCCTGCTGGCCCAGGGTGGAAGCATATGGTCTCCGAGTGGAACCAGTAATCTAAAAACCTTTCCAGTCCTGTCTAACCCTCCTCTCTCTACACCAGCACAGCTGAAATGCATCTGACAAGATATGGTAGGATGGCTTTCATTACCAAGCTGGTGTTTATCACATTCACATGCAGGACCAGGTGTGAATTTAGAAGAGAAAATCCAGAATCCTTTCAGTTGGTATAAATGGTGTGTGATTTGTGACCATGGGGTGGTTACTTTCGATGTGGTCATAACTGCTGCTTAGAAAGGAAGGTGGAACGTTTAACACTGAAAAGGAATGTGCATTAGTACATTGGCTTTCTTAAGGAGCCAGTATAGATGTTTTTACATTGAATGTACTATAGATGCCCAGATTCAAATGTAAGACCTTTCCTTAGCACGTGTGTAATATTTTCCAGTCTGATCTCTTGTACTGCATCTTCATCGACTCCCAGTCACATGCTGTTGAAAAATGCATGAGTGGGGGTTGTTTAAGCACTGCTTTGAGAATATGGGGGATTATACAGGGGGGGGGGGTCAATCAATCACCCCTCTCTACACACACACACACACACAAACAATCTGAAACGGGAACACCATCTCATACATTCATTGGTATTTCCCACTTTGTCACAAGGGTATACATTCGCAAAAAAAAATTTGAAGATATGTTTTCTGTCTTTGTATTGTCTGGGTGTTTCTCTTTTCTTCCTAACTCTGTCTCCTCAGCTCAGCTGAGGGAGGTGGTGTATCTCCCGGGCACACTGCGTACGAACCACTGCCTGCCTGGCTGCCATAAAACAAAAACCCATTAAAGTCTCTTCTCTCCGGTGTGCAGGGCATATAAAACCATTGAGGACGACGACCTGAAGTTTCCCCTAATCTACGGCGAAGGGAAGAAGGTAAGACTGCTCTCGCCGAACCGCCTGCCTCTCTCCCTGCTCCCTGCCTGCTGATAGGGTTACTCCCACAGCCTTGTGTTGCTAAGCTGTAATCAAAGCTCCACCAGGGCACCATTAGTCAACCCAGTGTCACACTGGAGGAAGGAGCAGTTTCAGCCTGCAGGAAGGCTCACTATGGTGGCGTTACAGACCATCTTTATAACAGTCACACTGCACACACAATAAGATTGCTAGCCTATATCTTGTTAATGTGGTTCCTGAGATGCCAAGCCAAAGTCTGGTTATCACAGTTTGCTACTATGCCCATCATCTGACATGTAGTAGAGGGCTGTGTCGTTAGTTGAGGACCAAGAAGATATCCCCCCAAGTGCAGTCTGTTACCACACTAACCCTCCTATCACAGTCGGCTGTTCCCATGACATCAAGTGCTAGCCGAGGCCTGTCCCCCCTTTACAGTGGGGGAGAGAGAGATTGGTAGATAGGGCAATGGAGTGTAGGGAGAGAGGGCATGAGATGGGTAGATAGAGCGTTAGAAGGGAGGGAGAGATGGGTAGATATGGCGATAGAAGGGAGTGCATGGGGATCTGCTGGAGAGGAACGCCAGAGCACTTCAAAGCCTGGCACAGCATGTTGGGTCCGTACATACGCTCAACAGTTAATCCCAGGACGTTTCTCCTTCCGCCCGAGGAGCTCTCTCTCACTCCCTCTCTCCCTGTCTCTCTCCATCATTATCTAGTCTCTCTTTTCATCGTTCTCTAGTTGCGGCATTTGCACTGCACACTGATCCAAGGTCAGGCCAACTGCCTCCTCAATCTCTCCTCTACCTTCACTCTTACCCCCTCTTTCTTTCCTCGCCCCCCTCGGTCTGCCATTCTCTTTCTCATCTTCCTCTCTCCTCACTCTCACCGCTTCCCTCCTCTCTTTCTCTCTCCTCCTCACATGGCTCCTATTTGATATAGATTCAATTAGTACTGCTCCCCAGCTCCGAGCCGATAGCCCTTTTCAGAGACAGAGGTGATATGTGCAGACAGTAGCAATCAAAAGGAATTTCACACAGAGTACAAATGAGGGAGACCGTAGACTGTGCCGGTGTCTCAGACTAGGGAGAGAGGCGAGAGATCGTTAAGGATTGTGTGCGTTTATGAAGATCAGATTTGCTCTCAGAGCGAACATATCCTTGGAGGTCATCATTATTAAGGTCATGAGGCCATCATTGGTCCAGTTTTCAGTTCTGCCCTGATGAATAAGGAATCTCAGAGGGGAGTATGATTGATTTATCTGGGCCAGGGTAAATAGAATTAAAATTTTGTAGATTTATTTTAAGAGGATTCTTTCAATTCATGTTTGTTATTTCAATTCCCCATCCCGCGGAGTTGACAGAGTTGAAAAAACGGTAGAATTGACCCTGAGGTCAACACATCAAAAGACTTCAATGAATCAAATGATTCCAAACATTGGTTTGGAAATAATTGTTGTTGCCAAAACAGAGTTGGGGAATGAGGATCATAGGGTCAGAGGGAGGTGATTATAGTTCCTCTCTTTGATGGTCTCATCCCTCCACAGGCCCGTGTGTTGGCTACCATCGGGGTCACCAGGGGCCTGGGAGACCACGAGCTCAAAGTGCATGACTCCAACATCTACATCAAGCCCTTCCTGTCCTGCTGTCCCGAGGTAGAGTACTGTACTCCTCATTTTCTATTTCCTGTCTATCAATAACCTGATGGGTTTTTAATAGTGCCGTAATCACATTCCAGTGCATCAATCCTTATTGACCTCAAGATCATCATGATACAATGAGAGGAAGCCATGCCTGTGTTCCAAACGGCACCCTATCCCTTTTTATAGTTCACCGCTTTTGACCAGGGCCCATCAAGTCTTAAAAGAAGCTCTCACCTCCCAACCAACCCTCCACTGAACACGTACCTCCTGCCTCCTGATAGTCAGGAAGCTCTCAACACTCTCTTGATCTTTAATTCATCACCCTCTGAGTTCAGTCATGGTTCAGACAGTATGCAACTACTACAGTAGATTAACTTTTTTTTTAAGATCTCTTCTTTTAAACCTTTTTTCCTTGCCGTCTATCTGCCCTTGCTGTTGCTTTAAAGTCACAGTAAATACATGTGCAGACAGTATGTATATAAGATGGAGGTCATAAAATTGCTATGGAATCCAGCGGTCAGTGGTTTCCACGGTTTCCCATTGGGTGAACCCAAGGTCAAGGCTCTTCCTGTTAATCACTTCCTGTTGTGGGTCAAAAGTTAGATGTGGTTAGTGGGAGAGTCATCACTGTTTTACAGTATGACGTCTCAATTTCGAAATCTCCCTTGAACTGTATTGTGAAACAGATTCTTAAGATTGTGTCTCCCATTGCTGGTTATTATTCCAGTCAGACAGAGGTTGATAAGACAATATTTTTTGCCTATAGCCTTTCGACTGATTCTTTCACAACCACTATTACAACACCGTCTTCATGTAGTGTTTGTTCAGTGACTGACTAGCACTGCCAGTTTGTATGAGGTGACGTGATATGCCTCCTATGGAGGAACAACATGGCAACATGTCCATGGTTATCACCATAACAGTACTCCCTCTACCAGCACATTGAAACAACAATACTTCAAAACCATGGCACTTTGTACAAAGACCAAAGCCAGGGGCATTACTTAGTGTTCTCTGATTGTGACATACTGCAGGATGCCTTTTCATTATACCAGATACTTGAAGAGCGTGTGCTGTAGCAGTGCTAGTAGATGGAGTAGCGCTGATCGATGCATTTACACCTTATTCACATAAGTATTCAGACCCGTTGCTATGAGACCAGAAATTGAGCTCAAGTGCATCCTGGTTCCATTGCTCATTCTTGACATGTTTTTACAACACTTGTGGTAAATTCAATTGATTGGACATGATTTGGTAGGGCCCACACCTGTCTATATAAGGTCCCACAGTTGACAGTGCATGTCAGAGCAAAAACCAAGTCATGAGGTTAAAGGAATTGTCTCCTAGAGCTCCTAGACAGGATTGTGGAATGTGGGAAAGGTAACCATAAAATGTCTGCAGCAATGAAGGTCCTCAAGAACACCGTGGCCTCCATCATTCTTAAATGGAAGAAGTTTTGAACCACCAATACTCTTCCTATAGCTGGCCGCCCGGCCAAACTGAGCAATCGGGGAAGAAGGGCCTTGGTCAGGGAGGACCAAGAACCTGATGGCCGCTCTGACAGAGCTCCAGAGTTCCTTTTGTGGAGATGGGAGAACCTTTCAGAAGGACAACCATCTCTGCAGCACTCCACCAATCAGGCCTTTATGGTAGAGTGGCCAGATGGAAGACACTCCTCAGTAAAAGACACATGACAGCCCACTTGGAGTTTGCCAAAAAACACCTAAAGGACTCAAGATTCTCTGGTCTGACGAAACCAAGATTGAACTCTTTGACCTGATTGCCAAGCGTCATGTCTGGAGGAAAACTTGCACCATCCCTAAGGTGAAGCATGGGGGTGGCAGCATCATGCTGTGGGGATGTTTTTCAGCATCAGAGACTGGGAGACTAGTCAAGATCGAGGGAAAGATGAACGAAGCAAAGTACAGAGAGATCCTTGAAGAAAACCTGCTCCAGAGAACTCAGGACCTCAGACTGGGGCGAAGGTTTACTTTCCAACAGGACAACGACCCTAAGCACACAGCCAAGACAACGCAGGGGTGGCTTCGGGACAAGTCTCTGAATGTCCTTGAGTGGCCCAGCCAGAGCCTGGACTTGAACATGATCGAACATCTCTGGAGGGACCTGAAAATAGCTGTGCAGCGACGCTCCCCATCCAACCTGACAGGATCTGCAGAGAAGAATGGGAGAAACTCCCCAAATACAGGTGTGCCAAACTTGTAGCATCATACCCAAGAAGACTCATGGCTGTAATCGCTGCCAAATGTGCTTCAGCAAAGTACTGAGTAAAGGGTCTGAATACTTATGTAAATGGAATATTTCAGTTATTTATTTATTTATTTATTTCAATTTGCAAACATTTATAAATGCCATTTTTTCCTTTGCCATTATGGGGAATTGTGTGTAGCTTTAACTTCCTTCATACTGGGAACAGTGACATAAATGTTTTCTACAAGTTCTTCTGACTCTGGGGAAGTAGATAAAGCGCCTGATTGCCAAAATCCCGAAGTATCCCTTTAAGACCACACCGGTCTTAAAGGGATATTGTGTGGAGGGAGACGGTGTTACAATGTGTGGAGGGAGACGGTGTTACAAATTGTGTAGTGCATACCTCTGAATGGTGTTGATTTTCTATCACCATTAATGGCCTAAAGTGCAGACTGGATGTGTCTGTGATCTTCTATTTTCTCTGTAATAAGATCACTATTAACCCCCTCTCTCCCCATCCACAGGTCAAAGTGTACCCACTGACGCAGTATGAACATGGGGTGGATGACGTCCTGGTGATGGGGACAGATGGGCTGTGGGACGTCCTATCCAACCAGGACGTTGCCGAGGCAGTCACTGGTTTTCTTGCCAACTGTGGCCCTGACGACCAGTATAGGCATGTTCTACGTTCCATGTTCTGCTCATACTACTGTAGCCCAGCTGCTAACAGACATGCTGTGGTCAAATCACACTCACCTCACTCTTATTTGGAGAGGATATGCTTCTTACAGTATCTTGCTGTAATTACACACATTTTAAAAGTATTTTCTGAAGTCAATGAAGAGCTTGTGAGACTAGTAACGTAAAGGTTCCTTTCTTGAGGATCCCATGGCATGATGGTTGATTTAAGTGATAACATTAAAATCATTTCTGAAATGTCCTACCCCTTTCTTAGTTTGGGGTTAAGTAAACTCCAGATGACTGGTGGGAGAGTATAGAGACTTTCTAAAGTGTAGGTTATAATGTCATCATTCTCTTGCTCTTTGTTCACACACTGTATGGAGATGATTACAACTAACTGTTTCCCTATGTCAAAGTATATTGTCAATAGTGTCTTTTGTCTCTTCCATTGTGACCCAGGTACACGATGGCAGCTCAGGACTTGGTGATGAGGGCACGGGGGGTCCTGAAGGACCGAGGCTGGAGGATAGCCAACGAACGTCTGGGCTCCGGAGACGACATCTCTGTCTACATCATCCCTCTGAGGTACGGCAACCTGCAGACCTAGCCGTAGCCCAGGTCCAGCTCACCACCACCCAGCATGGGACTCTAGACAGGTTCTGTGTCCAAAATGACACCCTATTCCCTATATAGTGCACTACTTTAGGCCAAGGCCATGACAAGTATTGCATTATGTAGGGAATAGGGTGCAATTGTAGGCGTTCTCCCAACCGGCAGACCTAGCTAAGGGCCAGCTCACCACCCACCATGGGACTCTAGACAGGCTGCCCCCCTCTACCATCTATCCTATCCCCTCTGTCCTAAAATCAATGCCCTGGTGCTCACACAGTGCTTCATCCCAAATGGTTTTCCTGAGGAAACAAAATGGCTGCTGGTTGTTGTACAGTACAGGGTAGCATGATTGTTCTTGTCTCTTGTGAAAGGAAGGAAAATCTCAGGATGTTCCAATATACAGTACCTTCAGTTTCTTCTTGTGTTTCTGTGCTGCAAGGGAACAAATGACAATTCTGGATTTAAAGGCCCACCGGGGCCATGTATTTCGAGTAATTCATAACCAACCCTTTGTTGTTTTTCAGTAGGCTACGGCTTCTGCATTGCCAAATATTTTCTGATGCAATGGAAGAGTATTGCTTTCACAAAGGCAATACTTTTCTTATGGATATCGCATGGGGAAAGACAAAGGGACTCTCTTTCAAAGTGCAATGCTTTATGGGATTGTTTTTTATCCTTTTTAGATGAGATATTGTTACTATATTACTGATTATGAACAAGTAAAAATGCTTAGAAATGAGTGGATTTTAGATATCCATGCTGTACAGTGTAAAGAACCTGTTTTGAGTTGTCTGTATATACTGTACCGTTATGAAACCTCTTCTGTCCCTATGATCCATTACGTACATAAGTCACTGACCTAGACAGTACAATCCTACCACAGACAAACTATAGCGTTCAGCTCTCAGAACTATTGTTTGGGTGTTCCTCTCCAAGTGAAAGGTGAATGAAGTCAGACTTATGGTCGTTTTATTGCCAGTGACAATGTTAATCTCTCATTGTTTATTTTTTTCTTCATTTTGACAGGCTTGTTTTTTCTTTCATTGCGATGACCCTGAAAGTTGATTTACTTAAAGGATGTGCAGAAACACATTTTATACATAATTGTGAAACAGCTACCTCATGTTTCTGCTTTGTTTTAAACAAGATATCCAATCCCTTGCCCCAGTTGAACCTTTTTAGTTTCCTATTTGTCAAATACTTGTTTGCATCATCCTGTTTGCGTGCTCGTTTACTTTTCAAATATGAAACAGCCATTCCTTAATGAATTGTCACTAGTTTTCATACAAATATAGCTTAGTTTAGCTCTGTAACAAAATATTAGGAAATGTGTTCTGTATAGCGACATGAATAGGATGTAAAATTGGTCAAGTTTACTGAATGTTCTTACAGCTGAATCCTAAATTGAGACATGGTTGTCTCATTTTATCTTATTGAGACAAATGCTTGATTTATGCAAAAGTTCAAGTTACGAGTGTGGATCTCTCAAATGAACATTCAGTTCTTGAAGGCTAGAATTACATCCCTTAAGCAGATACATTTATTAGCAAGTGCTTGGGAGAAACACATGAGATTAAATTGAATGCTGGTATGAAAACTGTGTCTCTCTGTTTTTTGTTGTTTTTAAGTTATCTTTACTTGTAGTTTACTGAACATGTGTCACAACTCAGGGAGCTATGTGACCAATTCTCATGCCGGATGCTATACAGAAAATGTGTCTGTACCAGAGGAGGCTGGTGGAAGGAGCTTTAGGAGGACCGGTTCATTGTACAGACTGGAATGGAATAAATGGACCGGTATCAAACATGGAAACCAGGTTTGACGCTGTTCATTCAATGCCATTCCAGCCATTACAATGAGCCTGTCCTACAGCTCCTCCCACCAGCCTCCTCTGCGCTGTACAGGAATTCTTATTTTATCCTGAATCCTTTTGTTATTATGCAGTCTGGTATTTACACTTTGCTGAACAATACTCTGCAAACTAACCATTTAGGGCATTAACCTGAATCGATTGCTGTTCAGATACAGTATGAAGGATGTACAGTGTATTCTTGTGTTTCCACCTCTTCCATTTTCTGGATTAGAAAATGGAGGACGTAATGCCAGGTGAACTTCCTTTATTCAATGCAGTATGATGACAATGTTCCTGGATGTCCAGTCATGAACTACGCTAATGGACATTGTACACATCTCTCCTACTGCCGTGGGACCTCTACTGATGCCACTGGCGCTCTTAAAAACACACACAGTCACTATGATGTCAGAATTTGGGACTTGCTAGATGTCGTTTTAAGTTGATTCATCTGAGTTGTTCAAAAACGTTGTTAGGGAGGTGTTGATGTCCGATGTGTGTGTCGCTGACTAAGACCGCACTGTTTCTAATCCAATCAAATTACTCTAGTCGTGGCCTAATGCATGTTAATTTGTCTCTGTTCCTTTTAATGTATTTGGCATGTTTATTTCAAAGCTGTTTCAAAGTGTTTTTGTTCTGATAACACAAACTTTACTCATATATTTCTCTATGACTGACCTGCTCAAAACATTGCAGAAAGAGGACCAGGGCTCTCTTCAGTCTGGATCACCGAAGCGTTACAGATTGTGTGATAGAAATGTAAAGGTAATTTCCAATTGAGCCGACTTAAGCAGTGTTTACCGTGAATGCAGTCTCTGCTAGCGTGGGAACATTGGCTTTACATTTCAATCACACTGTAACGCTAAACTTACTCAATACAGTTGAAGTCGGAAGTTTACATACACCTTAGACCAATACATTTTAAACTCAGTTTTCACAATTCCTGATATTTAATCCTAGTAAAAATTCCCTGTATTAGGTCAGTCAGGATCACCACTTTTTACTTTTAAATGTGAAATGTCAGAATAATAGTAGAGGGAATGTTTTATTTCAGCTTTTATTTCTTTCATCACATTCCCAGTGGGTCAGAAGTTTACATACACTCAATTAGTATTTGGTAGCATTGCCTTTAAATTGTTTAACTTGGGTCAAACGTTTCAGGTAGCCTTCCACAAGCTTCCCACAATAAATTGGGTGAATTTTGGCCCATTCGTCCTGACAAAGCTTGTGTAACTGGGTCAGGTTTGTAGGCCTCCTTGCTTGCACACACTTTTTTAGTTCTGCCCACACATTTTCTATAGGATTGAGGTCTTTGTGATGGCCACTCCAATACCTTGACTTTGTTGTCCTTAAGCCATTTTGCCACAACTTTGGAAGTATGCTTGGGGTCATTGTCCATTTGGAAGACCCATTTGCAACTAAGCTTTAACTTCCTGACTGATGTCTTGAGATGTTGCTTCAATATATCCACATAATTTTCCTGACTCATGATGCCATCTATTTTGTGAAGTGCACCAGTCCCCCCCTGCAGCAAAGCACCCCCACAACATGATGCTGCCACCCCTGTGCTCCAAACATAATGATGGTCATTATGGTCAAACAATTCTATTTTTGTTTCACCAGAGGACATTTCTCCATGTGCAGTTGCAAACCATAGTCTGGCTTTTTTATGGCGGTTTTGGAACAGTGGCTTCTCCCTTGCTGAGCGTTCTTTCAGGTTATGCCGATATAGGACACGTTTTACTGTGGATATAGATACTTTTGTACCTGTTTCCTCCAGCATTTTCACAAGGTCCTTTGCTGTTGTTCTGGGAATGATTTGCACTTTTCGCCACAAAGTACAGTCATATCTAGGAGACAGAACGCGTCTCCTTCCTGAGCGGTATAAGGGCTGCGTGGTCCCATTTTGTTTATACTTGCGTACTATTGTTTGAACAGATGAACGTGGTACCTTCAGGCGTTTGGAAATTGCTTTCAAGGATGAACCAGACTTGTGGAGGTCTCCAATTTTTTTTCTGAGGTCTTGGCTGATTTCTTTTGAGGCACTGAGTTTGAAGGTAGGCCTTGAAATACATCCACATGTACACCTCCAATTGACTCAAATTATGTCAATTAGCCTATCAGAAGCTTCTAAAGGCATTCAACCAAGTTTATGTGAACTTCTGACCCACTGGAATTGTGATTAAGTGAAATAATCTGTGTAAACACTTGTTGGGAAAATTACTTGTCATGCACAAGGTAGATGTCTTAACCGACTTGCAAAAACTATAATTTGTTAACAAGAAATTTGTGGAGTGGATGAAAAATGATTTTTAATGACTCAAACCTAAGTGTATGGAAACTTCCGAATTCAACTATATGTATTGAATAGAGCCTCAAGCAGAAGCAGAATGTAAACATAATTGTAAATAAAATGTAAAGGATACTTCTAGAACAATTCTCTCTTTTGTACTACTGTATGTGCTCTACATGGTTCTTAAGCCCAAGTAAAGAAATGAAGTAAACAGGCATTTGTAATGTTTTGGAAAATGCATAGAAGAAAATAATTTGAAGGATTGCTTTTCAAATGGATTAAAAATACTATGAGCTGATTCTGAAGCCTTTTTTCTTGTAAATGTTTCATAAGGAACTGTACAAAGGGTACACTCATTATCACAAAGTACCATTGTGTCTACAGTATTTACCACAACCGATTTAGATAGTTCTATATACAGTAGACATACTGATGTCGGAAGCCTTTGTCTAGTGTTCAGCTCTCAATCCCCAGACTGCACTAAGTGTTTTGCTTTAGACAGATGGAAGGTGCTACAAGAGGTGTTGATTGATTCCTTGGTTCAGCAGTGCTCTGGTGAGCCCTATATGGCAGGTTGGGCCCCTGGGGGAGCAGACATCTGGAGGGAGGGAGGGGGTCGACTGGCTGGATGCTCTGTTACCAGGGCTCTCCATTTGTCTTTCTGTTATTCCTCACATGGTGACTCCTTGCCTTTTTCTTACCTGTATTGGAAGAGTAGGTTCAAGGTCCCTCCCCTCAGACCTTTTTCTCCAATGCATTTGAGGAATCGAGGGGAATATGAATTGAGAAATAACCCATCACAGCACTGCCCCCGCCTCCCCACCACCACCAATCACACACAGCCAGGGAACTAGAGCAGCTTAGCAGGGGCACCCTGGTGTGTCTGTGCCCTCAGTGCACTCATTGTGACACAGTGTCATGATACTCAACTCCCTGTCAGAGTCCCATGGGGTGAGGGGTAGGCCGATCAGTTAGAACAAATCCCCAACTGGCAGATGAAGCTTCTGCGAGGGAGAAAGGAAGGCTCATGAGAGACTGGGGGATCGTATGATACCCATGCAACTGTCCACACCTTCGGGTTTGTATGTAATATATTTTTGTCAATGTCTATACTGAACAAAAATATAAACGCAACATGCAACAATTTCAAAGACGTACTGAGTTACAGTTCATATATGGAAATTGGGCATTTGAAATAAATGAATTCAGCCCTATCTATGGATTTCACATGACCGGCAATTCATATATGCATCTGTTGATCGAAGATACTTTAAAAAGTAAAAAATGAAGGGGTGTGATCAGAAAACCAGTCAGTATCTGTTGTGCCCACCATGTCCCTCATGTAGTGCGACACACCTTCTCAAAGAGTTGAGGCTGTTGATTGTGGCCTGTGGAATGTTGTTCCACTCCTCTAAAATGGCTGTGCGAAGTTGCTGGATATTGGCGGGAAATGGAACACGCTGCCGTAGACGTTGATCCAGAACATCCCAAACATGCTCAATGGGTGATATGTCTGGTGAGTATGCAGGCCATGGAAGAACTGGGACTTTTTCAGCTTCCAGGAATTGTTTACAGATCCTTGCGACATGGGGCCGTGCATGATCATGCTGAAACAGGAGGTGATGGCAGCGGATAAATAGTATGACAATGGGCCTCAGGATCTCGTCACAGTATCTCAGTGCATTCAAATTGCCATTGATAAAATGCAATTGTGTTCGTTGTCCGTAGCTTATGCCTGCCCATACCATAATTCCACAGCCACCATGGGGCACTCTGTTCACAACGTTAACATCAGGAAACCGCTCGCCCACATAACACGATGCACGTGGTCTGTGGTTGTGAGACCGGTTGGACATACTGCCAAATTCTCTAAAATGACGTTGGTGGCGGCTTATGGTAGAGAAAGTAACATTAAATTCTCTGGCAACAGCTCTAGTGGACATTCCTTCAGTCAGCATGCAAATTGCCCACTCCCTCAACTTGATATATCTGTGGCATTGTGTTGTGTAACGACAACCTCACATTTTAGAGTGGCCTTTTGTCCCAACCATAAGGTGCACCTGTGTGATGATCATGCTGTGTAATCAGCTTCTTATGCCACACCTGCCAGGTGGATGGATTATCTAGGTAAAGGATAAATGCTCACTAACAGGGATGTAAACTAATTTATGCACAACATTTGAGAAAAATAAGGTTTTTGTGAATATGGCACATTTTATGGGATCTTTTATTTCAGTTTATAAAACATGTAACCAACACTTTATATGTTGTGTTCATATTTTTGTTCAGTGTACATACATTTTGAGCTTTATAAAGCGTATTGTCTGAGCATACTGCACCACAGAGAGAAAGTTTAGAATATTATGTCCTTGCCCTGTCTGAAAGTAAAGTTCCACATATGTCTCTTCATAAATGGGAAATGTACTTGAGTCCAACTGCATTTGAGATGAAGGCTAATATTCAATTTGGATGGATTCCACTGATTCAGAAAATTCCGCTTTGTATTCCAGAGAACAAGCCAAGTTGTACTCTTACACAGGCAGCCCAATTCAGTTTTTGTTTCACCAATCAGATTAGCTCTGAAAAATATCTGATGTGATTGGTCAAAAGACTAATTAATGGAAAAATATTTGAATTGGGCTCTGTGTAAACACAGCCTAATACAGGATTGAAGAGAGTGTGGCAATAAGAGAAAGGAGTCTTACCACACCTGAAGTTCGTAGATGGAATAGTTTAGACTTTAGACCAATTAGTCAGCCTTGCTGAACTGCAAGTTTTCCACCTGGCTGGTGAGGTCTGTGTGAGAATGATTTGAGTCTTATTCAGAACTGAACACTCCAGGAAATGTTCTGGAATGTTGAGGCAGCCTATCATAATGGATCTTTAACCCTCTAAATATTGTATTATCAAACACATCATTCATTTTTTGAGAAAGCATACACTTAATTCACTGCTAGCTGCCATCTTGTTTCTGAGTAAATTCATGTTTGATTAGTGGAATCATATTGAATGAGGTTGTGGAGAGTAGTGAGGGTTTATGGACCACCAGTGACCATTACTATAACAGTATTGTTATTGTGGAATTAACTCACTGCATAACTGTATGTTCCAGAAGTCTTATCTGGCCACATTATCCTATCCTTGAGTAGTGATTAAAAGAAACACGCACAAACACACACCCATCCACCCACGTATACACGCACGCATGCTCGAACGCAAACACACGCAATCTGTAGTGGATCTCAAAGTGCTGTGTCTGACACTCCCAGGCCCTCTGCAGGAGTCTGAGAGCCATCTGGTCCATACAACCCTTACTCCACAAATTCCCACCAATTCCCATAGTCAGGCCAGCATTGATCTGGCAGTCCACTCCTACTCTCCCCACGCGTATGTGTGTGGTCCAGATTGTAAGGCAGTGATGACACAGTCAGCCCTGTCTGTGGGTGGGTTGTTTTTTCCAAGGTCATCACATGGCACCGAAGCAGAGGACAGAAGTAACCATGGTAGTAGTTAGCTGACTGGGCAAGACAAGGGTCCATACTCATCATCCCTGCCTGCCACTGTGAATGCGATGAGGTAGAGGTACACACAGTAAGCACCTTACCACCAATAACTGGATCAATGACTGTATAGGGAAACTGGGTAGATATTGAGGGGAAAGCTAAAGGGAAATAGGAGCAGAGTTGGTGTAAAGGACCAAATGTTTCACATGTAAGGCATGTGAGCTATGAGCAGAATCATTTAGTAAGAGTAGATAGACTGTGTTTACAGTTCCTTATCGTTTCACTGAGTTATTATACTGAACAAAAATGCAACATACAACAATTTCAAAGATGTTGCTGCATTACTGTTCATATAAGGAAACCAGTCAATTGAAATTAATTCATTAGGCCCTAATAATCTATGGATTTCACATGACTGGGCAGAGGCGCATCCACTTGGGAGCCAGACCCAGCCAATCAGAATACATTTTCCCCCACAAAAAGCATTTATTACAGACAGAAATACTCCTCAGAACCCCCCTCAGACGATCCTGCAGGTGAAGAAGCTGGATGTGGAGGTCCTGGGCTGGCGTGATTACATGTGGTCTGCGGTTGTGAGGCTGGTACTGCCAAATTCTCTCAAATGAAGTTGAAGGCAGCTTATGGTGGCGAAATTAACCTTAAATACTGGCAACAGCTCTGGTGGACATTCCTGCAGTCAGCATGCCGATTGCATGCTCCCTCAAAACTTGAGACATCTCTGGAATTGTGTTGTGTGACAAAACTGTATATTTTAGAGTGGCCTTTTATTGTCCCCAGCACAAGGTGCATCTGTGTAATGATCATGCTGTTTAATCAGCTTCTTGATATGCCACACCTATCAGATGGATAAATTATCTTGACAAAGGATCAAATGCTCACTCACAGGGATGTAAACAAATTTATGCACATTTGAGTGAAATAAGCTCTTTGTGCGTATGGAAAATGTCAGATCTTTTACTTCAGCTCACGAAACATGGGATAACGCGTTCCATCTTGCGTTTATATTTTTGTTCAGGAGAGATGCACTATATCATTACATCCACTTGGGTTTGTGCTGTAAGTCAACGCTACACACTACAGGTTCACGAACTAGCTGAGGCATTAGCAGCTGGGAAAACCAGCATCCCCCTTCTCACCCTGTAAGTGGTAATGATGCACTGCAAATGACATGAGTTACAGTACCAGTGTTGATGTAGCACTATACTCTGGTGAAGGCATGAAACCACTGCCTCAACTTGCAGAATCAGCTACAAGGCCAGAAAGGAACTACAGCTTACAAAAAAGTTTAAAAAAATGATAGACTTCACATATTTATTGGATTGCCGCCACGACTTTTCCTTTTGTCTATGTGTAACCCTTGTTATTTTGGTGCTTTGAGAGGAACAGTCCATATGGACTTGTCTTAGGAAACATTTTTCGTTGACTGGTGTTACTTCCCATTGACTAGTGTTACAGTGTTGTGCAATGTAAAGGCATGTGGGGTGTGTAGTTCACACCCAGAGGCAGATGGTCTTGTCCGGTCCGACAGAGGAAGGTGCGGCAGTGGAGGCTGCGGCAGCCGGATCCGTTCCAGGATGCAGCTGTGACGATAATCATCGGAGGGAGCAGGCTGATTTTCCACCGGGAAGTGGCTCTAATTTACTGCCTTGGGGCCTGAACGGCCTGAAGCTGATTTATCTGCAGCCCGACTCAAATGGGAACCTCCACACAAGATGGATGACTGGGTCTGGATAGGCCGAGCTAGAGAGGCTATCCTCCATAACTCCTACATTACCATATAGCTATCCGCACGGCCTCTTTCTGACTGCTCCTTCACTCACTGTACCATCTGTGAGACACACTCAGGACAAGGGGAAAGTCTGCTCTCACAACGCTTCTTCCATGTTATATCAGTACTGATGGGAATGGTGCAGCCAGCTCAGTCAGTGTATGCAAAAGAGATGGAAACTAAGGGTTACTTAAGTCAAGACAAGTAAATGAGTGTTCAATATAGTTGTTGTTACCTCTGAAGGGGACGACATCATCTGGGGATCACAAAGGGACAGAAATGGGCAAAGGGAGGCAGCCAGTCATGGCCCTGCAGAATACTGTATTCTCCACACACTACCCTTCCAAAGCCCCAATACTAAAAAGGTGCTGGTGTGGAAAAAAAAATCTCCCAAGTTGTTAACATAAACCTGCCCAGGTAAATATTGCAGCTTGTCAGAGTAGGAAGGTCAAATGTAGTAGGATCCAATCTTCAGTCAGCACAGCAGCTTCACAGAGCAAAACAGTCTGTCTGGCACCCTATTCCCTATATAGTGCACTACTTTTGACCATGACCATTGGGCTTTGGTCAAAAGTAGTGCACTATATAGGGAATCTGGTGCCATTTCACACAGGTCTCGGCTGAGATTGGCAGCTCTGAACTCCTGCAGTTTCAGGGACGCATTACCCAGGCCAGTCTCCATCCCCATCCACCACGAGACTCGGCTGCCATACTGATTCAGGACTCAGCACAGCACAGGGCAGGCAGATGATACTGTGTACAGTTGGCCAGCAGCTAGCTATCTCAGTTAGGGTTTGAAAGGGCAACTCACAATGCATGACCCATATCAGTAAACTGCAGCCAGCCAGACAGTCACAACTCAGTTTAGAGACACATGGTAAAGCCGTGTGCTGAGCAGCATTAGCAAGCTGGATCATGTGTAAGTTCTCTGTACAGTAGTTTACATACTGTGTCTGTCTGTGGCACATCTGATGATGATTTAATTGAGTCATCAGACTACGAGGTCAGTCAGTTGTGCCAAAGGAACAACACGGTATAACGCTGCACATTTTTCTATCAACGTGCCTTGGCTAAAATTGGCCAACTGCCTTTAGACGTTTACGTACAATAAGGTGTCACGTGTTGGAGTATAGCTACCACTCACCAGTGACTTAACGTATGCTAAACATCAACAAAGGACGTCATGGTTAGCCATATACCTAGCCTGACTGGCTGTCTGTAGGCTGTAGCAGGCCAGTTTTACCAGTGGGCAGTAGAGGAGCCACGTCACAACTCGCTCTCTCTTCATAGCAACAGCACTATCCATCACCCATCATACATGCTTTCCAGATTGAAGAGAGACGCAGCACTTTGCCTAAGGGTAAAACCAAATAGCTGTATATATAAAAATACTTATTTGCTTCACATATTTATCCCTGGTGTACAATCAACCTTTATTGAAAATGAGTATCTAATGAGTATCTATTTTTGCAGGAAATGCATTCACGGCAGCCTAGATAATATCACATTTAAAAAATGCAACCAAATAATTTATATTTTTTTAAATCGATGAAATGTGAAATGCTCAAAATTACACACAGGCAGCTTTCCCCCCTTGAATAGCATTTTATTTGAGTTAAAAACCTGCTGCCACTTCTGGAACCTTCATAGCCAAGACAAAACGGAAGGAATGTTGCAACAATGTAACAATACAGCGGCTAGACTACTTTCACAGCTCCATTGTAACAACGTAGCTGTTATAACATTAACATCATATATTTAGATTTACCTTTTAAAGCAAATAAACAGGAACATCCTCGGCTTGAAGTCGAATACCAGCACTGGCAAGGCAGTAGCTTGCGCAGTCATCTCCATAGCGGGAAATGTCATAACCCAACCAACAGCACAAACTACTACCTCAGCCAGTACATGGTCAAATGCCGATAGAAACACACTGAAATAGCAGAAATCACAACCGCCAAATATAACGAATACATTTTTCTTCTATAATTCCGAACTGATACGTACGGTTCCAGGCGCTTGGGGCTGGTTATGTTCATCTGATCTCCTGAGCAGTGAGCAGACGGTCGTATCATGGGCAGAGTTGAAATATGAGGGGAAACCCCGCCCAAGACCTCCCCCAGTCTACTCCTCCCCTTTCCCCTGTGCACCAGACAACCTGCGGTCGTTTCCCTCATATGACCTAACCTCAAGATCCAGTTTGTCGCAAGAATGGAAGACTTCACAAGCCTTGCGCGACTGTTACCGTGAAGAAGGTACATGGTCGCAACCAAATATAATTCTTGCGTTGCACGATAATATGGCTACATTCCAGAAGGGATATCTTATTGTTTTTGGCTCGGGGAACAGAGAAAATGTGCAGTTTTATACATAGCATTATACTATTAAATTACTAGAGGGGGCTTTGTCATAAACCCTCAAAGTTCCAGAAAGGACTGAAAATGGCAGCCATATTGGTTAGGGAGAAATCCAAACCAGTCTCATTGGAATGAAGGCAGTAGAGGCACAATCCTGATTTACTTATGCAGAAAAATAAAAGTAATATCAAAAATGTGTCTGATAGAATTATTGTCAACCTAAAATATTGTTATATTGTCAATCCCATACAGTTTATACAGGTTTTATACACATTTTCTGTAAAAATAGATTCTAAAATATGGTAAACAAAAAACGTAAACTTTTATGGTCTTTCTTGGAAAGCATTGCGTGTTATATGATACAATATCAGGACTTGTTGCATTTACAACTTGGTGATAGGACTTAGACAACTGATTTGAGCCAGTGTATGGCTGTAGATTGACAGCATTGTTTGAATGGAATGTAGGCATATTTGCAGTTGATATTTCTAATTATGGAATTATTCCTCTAAAACTGTCTGACTAGCTAGCTAACAAACATACAGTGCAGATATATTTTTCATATTCATTATTTTACACAATATCTTATCACATCACTGGCAAACCATGGTTGACCATCTCCCTGACCTTCTAGTATTCTAAGTCCTCATTCTATGGCCATGACACTCATTCATCAGTATTCCTCTGATATGTCATTTCCCGAAAAATTATTCAGGAGGTTAGTCGTTTAGGATTGTGGGAAATGTATTTTCTACACTCAAGTCAGCAAGCTCTGCCACAATCCCAGATGCTTAAGAAAATGACACAGAGCAACATACAAGGACAGGACATCACTGAGGCACACACAGAAATCATTTAATTGTTTGTAGAACTCTCCCATTTATTTTATACAGACAAGTACCCTTCTCAGGTCAGCTAAAAGATCACATGGAATGTTACAGTAAGATTTGGAATAAAATCCTAGATGTTAAAAACTTCACAAAAGGTAATCATCTTTCCCCCTCTCAATCTTTTTAAAGGTCCATATAGCCTCAGTACTTTTAGTTTTTTCTTAATTACATCACTAACCACACACTGTACATCGACTCTATTCAATAAATCAAAATAAAACAAACGGAAACACTGCAATTGTCTTACTGTAGCAGTTAATACACAAGTCCAGCCAGTCAGAATGAGAGGTGGTATCAACCAGCGTGTATTAGAAGCATACATTGATGATGTCGTGTGTAGCAAGTCAGAGTTGTCGTTGTGGACCGAGCAGTTGCCGGGGGAGCTCAGTTGCCACTGGTTACTGTCTGTTAGATGGGCTCATATGAAGTAAAAGAGTCCGTCCGTCTATCCTTCCATCCACTTGTGTGAAGAAGTGTGTGTTTGGGTCTCAGGAGGACACATTCATTATGAATTCCTTCATTATAAAAAGGGGTTGGAACAGTCAGGACTCTCCGTTTTGTACTCTGGAGACAGGGGGCTGCATAAAGTCTTTGAAGGGCCCCATGGCCTCCTTCAGCGCTGAGCTGACCTCAGAGGAGGAGCAGGTGATGCACTCCACCAGGGTAGGATACAGTGCAATGACCTGGGCCCACGTGGTCCCATCCACTGTAGGACACACATACACACACACACACACACACGCAATGCGGTGGGGAAAGAGAAAGGCAGAAGAGATGCAATGTGGGGATAGGAAAGGAAGGAGGGCAGAGGAGAGGAAGGTGGACAGAGGAGTGAGAAGAGAAGGAGAGAAGAGGAGGGCAGAGGAGAAGACGGGAGGAGTGGAATGGAGAGGATGGCAGAGGAGAAGAGGAAAGGGAAGAAGACGCAGAGGGAGAAGGAAGGGAGAGGAGGGGAAAAGGAGAGAGCCACAGAGACAGATGTGAGGGAGAAAGCAATTAAATAAATCATTATTTTTATGGAAAGCCAGAGGGAAATATAAATGACTTTTTGTCTGGATAAATGAGGTTATAAACAACCTCAAGGGCACTTTGAATGCCTTACTTTTGCCTCTGATTCCAAAAATCAAACATTGTAAATTGACCTAACAGGGTACATACAAATCAGATATAAATTGCATTTGCAAACATTCCCCATTGTACTGTGACACAAATTAATAATGATTGAAACCAGGTTTCCATCCAACCTTATTATGTGATTAAAGTACATTTCGGATAAAACATTTCACGAAAGGCAAACTTTCCAAATGTCGACAAAACTAAATACGCTAGACAAGGCGGGATCTTTATGTGTCTGTAAAATTAATTATGTGAAAAAATGGTAGTGGAATCATCTTTATCTGCAAATATTTATATAATAACCATCATATCGAAAGTAAACTTGGAAGTCACGCGATGACATCTTGTGTGGTCGTCCGACTACGACTCAGGAAAGCATGCAGTTTATTAGGCTGCAGATGAAATAAGGTATGATGAACTTCAACGGGTGGTAAAAGTGCACGATGAGCTTGATGCTCCTTCCAATAAATATTGAGGGTCTTATTCTGGTGACATGATGATCGATGCTTGGCTACTGTTTGAAAAATTAAAATAATCTCCCTCTTTTGTCCATAATAATCTCATCATGTAGGCAAACCTACCCACACTGTATCTGCCAGCTGTTGGCAAGTGTACATGCGCCAAGACCAGAGTGGGCACATTCCCTATATAACAATTTCATTTTTACAAAACCATCAGTAGAGTTGAAAATGTGATGGAAACCCATTTAACTTGTATTCTTTATTCGGTACATGGGAATTTAACCGCAAAAGTGTTTTTATGTGCATTAAATGCACAGAATTTGATCAGCAACATAAGAACTGTAGAGTTGTGGTTGAACAAGGACAAAATACATCTAGCTGGGCTTTATATGCATCAGCAAGACAGAACGGCAGCGTTGAGTAAGCTCAAGAGCAGGGGTGTCTTAACAGCAGCTAGTGCGCAATCTCTAATATTAAGGAAGTCTTCAGACTCATGAGAACACCCCATGATAAACTGTAGACCATACTACACTGCTCAAAAAAATTAAGGGAACACTTAAACAACACAATGTCAATCACACTTCTGTGAAATCAAACTGTCCACTTAGGTAGCAACACTGATTGACAATAAATGTCACATGCTATTGTGCAAATGGAATAGACAACAGGTGGAAATTATAGGCAATTAGCAAGACACCCCCAATAAAGGAGTGGTTCTGCAGGTGGTGACCACAGACCACTTCTCAGTTCCTATGCTTCCTGGCTAATGTTTTGGTCACTTTTGAATGCTGGCGGTGCTTTCACTCTAGTGGTAGCACGAGACAGAGTCTACAACCCACACAACTGGCTCAGGTAGTGTAGCTCATCCAGGATGGCACATCAATGCAAGCTGTGGCAAGAAGGTCAGCGTAGTGTCCAAAGCATGGAGGCGCTACCAGGAGTCAGGCCAGTACATCAGGAGACGTGGAGGAGGCCGTAGGAGGGCGACAACCCAGCAGCAGGACCGCTACCTCCGCCTTTGTGCAAGGAGGAGCAGGAGGAGCACTGCCAGAGCCCTGCAAAATGACCTCCAGCAGGCCACAAATGTGCATATGTCTGCTCAAACGGTCAGAAACAGACTCCATGAGGGTGGTATGAGGGCCCGATGTCCACAGGTGGGGGTTGTGCTTACAGCCCAACACCGTGCAGGACGTTTGGCATTTGCCAGAGAACACCAAGATTGGCAAATTCGCCACTGGCGCCCTGTGCTCTTCACAGATGAAAGCAGGTTCACACTGAGCACGTGACAGAGTCTGGAGACGCCGTGGAGAACGTTCTGCTGCCTGCAACATCCTCCAGCATGACCGGTTTGGCGGTGGGTCAGTCATGGTGTAGGGTAGCATTTCTTTGGGGGGCCGCACAGCCCTCCATGTGCTCGCCAGAGGTAGCCTGACTGCCATTAGGTACCGAGAGGAGATCCTCAGACCCCTTGTGAGACCATATGCTGGTGCGGTTGGCCCTGGGTTCCTCCTAATGCAAGACAATGCTAGACCTCATGTGGCTGGAGTGTGTCAGCAGTTCCTGCAAGAGGAAGGCATTGATGCTATGGACTGGCCTGCCCGTTCCCCAGACCTAAATCCAATTGAGCACATCTGGGACATCATGTCTCACTCCATCCACCAACGCCACGTTGCACCGCAGACTGTCCAGGAGTTGGCGGATGCTTTAGTCCAGGTCTGGGAGGAGATCCTTCAGGAGACCATCCGCCACCTCATCAGGAGCATGCCCAGGCGTTGTAGGGAGGTCATACAGGTACGTGGAGGCCACACACACTACTGAGCCTCATTTTGACTTGTTTTTAAGGACATGACATCAAAGTTGGATCAGCCTGTAGTGTGGTTTTCCACTTTAATTTTGAGTGTGACTCCAAATCCAGACCTCCATGGGTTGATAAATTTGATTTCCATTGATCATTTTTGTGTGATTTTGTTGTCAGCACATTCAACTATGTAAAGAAAAAAGTATTTAATAAGAATATTTCATTCATTCAGATCTAGGATGTGTTATTGTAGTGTTCCCTTTATTTTTTTGAGCAGTGTATTTACTATTTTTTGTAGCCGTCTATTTTACTACCACAAACCGATACTGGCACTAAGACCGCAGTCAACGTGCTGTATAGGGCCATAAGCAAACAAGAAAATGCTGATCCAGAGGCGGCGCTCCTATTGGCCGGGGGTTTTAATGAGGGAAACTGAAATCCATTTTACCTAATTTCTACCAGCCTGTCACCTGCGCAACTAGAGGCACAGGTGACATCTTTTACTCCAAAACACCTTTGCTCCACACACAGAAACACATACAAAGCTAACATGTGCCCAGTACAGAAGTGGTCCGATGAAGCGAATGCTAAACTACAGTACTGTTTCGCTAGCAACGACTGGAATATGTTCCGGGATTCATCCGAAGGCATGAGGAGTTTACCACATCAGTCACCGGATTCATTAATAAGTGCATTGACGACGTCGTCCCCACAGTGACCGTACCAACCAGAAGCCATGGATTATTGGTAACATCCGCACTGAGCTGCATGCGAGAGCTGACACTTTCAAGGAGCGGGACACTAATCCAGACGCTTATAAGAAATCCTGCTACGTCCTCCGACGAGCCATCAAACAGGCAAAGCGTCAACACAGGGTTAAGATCGAATCCTACTACACCGGCGCTTGTCGGATGTGGTAGGGCTTGCAAACTATCAAGGATTACAAAGGGAAACCCAGCCGGATTACCAGGATGAGTACTCGGAGCATGCGCTGACCAGCTGGAATGTTTCTTCACTGACATTTCCAACCTCTCTCTGAACCAGTCTAATACCTACATGTTTCAATCAGACCACCATAGTCCCTGTGCCCAAGAACGGCAAAAACCTGGCTAATTGACTACCGCCCCATAGCACTCACATCTGTAGCCATTAAATGCTTTGAAAGGCTGGTTATGGCTCACATCAACACCATCATACCAGAAACCCTGGACCCACTCCAATCGTTCCACAGATGACAAATCTCTATTGCACTCCTCACTGCTTTCTCCCAAATGGACAAGAGGAACACCTATGTGACAATGCTGTTCATCAACTACAGCTCAGCTTTCAATACCATAGTTCCCTTCAAGCTCATCACCAAGCTAGACTGAACACCTCCCACTGCAATTGGGGGCCCGCAGGGGTGCGTGCTTAGTCACCCCCTGTACTCCCTGTTCACTCATGACTGCGTGGCTGTGCACGACTTCAACACCATCATTAAGTTGCTGACGACACAACAATGTTAGGCCTGATCACTGGCAATGATGAGACAGCCTACAGGGAGGAAGGAGGTCAGGACAACAACCTCTCCCTCAACAAGACAAAGGATCTGATCGTGGGCTACGGGAAACGGAGGGTTGAGCACGCACCCATTTACGTCGACGGGCTGTAGTGGAACGGGCCGAGTGCTTCAAGTTTCTCGGTATCACTAAAGGCGTCCGCATACTTCCCAGCAAAAACAGTTCGGTAGAGTTCATGCATACAGTGCATTCAGAAAGTATTCAGACTCCTTCACTTTTTCAATATTTTGTTACGTTCCATCCTTACAGCTGCACAGCTATTTCAGGTCTCTCAGATCTGGTTCAAGTCCAGGCTCTAGCTGGGCCACTCAAGGACATTCAGAGACTTGTTCCGAAGCCACTCCTACATCGTCTTGGCTGTGAGCATGATGCTGCCACCATGCTTCACCGTAGGGATGGTGCCAGGTTTCCTCCAGATGTGAAGCTTGGCATTCAGGCCAAAGAGTTCAATCTTGGTTTCATCAGACAGGAGAATCTTGTTTCTCATGGTTTGAGAGTCCTTTACGTGCCTTTTGGCAAACTCCAAGCGGGCTGTCATGTGCCTTTTAATGAAGAGTGCCTTTTTGGTGGTGCTGCAGAGATGGTTGTCCTTCTGGAAGGTTCTCCCATCTCCACAGAGGAACTCTAGAGCTCTGTCAGAGTAACCATTGGGTTCTTGGTCACCTCCCTGACCAAGGCCCTTATCCCCCGATTGCTCAATTTGGCCAGGCTGCCAGCTCTAGGAAGAGTCTTGGTGGTTCCAAACTTCTCCCATTTAAGAATGATGGAGGCCACTGTGTTCTTGGGGACCTTCAAAGCTGCAGACCTGTCTTGGTACCCTTCCCCAGATCTGTGTCTTGACACAATCCTGTCTCGGAGCTCTACGGACAATTCCTTTGACCTCATGGCTTGGTTTTTGCCCTGACATGCACTGTCAACTGTGGGAGCTTATATAGACTGGTGTGTGCCTTTCCAAATAATGTCCATTGAATTTACCACAAGTGGACTCCAATCAAGTTGTAGAAATATCTCAAGGATGATCAATGGAAACAGAATGCACCTGAGCAAAATTTCCGAGTCTCATAAGCAAAGGGTCTTAATACTTATGTAAAGATATATTTACTTTATTTATACATTTGCAAAAATGTTCCGCTTTGTCATTATGGGGTATTGTGTGTTGATTGATGAGGAAAAACATGTATTTAATCAATTTTAGAATAAGGCTGTAACGTAACAAAATGTGGAAATAGGGAAGGGGTCTGATTTCTTTCCAAATGCACTGTATATTATGAGGACATTTTGTGATGTTTTTTTGTTCGTTTTGGACTTCGGTGAGGGGTTTTTCGGCTGTTCGGGGACACATTTTTTCTGGAAACAAGCCGGAGTTCGAAGCCGAAGTCTACGCCCCATCGTCGATGATTAGTGAAGAATCCATACTGTTGATCAGTCTTTGATGTCATTCAAAGAGAGACGACTCATTTTCATGCAAATGTTTTAATTGAAAAATACTGCACCAAACATCTTATTTAGGTAGTTGTAATGACAGATTTCTTGAGCTATCTTAGATTAATTCTGACTACGGGGTCTCAAAATAGACAAACAGCACTATTGCCGCTTTTGTCTTGTTTTTCAACCGAAGGTCTTTTAAGGAAGCATGCAAACACACTCATTCGGTTCGGTTAGCCAAGTTTGGCTAGGCGCCAGCCGAACTGAAGCATGCCGACGGCTTATTATTATTTTACCTAAATTTAACCAGGTAGGCTAGTTGAGAACAAGTTCTCATTTGCAACTGCGACCTGGCCAAGATAAAGCATAGCAATTCGACACATACAACAACACAGAGTTACACATGGAATAAACAAAAACATACAGTCAATAATACAGTAGAACAAAGAAAACAAAATTATATATACAGTGAGTGCAAATGAGGTAAGATATGGGAATTAAGGCAATAAATAGGCCCTGGTGGCGAAGTAATTACAATATAGCAAATTAAACACTGGAATGGTAGATGTGCAGAAGATGAATGTGCAAGTAGAGATACTGGGGTGCAAAGGAGCAAGATAAATAAATAAATAAATAAATACAGTATGGGGATGAGGTAGGTAGATATATGGGCTATGTACAGGTGCAGTGATCTGTGAGCTGCTCTGACAGCTGGTGCTTAAAGCTAGTGAGGGAGATATGAGTCTCCAGCTTCAGAGATTTTTGCAGTTCGTTCCAGTCATTGGCAGCAGAGAACTGGAAGGAAAGATGACCAAAGGAGGAATTGGCTTTGGGGGTGACCAGGGAGATATACCTGCTGGAGCGCGTGCTACGAGTGGGTGCTGCTATGGTAACCAGTGAGCTGAGATAAGGCGGGGCTTTACCTAGCAGAGACTTGTAGATAACCTGTAGCCAGTGGGTTTGGCGACGAGTATGAAGCGAGGGCCAACCAACGAGAGCGTACAGGTCGCAATGGTGGGTAGTGTATGGGGCTTTGGTGACAAAACGGATGGCACTGTGATAGACTGCATCCAGTTTGTTGAGTAGTGTTGGAAGCTATTGGAGGCTTAAGGATCTAGCATGGTCTATACCCACCAACACAATTGTAAATAGGGCACGATAACACCTCTTCACCCTCAGGAGACAAACGATCTGGCCCTCAGATCCTCAAAAAGTAGTATTTAGTTAAATAGTTAACCTAATAGTTACCATTTTTTCACTAACTTTTTTTGACTCATCACATACGCTGCTGCTACTGTTTATTATCTTTCATGTTGCCTAGTCACTTTATTCCTAGTTATGTGCATATCTACCTCAGTCACATTGTACATCGACTTGGTACTGGTAACCCGTGTACATAGCCAATTTATAGTTCATCATTGTAGATTTATTATTACGCGTTTTATTTTTCTATTAACATATTTTCTTTCTCCCTGCATTGTTGGGAAGGGCCCGCCGTAAGTAAGCATGTCACTGTTAGTCTACACCTGTTGTTTACGAAGCATGTGACAAATAACATTTGATATGAACAAGTTGGGGGAAAATGCGCATATGTTTTTATGCAGATTTTGGAATATTTGCATGAAAATCTGTCGCCTATTGGATGGAAACCGAGCTCGATATAGTAAAGAAAGTGTCAGTGTGTTTCCTAAGTAGTTGATTTCTACTCACCGTTTTCTGGCTGGGTCTTTTTAAGTGAGTCCATCAAAGTGCTGATAGCTTTTAAGACAAAGATGATTTCCGTCACTTGTTGCCTAAAAATAAAAGGAATGGAATAATTATACATATTCATGTAGTGCATAAAAAAAGAACCAAACAAGGGGACATACAATGAGTACCAACCTTCAAATCTTCACAAACAAATCATAGGTAAACATTTTTTTTAAAATGAAAACCCCTTTTTGCAGCTGGAGGCATGAATATATACACTGAGTATACCGAATACCTTCCTAATATTGAGTTACACCCCCCCACTTTTGCCCTCAGAACAGCCTCAATTCATTGGGGAATGGACTCTACAAGGTGTCGAAAGCATTCCACAGGGATGCTGGCCCATGTTGACTCCAACGCTTCCCACAGTTGTGTCAAGTTGGCTGGATGTCCTTAGGGTGGTGGACCATTCTTGATACACACAGGAAACTGTTGAGCGCGAAAAACCAGGCAGTGTTGCAGTTCTTGACACAAACCGATGCGCCTGGCACCTACTACCATACACCCTTCAAAGACACTTACAGTGGGGCAAAAAAGTATTTAGTCAGCCACCAATTGTGCAAGTTCTCCCACTTAAAAAGATGAGAGAGGCCTGTAATTTTCATCAAAGGTACACTTCACCTATGACAGACAAAATGAGAAAAAAAGTCCAGAAAATCACATTGTAGGATTTTTAATGAATTTATTTGCAAATTATGGTGGAAAATAAGTATTTGGTCAATAACAGAAGTTTCTCAATACTTTGTTATATACCCTTGGCAATGACAGAGGTCAAACGTTTTCTGTAATTCTTCACAAGGTTTTCACACACTGTTGCTGGTATTTTGGCCCATTCGTCCATACAGATATCCTCTAGAGCAGTGATGTTTTGGGGCTGTTGCTGGGCAACACAGACTTTCAACTTCCTCCAAAGATTTTCTATGGGGTTGAGATCTGGAGACTGGCTAGGCCACTCCAGGACCTTGAAATGCTTCTTATGAAGCCACTCCTTCGTTGCCCGGGCGGTGTGTTTGGGATCATTGTCATGCTGAAAGACCCAGCCACGTTTCATCTTCAATGCCCTTGCTGATGGAAGGAGGTTTTCACTCAAAATCTCACGATACATGGCCTCATTCATTCTTTCCTTTACACGGATCAGTCGTACTGGTCCCTTTGCAGAAAAACAGCCCAAAAGCATGTTTCCACCTCCATGCTTCACAGTAGGTATGGTGTTCTTTGGATGCAACTCAGCATTCTTTGTCCTCCAAACACGACGAGTTGAGTTTTTACCCAAAAGTTATATTTTGGTTTCATCTGACCATATGACATTCTCCCAATCTTCTTCTGGATCATCCAAATGCTCTCTAGCAAACTTCAGACGGGCCTGGACATGTACTGGCTTAAGCAGGGGGACACGTCTGGCACTGCAGGATTTGAGTCCCTGGCGGCGTAGTGTGTTACTGATGGTAGGCTTTGTTACTTTGGTCCCAGCTCTCTGCAGGTCATTCACTAGGTCCCCCTGTGTCGTTCTGGATTTTTGCTCACCGTTCTTGTGATCATTTTAACCCCACGGGGTGAGATCTTGCGTGGAGCCCCAGATCGAGGGAGATTATCAGTGGTCTTGTATGTCTTCCATTTCTTAATAATTGCTCCCACAGTTGATTTCTTCAAACCAAGCTGCTTACCTATTGCAGATTCAGTCTTCCCAGCCTGGTGCAGGTCTATGTCATATATACATATATTCATACACATAGCTCATATATTATACAGCGCCAAACTTATCCGCTTGACTCAAGTCATTGCACGCACCCCTGTCCAAACAGGAAGCACCCTACCCCCAACCTTAAACTGCCCCTCTCAGTTCTCCCTACCTCACGATCCCCTGACACACAAATACCTTCTTGCATAAACACACACACTCCATCCCCCCTCTACTGGTCGGGTGCCCAGAGCAGAAGATTCTGCTGTGCACCATGGGGGCTCCTGCTCTGGCTGGAGCAGATCCGCCTCCAACCCTTCGGGACCATTCAGAAGGCGACACAACAAGACTCCACCTACATCATTCTATGTATAAAAACTGTTGTAACCTTTGTCTAAGCCCTTTTTCAGCTAACTCCATTTTGAGTTATATGAATCAGGTCTGTGCACGTTAAAACTGTAGGACAAGATATCTTTTGACTCAATAAACTGCCTTTTTGTTACAACTGAAATCCACTCTGTCCAGAGTCCATGATTTGGTCTCACTCTCCTGTAAGTAAATCATCAACATCTACAATTTTGTTTCTGGTGTCCTTTGACAGCTCTTTGGTCTTGGCCATAGTGGAGTTTGGAGTGTGACTGTTTGAGGTTGTGGACAGGTGTCTTTTATACTGATAACAAGTTCAAACAGGTGCCATTAATACAGGTAATGAGTGGAGGACAGAGGAGCCTCTTAAAGAAGAAGTTACAGGTCTGAGAGCCAGAAATCTTGCTTGTTTGTAGGTGACCAAATACTTATTTTCCACCATAATTTGCAAATAAATTCATTAAAAATCCTACAATGTGATTTTCTGGATTTTTTTTCTCATTTTGTCTGTCATAGTTGAAGCGTACCTATAATGAAAATTACAGGCCTCTCATCTTTTTACGTGGGAGAACTTGCACAATTGGTGGCTGACTAAATACTTTTATATTTTGTCTTGCCCATTCACCCTCTGAATGGCACACATACACAATCCATGTCTCAAGTATTACAAATGTAACCTGTATCCTCCCCTTCAATTACACTGACTGAAGTGGATTGACATCAATAAGGGATCATAGCTTTCACCTGGATTCACCTGGTCAGTCTGTGTCAGGGAAAGAGCAGGTATTCCTAATGTTTTGTATACTCACTGTATATAATTTGTATCAGTCCGTGTGGAATTCGCTCAGGTAATAGAGAAAAAAAACATAGAAAAGGAACAGGAGCAGTTTGAAAAAAGGTGTGTATCTGAAGGATGCAAATGTAATTATGCTGTTAACCTGAGAAGTTGGCAATCAAGCTTCATCCTCTGTCCACTATTGAAGACAGTGAAAAGACTGTTACACTATGCCACCATGGTAAACAAACACAGAAGACATTCTAGGATGACAGTACACCTACCAGGGAATCTACCCCATACAGGGCCTTTGGAAAGTATTCAGAGCCCTTGATGTTTTCCACATTTTGTTACGTTACAACCTTATTCTAAAATGGATAAAACATGTAAAAAAAAATTAAACTCCACAATACCTCATGTCAAATTTTTGCAAATGTATTAAAAACAAAAAAGAAATACCATGTACATAAGTATTCAGACCCTTCGTTATGAGAATTTAAATTGAGCTCAGGTGCATCCTGTTTCCATTGATCATCCTTGAGATGTTTCTACAACTTGATTGAAGTCCACCTGTGGTAAATTCAATTGATTGGACATGATTTGGAAAGGCACATACCTGTCTATATAAGGTCCCACAGTTGACAGTGCATGTCAGAGCAAAAACCAAGTCATGAGGTCAAAGGAATTGTCCGTAGGATTGTGTCAAGGCACAGATCTGGGGAAGGGTACCAAAAAAATGTCTGCAGCATTGAAGGTCCTCAAGAACACAGTGGCCTCCATCATTCTTAAATGGAAGAAGTTTGGAACCACCAATCCTCTTCCTAGAGCTGGCCGCCTGGCCAAACTGAGCAATCAGGGGATAAGGGCCTCGGTCAGGGAAGTGACCAAGAACCCGATGGTCACTCTGACAGAGATCTAGAGTTCCTCTGTGGAGATGGGAGAACCTTCCAGAAGGACAACCATCTCCTTTATCTCTCAATAAAAGGCACATGACAGCCCGCTTGGAGATTGCCAAAAGGCACCTAAAGACTCTCAAACCATGAGAAACAAGATTAAATTATCTGAGAAAACCAAGATTAAACTCTTTGGCCTGAATTCCAAGCGTCATGTCTAGAGGGAACCTAGCATCATCCCTACAGTGAAGCATGGTGGTGGCAGCATCATGCTGTGGGAATGTTTTTCAGCAGCAGGGACTGAAAGACTAGTCAGGATCGAGGCAAAGATCAACAGAGCAAAGTACAGAGAGATCATTGATATAAACCTGCTCCAGAGCGCTCAGGACCTCAGACTGGGGTAAAAGTTCACCTTCCAATAGGACAACGACCCTAAGCACACAGCCAAGACAATGCAGGAGTGGCTTTGGGACAAGTCTCTGAATGTCCTTGCGTGATCCCGGCAAGAGGCCGGACTTGAACCCAATCGAACATCTCTGGAGAGACCGTAAAATAGCTGTGCAGCAACGCTCCCCATCCAACCTGACAGAGCTTGAGATAATCTGCAGAGAAGAATGGGAGAAAATCCCCAAATACAGGTGTGCCAAGCTTGTAGCATCATACCCAAGAAGACCCGAGGCTGTAATTGCTGCCAAAGGTGCTTCAACAAAATACTGAATAATGGGTTGGAATACTTATGTAAATGTGATTTTTTTTTAAATGCATATTTAATAAATTAGCAAACATTTAAAAAAAAAAAAAGTTTTTGCTTTGATGAGGGGGAAAAATTATTTATTCCATTTTAGAATAAGGCTGTAACCTAACAAAATGTGGAAAAAGTCAAGGGGCCTGAATACTTTCCGAAGGCACTGTATGAATACCAAGAGATCGAAAGAGAAACGGGGAAAGAGAAAGGACGAGAGAGACTAGGGGGAAGAAAAATGATGAGACTAGAGGAATATGGATGGAGAAACTGATGCCAGTTCTCAGCACAAGTACATGTGCATAAAAGCACTAAATATGCTGCGTTTTGGTGCGTCTTCTACAGGGGTCGTGGTCTCACCATCCCTGTTCTAGAAATAATTTGAGTGATGTAAGTGGACTCACCTGGGCAGTGGGCAGCGTCCACTCAGCCTTTCATTGTCCACGTAGCGCCTCAACACGTCTTGGGACCTCTTGAGGAGCACGGAGAGGGCCATGCGGGAGATGTAGCCTTCCTGGGGCGTGGACACCTTGTTACTGAAAGAGAACTGGAGCAGCGTCTCAAAACACACTTTGGAGAACTCCTCCCGCATCCGTGCGTCTACCTCTGCCTCTGTGGAGGGAAATATGGTTGTATTTCCAAAGATTGTGATATGTGGTTGTCATGCCTATTTGAATGCCCTTGTTGTAAGTCACTGTGATATAAGAGCATCTACTAAATAACTAGAATGAGAAACGTACAAAACATTTCGTTTCAGAAGGGATGCTAGAAAATAGTTTTTTTCTGTGTTTTTGATCAAATCAAATTTTATTTGTCACATGCTCCAAATACAACAGGTGTAGGTAGACCTTACCGTGAAATGCTGACTTACAAGCCCTTAACGAACATTATATACTATAGATTCATTAATAAAATGTTGAAATGATACATTGTAACCAACAGAAGTGTATGGACTATGTTAACATATCGTTAGGGGAAAAGCAAAAGGGACTGGAATAAGAGCTGGTGTTCTTTCCTTACCTGTGAATGAGGAGGACTGTGAGTGAATAGATCCTTTATTAAGCATGGCCATAATCTGGCCAACAAAGTCTTTGGGGATGAAGATGGCAAACGGCAAGATCTCTGTGCTGATCAACTGCACCACCTACAGAGAGAGGACACACACAGACCTCAGAGATTGGCAGGTATGAAGGCAGTAATACAATTCAAAGATTGGTTTAAATGTGGTCAGTCGGTCAGGTTTTTACCTCAACGTCAATGGCTTCATTCTTCTGGAACTCCTGGATGGACACATTGTCTGGAGGTGTGCTGTAAAACAGGAACAGAAACGCAATTAATGAGCTTCAGCTTTATGGCTAATCAAGACCCAGTCCTCCATCCATTGTCAATACTGAATCAATGCCTGTTTCCCAGAATCTGAGGAACATTCAGGTGCGTAATTTTTTTTTTAACATAAATAAATTACATTTTAAGGTGCAATATGTAGAAATCGCTCCACGTATATTTTACAAACTGTCTGAGAAAGGGTATACCTACCTTTTGGTGAAAAGGAAGTCTTTGAAGGCATTGGCCAGCTCTGGCCACATAGTGTCAAACTTTCGAGAGGAGGCATGCTGACGGGCCACGGGCAGCCCGGTGGACAGCACCTTGAGCAGGGATGACACAGCTAGCTTCCACGTGCTCTCTGATGGACACCCATACTTTAGGCCCAGGGGCATCCGCAGGGTCTGTGGAGGAAGGAGAGAAATAGTGGGGTTGGAACACAATGGGAGTCTTCAATGTATGGACCAGCCTGGTTGACAGGTCTGCTAGTGGATTAGCTAACACCTAGGCTCGACTTCCAGGCTATTTCCTCAGGATCTATGGGGGAAAGGAGAGAGGGTAACGGGGAAATTAAGATCACAAAGGTTAATATTTAGATGTAGTGTGATTGAGATAACGTGTAGCATATTCTCTGTAACGAGAGGGGAAGTGGCGTTGGAAACACAATGGGAGTCTTCAACGTATGGACTTGCCTGGTGCTCGATCTGCTAGCGCAGGAGGGAAAAAAACCTATTCCTGATGGTCTTGTGTGTGTGACTCACTAATGACGCAGAGACCTGCAGGTATAACATCAATCACAGACACATCTAAACAATGATGTCTTGAGCCATTGATGTCTATGCATTTTAGTCTCAAAACCAGGGAAAGAATAAGCAACGGAACAGAAACGGCTCCCTCTTTCCATACACAGCTGGCCTCCCAAAGGTTAGGATTTTATGGCTATGACCTCCGTTCTCAGGAGAGGGAGAGGAGGGTTGGTTTGAACCTATCCATAGAAAAACTCGAATGAGGTCGTAGCAGAGTAGTAGTTCTGGGAGTTGCTTTAAGAAGATAATGGGAGTCAGATCGTCCCACACACACCAGACCAGGGCTTGTTGGGAAACAACTTGGTATGTCATTGACCCACAGGAAACAATAGAGGAACACCTGACAGCTTTGTAAAGAGATGTTGTTTCCCACGACAAAGAGCAGCTTGTTTATGACAGAAACACTAGTCACTGGAGTATGATAGACTAATGGGAGATATGAAAGATTTTTAGAATCTTTAAATTAGGGAGTAGTAGTTTCACAACCAGAACCAGCACTAGGAGTTCAAGTTTCCAAGCAACTCCTTTTACATAAACACGTATAAACAAAATAACATGTCTTGGTGATGTTGGAGACAGCACCTTGATGATGTTCTGTAGGACTTTCTCGTTGATGACGGCTTTGTGACAGGCTGTTTTGTGGTAGAGGTCCACCACCACCTCCAGGGACCTCTCAGCAAAGGGCACATAGTTTAAGGCAACCCATTCGGCCTGTGCAGAGAGAGAGAGAGAGAGAGAGAGAGAGAGAGAGAGAGAGAGAGAGAGAGAGAGAGAGGGGGGGGGGTTAACTAAAGCTGAAAACATCCCTCCATTCAAACACTAAGAGGAGCAAAGAACCATATAACTTGTTGTAGAACTACTGTACATGTGCAAATATGGACAGCACGACACAAACAGTCAGTAAGATAAGTGATAGGAGGATGGGACTTGAGAGGTAGGTAGTAGATTCAGAGAGAGCGGCATATCCACTGGTTAATCAGCCTCTTCAGGATTCCGTGATCATTTTCTTTTAGCAAAATCAACAATTCCCTGCATATTATTCGAGGCCTTGAAGATTTGACCAATCGTCGCACTATTTCCGCATAAAACAGTCAAACCATCGCAATATTATCACATAGAACTGATCCATGACCACAGAACACAAAGAGGGCTTGCAATTTCAACAATTCACCTGACATTTACTGCATAATATGGTTCAATCAACTCACATGTCAACAAACTCTTTGACAGAATTGTTGCGACGAATCGGACAAAAACATCATTGCATATCGCCATGCAAAATGTCCAAATTGCAGCAGCAAAATCAAGAATTTGGGCCTGCAAATTTCACAAAAAATCCAAGCGAAATCCTGGAGGGACTGTTTAGTGACGGACAGAACAGATAGGGGTAGGTAGGTAACATGGAGTGAGATGAAGTAGAATACGTCTTACCATGCATGCGGTGGGTGAAATAGTGATGGGACCATTGAACAGTAACACAGCTGAGTACAGTACTAAAGGAGGCTGAAGGGGGAGGTGGAACTCACCGGTGTAAACAGCTGGATCTAAAGGTTGATCCAGTGAGTAGATGGATAGTACGACAAAAACAGAACAACGAGAAGAAGGTTGGAGTTAACTTGTTTGCTGGTGCCTGGTGTTATTATACCAACTTGTCGCCACTGTCCAATTGACTGACAGTGGCAATCATGTTTCTTAATGGTTTGATTGAACAACAAAACTGACTGACAGTATGAATGACTGACAGGTCAAGTGACAGACAGACTTGGAGCTTTTACTGGTGAGAGTAGCGATAGCATTAATTAGCAAAGCTGATTCAGCCACCACCATGAAATCAAAACCACTCATCAATACAACATACTGCATCAGCAGCTGCTACACCAGATGATTTCATCAAAGACCAAACTGTTTGACAGGCTTTTTTTATGTAAGTGTGAGAATACAAACAAGTGAGGATAACACTGAGATGAGATCCTAGCTTTGTTTTAAAGATTCCCTTCTGTTACAAACTCAGTGTGAACAAAGCAGGTATCATCCAATAGCCTACTTTAAGAAAAAGGGTTGTACGAGTTAAGTGAATCCAACTTGTCCTTCAAAAGAGAAGAATTATGAACTTGGTCTGATACCTGCCGAAAGCCGGAAAAAGGTCACCTGGGGCTAGCGTGCTGCCAGCCTGAGGGGCTAGCGTGCTGCCAGCCTGAGGGGCTAGCGTGCTGCCAGCCTGAGGGGCTAGCGTGCTGCCAGCCTGAGGGGCTAGCGTGCTGCCAGCCTGAGGGGCTAGCGTGCTGCCAGCCTGAGGGGTTAGCGTGCTGCCAGCCTGAGGGGCTAGCGTGCTGCCAGCCTGAGGGGTTAGCGTGCTGCCAGCCTGAGGGGCTAGCGTGCTGCCAGCCTGAGGGGCTGGTGGGAATGAGAGAGAGAAAGAAGAGAGATAGTTTATGGCTGCTGATGCGGTTTAAAAGACCTAGCTGTGTGTCTTTTGATTAGAACAATGGGAGCGGGGCAAATTAGGACCAGACAAAGGAAAGGGGAGGGGCTTAATTAATGTCACGAGACGGGGGGGGGGGGGGGGGTGACCATTTTCAGAAAGCCTGGAAAGAAACGGATGACTGGGATAGGAAATGTTTCAACATTCCATCAATGGAAAAAATCTGAGGTATCGAGGAGAGAGAGAGACAGACTTGCACACAAAGCGTCGGCAGAGAGAGACAGATTGTGATTCATTACCTGGTTGTATTTAGCGTTGGCCACATGTTTGGTTTCCATCTTGCCGTACTGGGGGGGTTTGCAGGAGAACTCGACGAAAAGGAGCAGCTGTTCAAAGATGGCTGGGTACATGACCTGCAGGTTCTCTGGGCCCACGCAGATGGCCTGCAGACAGAGAGACAGTAACCTCACTCACTACTGACCTCACTAGAACCAGGGAACCTCACTCACTACTGACCTCACTAGAACCAGGGAACCTCACTAACTGCTAACTACCATCAGGCTAAACAAGGTTATGCTACACAGTCACATACTGTCCATTAGTAGGTCAGGAGAAAAGGAACAATGACACTTTAAATCAATGTGCTAGTTTCCATAACAGAGGACAACAAAGGAATAGCAACTGTGTCCATCTAATAAAAAGGGAACTTTGAGAGCATTTAAGTGTGTGTGTGTCTGTGTGTGTGTGTGTGTGTGTGGGGATTGGCTTTGGCTATAAAAATGTTAAAATTTTTGTGCTGCGGCCCACCCACCTTCTGCAGCACATCGAGCGCGGTGAGCACGGCCTCCTGCAGGCTGGTGAGGACAGCCTCGGTGTAAGAGGGCAGGATGAAGGGCGAGGCGTCACTGCTGATGGGTATGGACACGGCCCCGTGGAGGATCACCCCCAGTTTCCTCAGGTCCTCCATGCTGAAGCCAGTCTTTATGTGCTGGTAGAGGGCAGGGAAGATCTGGACTAACGCTGTCAGGAAGGGCTGGCTGGGGACGAAGGAGGGTCTGTCTGTCCCCGTCCCGCCACTAGGGGGCCTCGTGCTGTCTGTGCCCGTCCGGTACCAGGTGTTCCACGCCGACCACCACAGCGCCGCATCCTCCAGTGCCGATTCCTCCCCTGGGGGAGGGGCCTGGAGTTCGGCGCCGTTGTAGCTCGTCAGCCTCTCCAGCATCGAGTCGGAGCGCAGCAGGGGTCTGCCGGGGCCCGGGGCGCTGAGGGGGTCGATGAGGACGGGGGGAACACCCATGGCAGCCAGAGCGTCGGTGGGCATGGCGGAGTCCTTGACGGGTGTGGCGATCTGAAGGATCTCCTGGAAGGACTTGAGCGCGGCCAGGGAAACCTCACTGTTCTTACTGAGGGCAGCAGACTGGATGTGGTCCAACAGAACCTCCCACGCCTTGAAGTAGTCACCTGTGGAGTGGACACAGAACCAGGTAAGAAGAGGAAAATATTGGGGCCTATTCATTAAATTAGTATTTTGCATATGCGTGGGGACAGGGCAATGAGGAGGAGGAGCACTGTCCATAAATCACTAATCTTCCTCCTCCTGTCATTGAGTATAGACATAAGAGATGAATGAAAAAAAGCTTGAAATAAAAACACATGACCACACACAGACAGGGACACACACACCTAGCTGCTGCAGCAGGTATCTCCTGGTGTTGAAGATACGAGCCACCCCTGCCAGCGTCAGCACCCAGGTCTCCGCCCACTGTTTCTCAGCTGTGTCCCGTGAGTGGTGGATGAGGATGTTCCCGCCCCCCGACTCAATCTTTTCCTTATCGGCCGTAGTGGAAGACTTCCTCACACAGTCCAGCAGGTGGAACAGAACCTGGTTTTATGGACCGCCAGAGGGCAGATGACCAATAAGCTTGTTAAAATCATACTGGGTGGTTTCAAGTATTAGCAGCAGGACTTAATCACGTATGACCAGGTTCAAATTGACAGATCCCAAACGTACAATCCTATTTGACCGCATGTTTCCTTGATAGACGATGGCCAGTGACTGAACGATGGAATAGCTTCCAGTATGCCATAGGAGTCTACAGCCATGCATCATTCATGTGATTACTGTTAGTGACTAGACGGTACCTTCCAGACCACGATGTGCCAGGTGGGCTGCTGCAGCAGGGTGCCGTGGGCAGCGATGGTGGAGAACATGGTCTGACCGGCGCTCTTCCTGACGGCGGGCCGGGGATCCACACACAGCTGGCCCAGCTTGGCGTACAGACACAGCCACAGGCAGTCGAAGGGAGGGGCCGGGTGGAAGGGCCTGTTCAAGGGCTCACCCTTTTCCTGAGCCTGCTTCTGCAGCGCGGCCTCCTCCCTCTCTAGTTCCTGGGTGATGGCCTCGCCCCTCTGGAAGAAGTAGTCGGAGATGTTCCACTGTGGGGGAAAACAGGGGGAGGGTGAGAGGTTGACTGAAATCACTAGCAGACAGTCACTTTCAAAAATCATTGTTGAAATACTAGAAAAGTAATACCTTGGGGGAACACAACAGCAATTATAACAGTATCAACAAACTCAATACTATATAGGATATAAAACAATATATGCCACATACTGCGGTCATACCAGGAATCCTATGGAGGTGAGGCTGATGTTGAGTTAGGGTTAGCGTTAGTCATTGTCTGTTCGGTCTCACCAGGAGTCCTATGGAGGTGAGGCTGATGTTGAGTTAGGGTTAGCGTTAGTCATTGTGTGTTCAGTCTCACCAGGAGTCCTATGGAGGTGAGGCTGATGTTGAGTTAGGGTTAGCGTTAGTCATTGTGTGTTCAGTCTCACCAGGAGTCCTATGGAGGTGAGGCTGATGTTGAGCTCCTGGTTCTGGAGGCCGAAGCTGCCAGCTACGTCCACTACGATCTGGAGGCACGCGCAAGGCATGGTGGGGAGGAAGTCAGTCACCACCAACTGCAGGCACTGGAAGGCTGTTCGGATCAATGACTCTCTGGGGTACAGGAGGAAATACAGCAGGCGAGATCAATTAAAGGTGCACTACGCAGAAATCACTCTGCCATTTCCTGGCTGCTAAAATAAATAAAATTGTTTTCCTCATTTCATTTT
Source organism: Oncorhynchus mykiss (assembly GCF_057628025.1). Lineage (NCBI taxonomy): Eukaryota > Metazoa > Chordata > Actinopteri > Salmoniformes > Salmonidae > Oncorhynchus > Oncorhynchus mykiss. The sequence continues at coordinate 16,076,353 of NC_143025.1, forward strand.
ATGTGACAAAACAAGCAATGCATAGTGCAGAGAATCATTGTACAATCTAAACCACTGTGAAATATCTTCTTAAGAACACAAATTCTTATTTTCAGCTGTTTGAAGACGTACAAAACTAAAATTAAGAGACGCTCAAACAAAACTTAAGAACGGGAAACATAGCAATAGCACATATAGAACCGATCTACAGCTTCTTAGACTTGCTTTCAATGAAAAATGACAGATCTATAACTCACATTTGGTCGGGTCACCCAAAAATTAACATTACCTCTAAGCGTTACTACTGCTAAAATAGTAAAGAAGTACATCATCTCTGCACGCTTCAATGGTATCCCTCTTCCCATCTATACTTTCATCCCTCCCTCGCGCGCTCTCTCACCCCTGGTCGTTGCGGATGGCCCCTATTACGCCCAGCACTAAGGGCCAGCCGGGCCCCAGACTGTCCCCTTGGCTCTGGAGGATCTGCAGCACGCTCTCCAGCTGCTTCTGACGGATGTCTGCATGGAGCACGTTGGACAGCTCCTTCAGCGGGTTCAACAACAGGAGCTGCAGCCTCTGACGGAGGGACAGAGGGCAACCAGTGAAGAACAAACACCATTGTAAATACACTCCATTTTTACGTTTATTTAAAGGTCTCCATTCCTTTGAAACTCTGTTATGTTTACTGTTTATTTCACACCTGTTTATTAAACATGTTTCCCATGCCAATAAATTAAAATGGAATTGCCAGAGCGTGAGAGAGAGAGAGAGAGATGGGGACAGAGAGGAAGAAAGAGGGCAGGGAGTGGCCTTAAGATCTAAACATGCCAACTATGTGTGGGTGGGTTGGCATGGTGAAGCGCACTAATAGCTAGTCATATCACCTTCCATTGCATTGTAACAGTCTTCCAACTTCTAGACAGGAAATGTTCCAGCATCCCCTGTGTTTGGATTACTGGGTGAAGATGAGAGAGATGGGGTAGTAGTAGTACCTGGTTCTGTGCCAGAGGGGGGTTGTGTTTGTAGGCCAGGCCAGCTTTGATTAGGGAGGTCACAGCCTCAGCCCCCCACTCTCTCATTCTGGCATTGGGGTGCTGGCAGACCTGCAGCAGGGAACAGAGGGTAGGCACAGGGAGAGGGAGATCACACGGTACACGAGCATGGAGAGGGAGATCACACGGTACACGAGCATGGAGAGGGAGATCACACGGTACACGAGCATGGAGAGGGAGATCACACGGTACACGAGCATGGAGAGGGAGATCACACGGTACACAAGCAGGGAGAGGGAGATCACACGGTACACGAGCATGGAGAGGGAGAAAGAGGAAGGGGGGGTAGAGAGAGAGCGAAAGGGATCTGGGTTAGGGCTGTTCAAACAGTACAGTGCCTTGCGAAAGTATTCGGCCCCCTTGAACTTTGCGACCTTTTGCCACATTTCAGGCTTCAAACATAAAGATATAAAACTGTATTTTTTTGTGAAGAATCAACAACAAGTGGGACACAATCATGAAGTGGAACGACATTTATTTGATATTTCAAACTTTTTTAACAAATCAAAAACTGAAAAATTGGGCGTGCAAAATTATTCAGCCCCCTTAAGTTAATACTTTGTAGCGCCACCTTTTGCTGCGATTACAGCTGTAAGTCGCTTGGGGTATGTCTCTATCAGTTTTGCACATCGAGAGACTGAAATTTTTTCCCATTCCTCCTTGCAAAACAGCTCGAGCTCAGTGAGGTTGGATGGAGAGCATTTGTGAACAGAGGTTTTCAGTTCTTTCCACAGATTCTCGATTGGATTCAGGTCTGGACTTTGACTTGGCCATTCTAACACCTGGATATGTTTATTTTTTAACCATTCCATTGTAGATTTTGCTTTATGTTTTGGATCATTGTCTTGTTGGAAGACAAATCTCCGTCCCAGTCTCAGGTCTTTTGCAGACTCCATCAGGTTTTCTTCCAGAATGGTCCTGTATTTGGCTCCATCCACCTTCCCATCAATTTTAACCATCTTCCCTGTCCCTGCTGAAGAAAAGCAGGCCCAAACCATGATGCTGCCACCACCTTGTTTGACAGTGTGTTCAGGGTGATGAGCTGTGTTGCTTTTACGCCAAACATAACGTTTTGCATTGTTGCCAAAAAGTTCAATTTTGGTTTCATCTGACCAGAGCACCTTCTTCCACATGTTTGGTGTGTCTCCCAGGTGGCTTGTGGCAAACTTTAAAACAACACTTTTTATGGATATCTTTAAGAAATGGCTTTCTTCTTGCCACTCTTCCATAAAGGCCAGATTTGTGCAATATACGACTGATTGTTGTCCTATGGACAGAGTCTCCCACCTCAGTTGTAGATCTCTGCAGTTCATCCAGAGTGATCATGGGCCTCTTGGCTGCATCTCTGATCAGTCTTCTCCTTGTATGAGCTGAAAGTTTAGAGGGACGGCCAGGTCTTGGTAGATTTGCAGTGGTCTGATACTCCTTCCACTTCAATATTATCGCTTGCACAGTGCTCCTTGGGATGTTTACAGCTTGGGAAATCTTTTTGTATCCAAATCCGGCTTGAAACTTCTTCACAACAGTATCTCGGACCTGGTGTGTTCCTTGTTCTTCATGATGCTCTCTGCGCTTTTAACGGACCTCTGAGACTATCACAGTGCAGGTGCATTTATACAGAGATTTGATTACACACAGGTGGATTGTATTTATCATCATTAGTAATTTAGGTCAACATTGGATCATTCAGATATCCTCACTGAACTTCTGGAGAGAGTTTGCTGCACTGAAAGTAAAGGGGCTGAATAATTTTGCACACCCAATTTTTCAGTTTTTGATTTGTTAAAAAAGTTTGAAATATCCAATAAATGTCGTTCCACTTCATGATTGTGTCCCACTTGTTGTTGATTCTTCACAAAAAAATACAGTTTTATATCTTTATGTTTGAAGCCTGAAATGTGGCAAAAGGTCGCAAAGTTCAAGGGGGCCGAATACTTTCGCAAGGCACTGTATGTCCACCCGGTGGTTAAAACACTATGCCTGTGATGAATGAAATAATGTCCTTCCATTTGACAGACAGATAATCATGAACGCTGTGGCGAGATCAGCTGGCTTTCAACGAGTTGCATTGTTGCTCATTACACTATTCCCCTGGACAGCTACACCAACAGTGATTAAGACGCCATATTAGCACCATCCTTTACACCCCACAAGTGTCTGTTATCTACACGTTGCCCAACATGAAACAAATATGTGACTTGTCTAGAAAGGCTGGCATATCATTACAGCTGATGTATATATTCAGATGTCTGTATAGCAGTGGTCACCAACCGGTCCATCTCCAAGGCATTCCTAATCAATCACCAAACATTTCTGTACAAAACCCAATGATAGAGCCTTGAGTTCCTATTATTTATTGTTTCGCGCCGTTGACGGTAGGTGTACTTGATTCAGTAGCCCTAGTGTCCTGGGGAAGGCAACGTGTTCCCATTTTGAACGATTTCACAAGCCTGAAGGTAGAACTCAGTCTACCCAGCAGGCCCAGAGAGCAAATCTAGTGCACCTATAGGCCTACTGCTTGCCAATCAGATAGCTCATATCACTGTGTCTGCACAGTTTCCTGGAGCCATAGACCGTAACACACAGCAAAGTTGATCATGTGAGATTTCAAAACCATGACGAGAGAGACTGAATGAATACAGTTATTCAGCCCTGTCAACACTTTGTTCAACACTTTTATAGGCCATAAAATGCATGTTTCGATAAACTTTTATTGCTATTATTTGCGGCTTGTGTCTTTTTTAATATCAAGGAATATTCATGCAGTGATGCCATCAGCTGGAAGATGGTGAGTCAGGTGACAGGCAGCCTCACAGCTGCTCCCTCCCTCACCTCAGACGGACCACCAGAAGCAGGTCATCAGTCCAGTTCAAAAAATTAAATAAAAAGCTAATTGTTATGCTCACTCAGCTGTGCCTCAAGAAATACAACAAATGATCTATTCCAGTGTGATCATATATCTACAATTTTTAAATATAATTTCTAAATAGTCTGAGACCTGTCCTCAGAAAAGCTTGGGGACAACTGCTGTATAGTATGCATACAAACAAAAACAAAGTTCCAAAAATGCAACTCAAGTGAGGAAATTTAGATCAAACATAACAGCGAAGCAAACATAAATGTGTTGCAAGCTGCACATTCCATACTCTCAGCTCCAACACATTGCATACTCTCAGCTCCAACACATTGCATACTCTCAGCTCCAACACATTGCATACTCTCAGCTCCAACACATTGCATACTCTCAGCTCCAACACATTGCATACTCTCAGCTCCAACACATTGCATACTCTCAGCTCCAACACATTGCATACTCTCAGCTCCAACACATTGCATACTCTCAGCTCCAACACATTGCATACTCTCAGCTCCAACACATTGCATACTCTCAGCTCCAACACATTGCATACTCTCAGCTCCAACACATTCCATACTCTCAGCTCCAACACATTGCATACTCTCAGCTCCAACACATTGCATACTCTCAGCTCCAACACATTGCATACTCTCAGCTCCAACACATTGATTACCAGGCAGAGGCACAGGAAATGAGAGCGGAAGCAAATGATTGGGAGGAGAAGTTTCCGAGCTTACCTTCTGCAAAACATACATGGGTTGCAAAAGAGAGGGAGATAGAGAAAAGAGAACGGTTCCTTTCATTACTTTTACTACACAGAGGACAGATGCCACTCAAGGAATTAGAAACGGGGGAGTTACTACCATTACCACGAAATGAAAGGGCTTGAGAAGTATCTATTGAAGTTTTCCCAAAATACCACTTCAATTGACCTGGGTTCAAATACTATTTGAAATATTTCAAATACTTTCAAAGTTAGCTTGAGCCTGCCTGGAATGTGAGATCGGTAGTTCCAAGTATTGGGATTATTCTACTGGTCCATTTAAAGCAAGCTCAATCAAGTACAGATTTGAAATTATAAAAAAATATTATTTGAACCCTGGACTTCACTACCCACCTCTTCCATTATGATGGTATATAAAGGTCTACAGGTGGTCTATAATAGTGAATGGAAGAAGTACCTCCAGTAGATGTCCAGTGAGGGGTCTCCACAGGATCTCTATACGGTCCATGTTGACCAGGCCGGTCTCCAGCAGCTTGGCAACAGCAAACAGAGACGGCTCCTGGACACAGGACGAGAACAGAACATATGAGTGACTGGTTCGGTGGATATAAGCATTACACATTTAGTAACACAAGGTGGCACATACAGAAGATGGGGATGTCATACGTTGTTGCTCTGGCTACATGCACGTATAGTAGTTACCTTGTTAGTTCCATAGGCCATCTCCACAGCCTCCAGAGAGAGGGAGCACAGTGCGTTGATCAGGTGATGCAGTGACACGTCGTCTAAGTACTGGGAGCTCTCAAAGAGCCTAGACAGGATGTTTGAGATGACTGGCAGGTCCGTCATCACAGCCGTGGTCAGCACCTGTAACCAACAGACATCAGAGGAGTCAGGTTTGTCGGTTAGGATCCAGAAGAGCTACGTACCTTAGTGTGGTGTCTAGCTTTGAAGGCTGAATAGCCAATGAAACCCTACGGATACTGTTGCTAATTGATGCAGAGAATTTAACTAATTACAGTGTGACTGTGTAAGGCAAGGCAATCGATTTGTGGTCTTGTATTACCGTGCTTGGCCCCTCTACTGCACGACCAGGCTTCAGAGCACCTCCAACCCCAGGCTTCAGACCTAGGATCCACACCAGGTGCTGGGAGAGGAGAGGGAAGGTGGGAGATAGACAGAACAGGAAGAGTGGAGTGGGTGGTGAGAAAAGTCAGAGTGATTCACTCAGACTACTTCCACTATATAAATCAGAACAACAAAAAATGTTTTTATGAATTTAAATATTTAGGCTTGTCAAGATCAACAATAAAAAAATCCCAGCTTGGTTATAATACGGTGTAAAACTGTACCAGTGTGTGTGTGGCAGAGGAGGCTGGTGGGAGGAGCTATAGGAGGACAGGCTCATTGTAACGGCTGGAATTGAATAAATGGAACGGTATCAAACACATCAAACAGGGAAACCAAGTTTGACTGTTCCATCTATTCCATTCTAGCCATTACAATGAGCCCGTCCTCCTACAGCTCCGCCCACCAGCCTCCTCTGGTGTGTGGTGGATACAGTATGGTGGAAGTGTACCTGCAGCGTGGCCAGCACCAGCTGCCAGGAGGTTCCCAGCACCACCCCATGGCAGTGGGCCAGGTTCAACAAGGTCCGCATACACTGGATATTCTTAGCTGTCAGCTGATAGATGGAGAGATGGAGTTATGCAACACTACTGTTTGTATGTGTGAACGTCTAACATTTGCTCATACGGTGCCCTCGAGTTGTGGTGTTGTAGTAAATGTTGTGTAGAGGTACACTACATGACAAAAGGTATTTGGACACCTGCTTATCGAACATCTCAGTCCAAAATTGTGGGCATTAAAATATAGTTGGCCCCTTCTTTGCTGCTATAACAGCCTCCACTTCTGGGAAGGCTATCCAATAGATGTTGGAGCATTGCAGAAGGGACTTGCTTCCAATCAGCCACAAGAGCATTAATGAGGTCGGGCACTGATGTTCGGAGTTTAGGCCTGGCTCGCAGTCAGCGTTCCAATTTATCCCAAAGGTGTTCAATAGGGTTGAGGTCAGGGCTCTGTACAGGCCAAGTCAAGTTCTTCCACACCGATCAACAAACAATTTCTGTACAGACCTCGCTTTATGCATGGGGACATTGTCATGCTAAAACAGGAAAGGGCCCCAAAAAGTTGCCACAAAGTTGGGAGCACAGAATCGTCTAGAATGTCATTGTATGCTGTAACGTTAAGATTTCCCTTCACTTGAACTAAGGCCTAGTCCGAACCATGATAAACAGCCCCAGACCATTAATCCTCCTCCACCAAACTTTACAGATGGCACTATGCATTGGGGCATGTAGCGTTCTCCTGGCATCCTCCAAACCCAGATTCATCTATCAGACTGCCAGATGGTAAAGCGTGATTCATCACTCCAGAGAACACGTTTCCACTGCTCCAGAGTCCAATGGCAGCAAGCTTTACACCACTCCAGCCGAAGCTTGGCATTGTGCATGGTGATCTTAGCCTTGTGTGAGGCTATTCGGCCATGGAAACGCATTTCATAAAGTTCCCGGCAAACAATTTGTGTCCCGGCCGTTGCTTCCTGAGGCAGTTTCAAACTCAGTAGTGAGTTCGAACTGAGGACAGACGATTTTCACACGCTTCAGCACTCGGCGGTCCCGTTTTGTGAGCTTGTGTGGCCTACCACTTCACGGCTGAGCCGTTGTTGCTCCTAGACGTTTCCACTTCACAATAACAGTACTTACAGTTGACCGGGGCAGCTCTAGCAGGGCAGAAATTTGACTAACTGACTTGTTGGAAAGATGGCATCCTATGACGGTGCCACGTTGAAAGTCACTGAGCTCTTCAGTAATGCCATTCTACTGCCAATGTTTGTCTATGGAGATTGCATGACTGTGTGCTCAATTTGATACACCTGTCAGCGATGTGAGTGGCTGAAATAGCTGAATCCACTAATTTGAAGGTGTGTCCACAAACACTAAATACACAAAAGTATCTTACCACCACAGTAGCCTTTAGATGTGGTGTTGTAGTAATGTTGTGTAGAGGTAATCTCACCACCATAGTGGCCTTTAGATGTGGTGTTGTAGTAATGTTGTGTAGAGGTAATCTTACCACTACAGTGCCTTGGGGCTGTACAGAGAGAGGCTGTCCCACAGCCACCACCTGCTGATGAGACTCACTGGAGGAACTGATGATCTGAACACTCTGGCCTTGGATGGAGTAGGCTGAGGAGGACAGGAGAAAACACATTTTATTTGAGTCCACAACAAAAGTAATGATCACAAGGACCAAATCTTTTGTAGGTCCAAAAATAGATTTTGACTCCTTGGTCCACGATGACTTTATTTTCTCTTCTTCATGATGTATCCCACAGACAGGCAAACACCCCTGATAATAACACACAAGCCAGTCATTTCCATGTATATACTTCACTGAGTGACTGTGACAAGCCAGCTACATGCTACAGAGACTTGATTTATTAACTCCCTAGCAAACATCGATCCTGCTGAAGCCATTTTGCATGCTCAATCTATCACAGAAAATATGCAAATAGCATGTGTGTGTGAGACTGTGACCTCCCCGACACATTAATCTTTGTGTTACTAATTAGAGGGAACAAGAAAACAGTTGAGGCACAGCCAGGATTAATGACATATAAGTGGGGCATCACAGTGGTTAGTATGAAAATCACACACAGCCAGGGCTCTAGAGCTTCACACTCTCACAAACGTATACAGAGAAACTTGGGGTGAAAAGCGCATTAAGTGTACAAATAAACAACTAACTACCACCGGCTTGTCAAGTTCCTCAGAGGCACGTATGTATAATTACCACAGAGCTGATGCAGCAAAGCCATGAGGGAAGACTGCTATGAACGCACACAAACATACGCGCTCACACATGCATGCACCCACCACCCCCACACACACAGGGTACTGACGTACACGCGCCAGTATTTCCCCTAGACATTTTTGGAGGGTGCGTGGTAGTGGCCTTGGCCAATGGCGCGGTTTTAGAGGCTGTCTTCTTAGCTGCAGAGACAAAATGTTGCTGTTTTAAAGCTAATTTCTCGCACTTCTACACATTTTGCCACGGAGCGGAGAGAATATTTTCCGTTTTAAAGCAAATTCCCTTAACTACTGCACATTTTGCCATGGCTTATGCCTTGTTCTTATGCTATCGGACTTAAACATTACAACAAAATCATTGGGGGTCCCATGTCATCACATTTTTTGAATTTTAGATTCTCCCTGACTGTCTAGTTTTCATGTTGGTGATTATTAGTTCTCACAGATGATCTTATTTAAAAGTATATAGCACCATTATATTTTCTTTATACTTGATATCTTGTTTTAGTGGTTTATGTTTACACTGAAAACGTTTTACCTTCCCAAATGTTTAGTAAAAATGTTTTTTGCAGTGTCGGTTTAGCATCCACGACTGACCCTTGTTAAGGTTGGCTGTATTACTGCTGAGGACAGTCAGGGCGTAGTGTGGGGGCAGCGAGGCCTTGCAGATGGCTGTGATGAAGGCGTCGCGGGGCGTCACAAGGCCCAGGCGACCACACAGCGCCGCCACGGTCAGCTCTGCCTTCAGGATGCTCTCTGTCGCAGTCTCATCTGTACTGGAGGGGGACGAGACAGAGGGGGTTATGGGTTTGGAACAAACCTAACTGCCGCAACGTCTTCACTTTTTGCCGCGTTAAAAAAACGATCATAAAACCGTTTCATCTGCAGACCCCTTACACAGCAACGTGTGGTCTAGGGACCTTAGATGCTGGGCGCAGTAGTTTCAACTACTTTTGTTGCTCCTGAACTTAACACTGACCTTGAGTTTCCCCTGTCAAACTATCAAGTTACTTTGAGGGGATACTAAATACCTTTATTTTGAGAGGATACTAAATACCTTTATTTTGAGGGGATACTAAATACCTTTATTTTGAGGGGATACTAAATACCTTTATTTTGAGGGGATACTAAATACATTTGAGGGGATACTAAATACCTTTATTTTGAGGGGATACTAAATACCTTTATTTTGAGGGGATACTAAATACCTTTATTTTGAGGGGATACTAAATACCTTTATTTTGAGGGGATACTAAATACCTTTATTTTGAGGGGATAATAAATACATTTGAGGGGATACTAAATACATTTGAGGGGATACTAAATACATTTGAGAGGATACTAAATACATTTGAGAGGATACTAAATACATTTGAGAGGATACTAAATACATTTGAGGGGATACTAAATACATTTGAGAGGATACTAAATACATTTGAGGGGATGCTAAATACATTTGAGGGGATACTAAATACATTTGAGAGGATACTAAATACATTTGAGAGGATACTAAATACATTTGAGAGGAGAGGGGATACTAAATACCTTTATTTTGAGGGGATACTAAATACATTTGAGAGGATACTAAATACATTTGAGGGGATGCTAAATACATTTGAGGGGATACTAAATACATTTGAGAGGATACTAAATACATTTGAGAGGACACTAAATACATTTGAGGGGACACTAAATACATTTGAGGGGACACTAAATACATTTGAGGGGACACTAAATACATTTGAGAGGACACTAAATACATTTGAGGGGATACTAAATACATTTGAGAGGATACTAAATACATTTGAGGGGATGCTAAATACATTTGAGGGGATACTAAATACATTTGAGAGGATACTAAATACATTTGAGAGGATACTAAATACATTTGAGAGGAGAGGGGATACTAAATACCTTTATTTTGAGGGGATACTAAATACATTTGAGAGGATACTAAATACATTTGAGGGGATGCTAAATACATTTGAGGGGATACTAAATACATTTGAGAGGATACTAAATACATTTGAGAGGATACTAAATACATTTGAGAGGAGAGGGGATACTAAATACCTTTATTTTGAGGGGATACTAAATACATTTGAGAGGATAGTAAATACATTTACTTTGAATGGATACTAAATGCCTTTATTTTGAGGGGATACTAAATACATTTGAGAGGATACTAAATACATTTGAGAGGATACTAAATACATTTGAGGGGATACTAAATACATTTGAGAGGATACTAAATACATTTATTTTGAGGGGATACTAAATACATTTGAGAGGATACTAAATACCTGTATTTTGAGGGGATACTAAATACCTGTATTTTGAGGGGATACTAAATACCTGTATTTTGAGGGGATACTAAATACATTTGAGAGGATACTAAATACATTTGAGAGGATTCTAAATAAATTTGAGGGGATACTAAATACATTTGAGAGGATACTAAATACATTTATTTTGAGGGGATACTAAATACATTTGAGAGGATACTAAATACCTGTATTTTGAGGGGATACTAAATACCTGTATTTTGAGGGGATACTAAATACTTTTGAGGGGATACTAAATACATTTGAGGGGACACTAAATACATTTGAGGGGACACTAAATACATTTGAGGGGACACTAAATACATTTGAGAGGACACTAAATACATTAGAGGACACTAAATACATTAGAGGACACTAAATACATTTGAGAGGACACTAAATACATTTGAGGGGACACTAAATACATTTGAGGGGACACTAAATACATTTGAGGGGACACTAAATACATTTGAGAGGACACTAAATACATTTGAGGGGATACTAAATACATTTGAGGGGATACTAAATACATTTGAGAGGACACTAAATACATTTGAGAGGACACTAAATACATTTGAGAGGACACTAAATACATTTGAGAGGACACTAAATACATTTGAGAGGACACTAAATACATTTGAGAGGACACTAAATACATTTGAGAGGACACTAAATACATTTGAGGGGATACTAAATACATTTTAGGGGATACTAAATACATTTACTTTGAGGTGATCTATAAGAAGGGTTGTTTACCTGGCGTCCAGCAGGAGAGAGAGCGCAGCCAGTAGACCACACCAACATGCACTGACCATCTCCTCCCATACCAGATGGGCCCCTGACAGAGAAACACTAGTTAGCAACAGAGTGGAAAAGCAATATACATTTGTACAGATATCTATATTTAAAAATGCTACATAAGCTTTTGCATAGGGATGACAACAAAGTGCATCACCGTGGTAAGCCTACATTGATCACTTCCTGAGGGAGTTTTAGGTACTGGATTGGCCACTAGAGGTCAGAAAAGTGCTTCAAAGTTCAAGATTTGCACACCAACAGAATGTCAAGCTAAGATTCAGCACTTTCTGTAGGCCCAGAGAAGCCCCCCGGTCCTAACCCCTGACCCTCATCCCCCTCCCCTCTATTCACCAGGCTCAAGCTGGGTGTTCTGGTCTGGGTTGGCCTCCCTGCGTACAGCCGCCTCCTCCTCCTCCTTGGCCAACGCTCTCTCTATCATGGAAGTGATGCCTCGGACCAGGTCCAGCAGGGCGCTGAAGGCCACAGACATAGCATAACCCTCTGGGATAGACGGGGGCTCCACCTTGTCCAACATCTCCAGACTGGCGGAGGAAGAGAGAGTAATGATGTGAATCAGTGTGTGTTAGTGTGTGTGCAGTTGCTGAGAACCACTTCTCTACCCTGCTGAGGCACATGAATGTGCGTGTATTAAATCAAAAGGAGCTGCGTGATATCACTCTTGTTCAGCTCCTACTAACAAACTATTTTTAACTGGACTGCTGCTTATTTAAACACCTGCAGGATCAGCTGTCCCTGACCGTTTGTTCCTGTATTAAACACCTGCAGGATCAGCTGTCCCTGACCGTTTGTTCCTGTATTAAACACCTGCAGGATCAGCTGTCCCTGACCGTTTGTTCTTGTATTAACACCTGCAGGATCAGCTGTCCCTGACCGTTTGTTCCTGTATTAAACACCTGCAGGATCAGCTGTCCCTGACCGTTTGTTCCTGTATTAAACACCTGCAGGATCAGCTGTCCCTGACCATTTGTTCTTGTATTAACACCTGCAGGATCAGCTGTCCCTGACCGTTTGTTCCTGTATTAAACACCTGCAGGATCAGCTGTCCCTGACCATTTGTTCTTGTATTAACACCTGCAGGATCAGCTGTCCCTGACCGTTTGTTCCTGTATTAAACACCTGCAGGATCAGCTGTCCCTGACCATTTGTTCTTGTATTAACACCTGCAGGATCAGCTGTCCCTGACCGTTTGTTCCTGTATTAAACACCTGCAGGATCAGCTGTCCCTGACCATTTGTTCTTGTATTAACACCTGCAGGATCAGCTGTCCCTGACCGTTTGTTCCTGTATTAAACACCTGCAGGATCAGCTGTCCCTGACCATTTGTTCTTGTATTAACACCTGCAGGATCAGCTGTCCCTGACCGTTTGTTCCTGTATTAAACACCTGCAGGATCAGCTGTCCCTGACCATTTGTTCCTGTATTAAACACCTGCAGGATCAGCTGTCCCTGACCGTTTGTTACTGTATTAAACACCTGCAGGATCAGCTGTCCCTGACCGTTTGTTCCTGTATTAAACACCTGCAGGATCAGCTGTCCCTGACCATTTGTTCCTGTATTAAACACCTGCAGGATCAGCTGTCCCTGACCATTTGTCCATTACAGAAACACAATGTTGAGGTAGATGTTGACTGACAACTCTAACAACACTTTCTCCTGCATCAACAAACCAGCGTCTATAACATAAAAACAGCAGCATTGTTTCATCTCCTCATAATTACAGCCAACAGATGCTACTCCCTCCCTCGCATTTTCAGCTATACGATAGTTAAAAATAGCGAATGTGCCCACTCTGGTCTTGGCACATGCTCTCTAGCCAACAACGTGCAGATACAGTGCAGCTAGGTTCAGATACAGTGCAGCTAGGTTCAGATACAGTGCAGCTAGGTTCAGATACAGTGCAGCTAGGTTCAGATACAGTGCAGCTAGGTTCAGATACAGTGCAGCTAGGTTCAGATACAGTGCAGCTAGGTTCAGATACAGTGCAGCTAGGTTCAGATACAGTGCAGCTAGGTTCAGATACAGTGCAGCTAGGTTCAGATACAGTGCAGCTAGGTTCAGATACAGTGCAGCTAGGTTCAGATACAGTGCAGCTAGGTTCAGATACAGTGCAGCTAGGTTCAGATACAGTGCAGCTAGGTTCAGATACAGTGCAGCTAGGTTCAGATACAGTGCAGCTAGGTTCAGATACAGTGCAGCTAGGTTCAGATACAGTGCAGCTAGGTTCAGATACAGTGCAGCTAGGTTCAGATACAGTGCAGCTAGGTTCAGATACAGTGCAGCTAGGTTCAGATACAGTGCAGCTAGGTTCAGATACAGTGCAGCTAGGTTCAGATACAGTGCAGCTAGGTTCAGATACAGTGCAGCTAGGTTCAGATACAGTGCAGCTAGGTTCAGATACAGTGCAGCTAGGTTCAGATACAGTGCAGCTAGGTTCAGATACAGTGCAGCTAGGTTCAGATACAGTGCAGCTAGGTTCAGATACAGTGCAGCTAGGTTCAGATACAGTGCAGCTAGGTTCAGATACAGTGCAGCTAGGTTCAGATACAGTGCAGCTAGGTTCAGATACAGTGCAGCTAGGTTCAGATACAGTGCAGCTAGGTTCAGATACAGTGCAGCTAGGTTCAGATACAGTGCAGCTAGGTTCAGATACAGTGCAGCTAGGTTCAGATACAGTGCAGCTAGGTTCAGATACAGTGCAGCTAGGTTCAGATACAGTGCAGCTAGGTTCAGATACAGTGCAGCTAGGTTCAGATACAGTGCAGCTAGGTTCAGATACAGTGCAGCTAGGTTCAGATACAGTGCAGCTAGGTTCAGATACAGTGCAGCTAGGTTCAGATACAGTGCAGCTAGGTTCAGATACAGTGCAGCTAGGTTCAGATACAGTGCAGCTAGGTTCGTTTACTATTATTATTATGGAACAAGAATATCTGTCAAACGGCAGTCAAGCATTGATCATCATATCACAAGAATAGGACCCTTGATACTTATTGGAAAAGAGCATCAAGCTCATCACCGTGCACGTTCACAACCCTGTGAAGTTCATCATAACTTATGTAATCTGTAGCCTAATAAAATGTATGGTTTCCTGAGGCGTAGTCTGGTTGGAGTGGGAAGACCACACACCATATCATTGCGTGACTCCAAGTTTACTTTGATATGATGGTTATTATATCAATAATTGTTTCCATCACCATTTCGCATATAATTCATTTTACTGACACAAATAAGATCCCACCATGTCGAACGAATAAATGATCTGTTGGCATTTATGAAATTGTACCGAAACGTCCTTTTTCCATCACAACTGTCTTGTTTTTCTTTTATATGGACTTTACTTGCATAAAAACTGTGGATGGAAACATGGTTACTGTGTGTAATAATTGGATTGATGATTTCTATCTAGACAGCAATAGCTAGATATCTAGTGTATGTGTGTGTGTATATTACTACTGACTAGGTAGCCTTGGCGCTGCCCTGAACACTGACGGTCATGAGGGGGATCCAGGTACCGCGGTACTCAAAGGCAGCCTGTGTGGTTAGACTCCCACCCTGACCTCCTGCGCCTGGACCCCCCTGGGCAGCCCCCTGGGCAGCCCCCTGGGCCCCTGACCCACCTAGGGAGGGGGAAAGAGAGATTAGGGAGAGAGAGAGAGATAGGGAGAGAGAGGAGGAAAAAGAGTGGGCTGTTAGTGTTGGGTTGGAACAAAAGCCTGCACCCTGCAGACCACACTCTCCTGCACCCTCCTGAGTTGACCACTCCTATCCTAGACTCCTTCCTTTACCTCACCATAAGTTCCACTACATTATATGTCAAAAGCTATAACACGAAAGGTCAACACTACTGACCGGTGGAAGTGTTGGTAGCAGCAGGATTTCCTGTGTTGAGGACAATAAAGAGGGACTGGATGAAGGAGCCCAGAGCATTGACGATGTCCCTGAACACCTTGGTGGAGTGCTGCTTCATGTCATAGGACAAGCAGAAAGACCTGGGTGAACAGGGGGAGAGGAGAGGGGGAGATGAAGGGACTTAGAAAAGTAGATGGGAGGTTGGGTAGAACATAGAATCTACTAATTATTATTATTATTTAGTGGGTGATTATATTTGTCATTTTGCACACATGCACAAGCATGTATTATATGCATGTGTGAACTGGAAATGTTTTTCTGCAAATCCCAACTCCCCCTGAGACACCCTTGGAGAGTGGGGGTCATGGCCAGGGTCAGCCATTATCAACAGCGATATGTTGAAGTTATGTGGTAAGTTTAGTGATGAAGGTGTGTGTGTAGGGTAAAGTCAGTGTGTGCACTCCTCCTACTCACCGTAGCAGGTGTGGCTGTACACACAGCCTGTGGACTGACTCCACAGCCACAGCTCTAAGCCACTGAGGCTTCTCTCCATCCAAGAACTTCACCAGCAGAGACAGGAAGATCTCACACTCTGTCACCTACAGCAACACAGACAAACACACACCTCAGCTCCCCAAGCTAACTATCCACACATTTCTGGATCTACAATAAGACAACAGGATTTGTGGAAAATTGGAATTTCAACTTACTTCCTCATTTCAAATGGACTTGACCCTAACTATAGTTCCTGCTTTGGCGCTCACCACTAGACTGTAGTTGTGTTTGATGATGTAGGTACAGAGAACACAGTACTTGGTAGTAGATAGCTGTAACTGACTCTCACCAGTAGGCTGTAGAAGTGTTTGATAACCACAGAGACTCACCAGTAGGCTGTAGAAGTGTTTGATAACCACAGAGACTCACCAGTAGGCTGTAGAAGTGTTTGATAACCACAGAGACTCACCAGTAGGCTGTAGACGTGTTTGATAACCACAGAGACTCACCAGTAGGCTGTAGAAGTGTTTGATAACCACAGAGACTCACCAGTAGGCTGTAGACGTGTTTGATAACCACAGAGACTCACCAGTAGGCTGTAGACGTGTTTGATAACCACAGAGACTCACCAGTAGGCTGTAGAAGTGTTTGATAACCACAGAGACTCACCAGTAGGCTGTAGAAGTGTTTGATAACCACAGAGACTCACCAGTAGGCTGTAGACGTGTTTGATAACCACAGAGACTCACCAGTAGGCTGTAGAAGTGTTTGATGAGCACAGATACCACTCTGAGCAGCCTCATGCAGATGGGGAAGTAGGGTTTTTCTACAGGGGCTGGGGAGGCGGCGCTGCTGTTGCCTTGACGGAACTTGATGTTGGGGGAGAACAGCTTGATGACCAGCGGACACACACGCTCCTTCAGCAGGAAGCTGAACTCCTGGTGCTACACAGGGGTCAGAAGTTAGAGGGCAATGGTTAGAGGGCAATCCCCCACAGAGTTGGGGATCACAGTCCAAATACAAGACACCTACAGTGAGATGAGATTGTATTGTATTCTATTTCAATGCAGATAATACTTGATTGTGTTGTATTGCATTGTACCATACTTTACTGCATCATATTGTATTAAGTTGTATTGCATTGTAAAGTACTGTACTGTACTGTGTATTCACCTGCAGGAAGACCCCAGGGAAGTCATTGAGGACCGACTCCAGGAGCTCCAGACCAAACGTCCGTGTCATCTCTGTCATCCCTACCAGCCAGTAGGGGGCATCAGCATTTACTAGCTGACATAGGTCCTGGAGGGACACACACGGAAATGGGGATGTAGACATAGGACAGCTGGAGACAGCTACTAGCATTGCCTTTGTGATACAGTCTGGAAGTATGGGCTGCACATATCTTATGACAGCATGGCTGTTTCATTCCACAAAATTGTTCCCTACGGGAAGGGGTTGGGCTAGAGGTGGAAGGGGTGAGGGTAGGGGAACGAGGATAGGGAAGGGGAAGGGGGGGAACAGAGGGAACCCTTTTCCACCCCTCGCTTCCCCTCCCTTCCCCCGTTCCCTCCCTCCCCCTCGTTCCCCCCTTCCCCTAACCCTTCACTCCCTTCCCCTCCCCTCGTTCCCTTACCCTCATTCCCTCACCCCTTCCCTCCCCCCTCTGTTCCCCCCCTTCCTCTCGCTCCCCCTCGTTCCCGCCCTTCCCCTTCCCTACCCTCACCCCTTCCACCTCTAGCCCTACCCCTTCCCGTGTTCTCCCCTACCCCTTGCCCTGGCCCTCGTTCCCCCCCTTGCCCTGGCCCTCGTTCCCCCCCTTGCCCTGGCCCTCGTTCCCCCCCTTGCCCTGGCCCTCGTTCCCCCCCTTGCCCTGGCCCTCGTTCCCCCCCTTGCCCTGGCCCTCGTTCCCTCCCCCGCCCTGGCCCTCGTTCCCTCCCCCGCCCTGGCCCTCGTTCCCTCCCCCGCCCTGGCCCTCGTTCCCTCCCCCGCCCTGGCCCTCGTTCCCTCCCTCGCCCTGGCCCTCGTTCCCTCCCTCGCCCTGGCCCTCGTTCCCTCCCTCGCCCTGGCCCTCGTTCCCTCCCTCGCCCTGACCCTCGTTCCCTCCCTCGCCCTGGCCCTCGTTCCCTCCCCCGCCCTGGCCCTCGTTCCCTCCCCCGCCCTGGCCCTCGTTCCCTCCCCCGCCCTGGCCCTCGTTCCCTCCCCCGCCCTGGCCCTCGTTCCCTCCCCCGCCCTGGCCCTCGTTCCCTCCCTCGCCCTGGCCCTCGTTCCCTCCCCCGCCCTGGCCCTCGTTCCCTCCCCCGCCCTGGCCCTCGTTCCCTCCCCCGCCCTGGCCCTCGTTCCCTCCCCCGCCCTGGCCCTCGTTCCCTCCCTCGCCCTGGCCCTCGTTCCCTCCCTCGCCCTGGCCCTCGTTCCCTCCCTCGCCCTGGCCCTCGTTCCCTCCCTCGCCCTGGCCCTCGTTCCCTCCCTCGCCCTGGCCCTCGTTCCCTCCCTCGCCCTGGCCCTCGTTCCCTCCCTCGCCCTGGCCCTCGTTCCCTCCCTTGCCCTGGCCCTCGTTCCCTCCCTTGCCCTGGCCCTCCCATACCACTTTCACTCTACCCTAGCTACACCTCCTCTTCTGATGGGAGAGAGGTTGAATGTTGGGTACAGTGAGAGGTATGGAGGACTGTCTCCACCTGGTGTACGTACCTGGAACAGCATGTAGGCATCTTTAGCACTGGGCCTCAGGGTGCTAACAGACCTCCGGTTAGTGTTACCCTGGACTGGAGGAGGCTGGTCCACGATGTCTGGAGGAGAGGAGAGAGGGAGGGAGGAGAGGGAGAGACAACTTTAGAAACAGCTGTGGCTACAAGCCTGGAGGGATCAATCTCTCATCAAACAATGACACAAACAAACACTCTCAGAAAAGACCGGTCCAAAACCTACCTCAGGAGGGAAAAGTCACACAATTAAATTGTGATTTCCAATCCCAGTTATACTAAACTAAGACGTAGAGTGGAAAGACAGCACTGTGAAAACTAAAGGGGCCAAACCAAAACCTCAACAAGTCATGTTATATTCACTGAAGTCATGGGATAAGCAGCTTTAGGCAATCTAAGGAGAAACAAATTCCCTTCCCTTCCTCTGTGGCATGGTCAAAGAGGAAAAGAGGGTTGGAGAGAGGAAGTGCGATGCTAGAATACTGATGTAAAGTTCTGTGGTTGCAACCTCCACCTTTCATCCAAAGTGTACACTTGCACACTTCCCTTTGTGGATCTAACAATGACTCAACTCTGAATCAATGGCAAAAAGAAAACAGTAGAGTCCGGGAACTCCATTTCCCATGAGCACTCTGCTCAGACCTTTGAAGCGATCGTCCTCCGCGACCATCCTCTCGAATACCACGGTGACGACTTGTCTGACGGTGGCAGCGGCTGTGTTGTTGGTGATGTTGTCCTTGGTGAAGTGCAGGCGGAAACACAGCACGATAGCCTGGGAGGGAGGCGGCGAGGAGACACAGGCTCTGTTACAATAGCCAGCCTAACATAGCCTCCCACCAAGAATCAAGCCATGTACTGGGGAATACATTCTAAGTGGTATGCTAGTATGAACATTGGAACGTAGTCAGATTTACTAAGGCACACATCTGGATTAACATGTACGTGGAAACCAACTCCCTAGGCAATATGAGACGTGTTTGGGACACAGCATGTACTATCTGACTGTACCTTGAATATATAAAAGTGTCTGCAATGTGTGTGCTGAGTGTACGGTACCTTGGACAGGACTTGGTCATGTACCACTGTGTTGGTGGTGAGCAGCACTAACACAGTCTGCAGCAGCTTCAGTTCCTCCAGCCCGTTCTCCATCAACTGCCACAGCATGTTAATGATGTTCCCTGCTGCAGCCTGATGAACACACACAACACATGGTTAGACATGTAGCCTACTTGTACACCCAGGAGGCAGCGACAGTCGCAATTTACTGGAATGTGACAGAACAGAGGAAGTGAGAGGAGCTCTAGAGGTCATAGACATGTACACACAGATTGACACACGGCAGCAGCCGACCGGACCAGCCAACACCACATCAGTGTCAGGGAGTCACATTGGCATTCTTTCAGCCAAACCCAGCCACTGTGGCACTCCAGTGACATTGGCTTAATACCAACACCACCCCCTTAACCCTCCCCCTTCGTTAACAACGATCCCGCGAATCGCATCAAGTCGGAGTGGTGTCCAGTTTCCTAGATGCACAGCCACAAAGTCCAAATTTGGCTAGATCATAAAAATGGTCTTAATTTAGGGTTAAGGTCAGACATAAGGTTAGCAGTGTGGCAAGGGTTAAGGTTTGGTTTAAAATCTGATTTTAAGATAAATTGTAGAAATAGGCACAATTTATTGGTTAGACTTGTGGCTGTGTTAACTATTGAGGAATGTGCATCCCAATTCAACCTTGAGCGAGGCATAGTGCCTTTTCAGCCCTCTATTCAGCCCTCTAAACACCAAATGAAGCGAATTGAGTTGCTAACTTGCGAACGAGTGGTACTCAAAACTCCCATGAAGCTCTGCGACCCAAGGCTAGAAAGTTGCTTCAGGAAAGATGGCTGACAAAAATACTAGGATGGAAGCAAATATCATTTCTTACAACTTCATGCTAAAAAAATGTACAGTTAAGAGGTATATGTTAGTTAATGTAGAGAAATTATTAGGCCTATGCATATTTTTTTGTCATAAAGGTCATTTACAAACAAAAAAAGCTAAAGCATTTACTGCAAATGTTAGGTACAATTGTGAAAGCTTGCCTTGCTGTTCATAAAAAAAGATGTAAATGTCAATCACTTGCCATTGCTCTTTATTGTAGTAATGTTAGAGATTGAAGCTACAGTGCCACCAGAAAGTGTTCATACCCCTGGACTTACTGCTCATTTTGTTGGGGCGGCAGGTAGCCTAGTGGTTAGAGTGTTGGGCCAGTAACCGAGCTAGATACAATCCCTGAGCTGACAAAAATCTGTCGTTCTGCCCCTGAACTAGGCAGTTAATCCACTGTTCCTAGGCCGTCATTGTAAATAAGAATTTGTTCTAAAACGGACTTGCCTAGTTAAATAAAGGTTAAAAAATAAAAATAAATGTTTTGTTACAGCTGTTATCTTAAAATATATATTTTTTTACTTCACCCATCTACACACAATACCAATGTCATATTAATAAGCAATTCCAGTGTATATTTGGTCTTGTGTTTTAGGATACTGTGCTGCTGAAAGGTGAATTTGTCTCCCAGTGTTGGAAAGCAGACAACCTGGATTTCCTCTAGGATTATGGCTGTGCTTAGTTTAATTCCACTTCTTTGCATCCACTTCTTTGCCGATGACAAGCATACCCATAACATGACGCAGCCACCCCCATGCATGAAAATATGAAGAGTGGTACTCAGTGATGTGTTGTGTTTGTCTTGAATACAAAGCACTATGTTTGGGGCAAAGTAAATTTCTTCGCCAAATTTGAGCAGTTTTACTTAAGTAGCTTATCACAAACAGGATGCATGTTTTGGAATATTTGTATTCTGTACAGGCTTCCTTATTTTCACTCTGTCAATAAGGTCAGTATTGTGGAGTAACTACAATGTTGTTGATCCATCCTCAGTTCTCCTATCACAGCCATTAAACTCTAACTGCTTTAAAGTCATCATTAGCCTCATGGTGAAATCCCTGAGCAGGTTTCCTTCCTCTCCAGCAACTGAGTTAGGAAGGACGCCTGTATCTTTGTAGTGACTGGGTGTATTGATACACCATTCAAAGTGTAAATAACTTAACCATGCTCAAAGGGATATTCAAAGTCTGCTCTATTTTTTTTAATTACATTTTACACATCTACCAATAGATGACCTTCTTCATGAGGAATTGAAAAACATTCCTGGTCTTTGTGGTTGAATCTGTGTTTGAAATGCACTGCTCAAATGAGGGACCTTAAAGGTATGTGGGTTAGAGATGAGTCATTCCAAAATCATGTTATACACTATTATCGCACACTGAGTGAGTACAGGCAACTTATTATGTGACTTGTTAAGCATATTTTTACTACTGGCCTTATTTAGGCTGGACATAATGCAAGCCTGGGTTGAATACTTATTGACTCAAGACATTTCCTATTTAATTACCAAAACATTCTATAAAACATAATTCCACTTTGACATTATGGGGTATTTTCTTGCTTATTGTGTAGTGGAAGATCAAATAAGTGGCCAATTTTAGTGGCCTGTCCCTGACTACAGCTGTCGCTGTAAATGTCCCCAATTAGCCCTCAAAAATAAAAGAGCAACATGTAAAATTGAGGCTGATATTTCAATAATCAAAACGCTGTATCCAATCAGTTTTGCATGTCAAAATTCTGTCCATCCCTGTACCAAACTCATTTGCTCCTGTGTTTTTACCACAGACCTTTTATGAGAGTGTTTGATCAGAGATACATTGTAACCATTACATGAACAACCATGCCCATGGACAGAAAGAGCATTCAACAGCATAGGCTACCAAACGTGGGTGATTCTGAAACGACCTTTCGGCTCAGATTAAGAAAACTGTAAGGTGATTATCCATTTCTGTGTTTTAATTAATACAAGTATTTGAAGGACTATAACGAAAATGTACACTAGTTAAATATAGTTCCATGAGATCGGTTTGTTAAAAATGTTGTGCAGCTAGATATCCACCTCTAACTAAATATTAGTTCAGAACAGTGGATTAAACTTTGTTACAATGCTTCCACTGGTTAACCATTAATCCCCAAGAAAATGCAGAAAATGATTGAGTGAAGGGAAATGCGACTATTACATGTCAAACTGCTATTATGGAATGAAAGTCCTGACTTCAGTACTACTCCACATTGAATCACAACCAGAAGATTGGTACATTGTGGGCACATTGTTATTTGGCTGTTATCATTCGGTAAGTACTGTACGCATTTGTTGCATGAGAAATATAAGGAAAGCTATTACCGCCTCCAGAACAGTGAAAACAAGGCTCGACGTCATTGAATTGTGTGGTAGGCTATCCTTCTGCGGCTTCTGATGTACGTGAGTGACGTCCCATTCCCTAGAGTTATTCATCTCTCCCTACCTCTAGTTGCTCCGTTTGAGTGCCACTCCCCCACCGAGGGACACTCGAAAACGAGGGGGAGGGCTAAGGCGGGGGTATTGGGATTGAGCCATTGTCCTCGCGTCACTTCCTGAGGTCAGAACAACTCTGCAGAACTCGTACAAAACCAAGTGAAACTGGGGGAAGTTTTGTTTGAAGAAAGAACCTGTCCTTCAGACGGCAAAACCGACACTTTTCACTCACATAAAACATCACATTTAATCAATATCGTGGTAGCTTGGTTCCTCTTCCCCATCCCTGTCCCAGTAGTTAAGCCCTGGGCTTACAGACAGACAGAGATAGAGGGGAGGCGCTGGAGCGTGGCAGAAAGCCTCCGTTGAAAGGCTACAAGCAGGGAGTCTGCTGATATCATGTAAACACAACCAGCCAGCCAGTCAGGCTGTACAGTCAGTCAGCCAATCAGGAAGGCAGGGTGTACACATTCAGTCAGGCAGGGAGTGAATTAGCCAGGGTGTTCTTATTCACACAGTAGGAGTGGCTGGCTAGGTGGTCAGTGATCAGTCAAGGTGTCCCTGCTAACACAAGGCAGATCAAGCCATGGTCAGGGAAGGCCAGTCAGAATAGCCTGGGTTCCATGTTGAGGTATAGCGGTTAAAAGGCCAGTCACAATAGCCTGGGTTCCATGTTGAGATGTAGCGGTTAAAGGGCCAGTTACAATAGCCTGGGTTCCATGTTGAGGTGTAGCGGTTAAAGGGCCAGTCACAATAGCCTGGGTTCCATGTTGAGATGTAGCGGTTAAAGGGCCAGTCAGAATAGCCTGGGTTCCATATTGAGGTGTAGCGGTTAAAAGGCCAGTCACAATAGCCTGGGTTCCATGTTGAGGTGTAGCGGTTAAAGGGCCAGTCACAATAGCCTGGGTTCCATGTTGAGGTGTAGCGGTTAAAGGGCCAGTCACAATAGCCTGGGTTCCATGTTGAGATGTAGCGGTTAAAGGGCCAGTCACAATAGCCTGGGTTCCATGTTGAGGTGTAGCGGTTAAAGGGCCAGTCACAATAGCCTGGGCTCCATGTTGAGATGTAGCGGTTAAAGGGCCAGTCACAATAGCCTGGGCTCCATGTTGAGGTGTAGCAGTTAAAGGGCCAGTCACAATAGCCTGGGTTCCATGTTGAGGTGTAGCAGTTAAAGGGCCAGTCACAATAGCCTGGGTTCCATGTTGAGGTGTAGCGGTTAAAGGGCCAGTCACAATAGCCTGGGTTCCATGTTGAGGTGTAGCGGTTAAAGGGCCAGTCACAATAGCCTGGGTTCCATGTTGAGGTGTAGCGGTTAAAGGGCCAGTCACAATAGCCTGGGTTCCATGTTGAGGTGTAGCGGTTAAAGGGCCAGTCACAATAGCCTGGGTTCCATGTTGAGGTGTAGCGGTTAAAGGGCCAGTCACAATAGCCTGGGCTCCATATTGAGGTGCAGAAAGCAGTTCTACAGAGATGAGGCTTTGCACTGCAATGTGAGGCCTAAAGTGAGAGATACTCTCTCAGTGAGAGATACTGGCACTACTGAATGTAAAGTAGTGGAAGCCCAGACAGGATCATCATAACGTTCTCCCCCTGCCCTGACTTCAAATGTATGCCTTACATCCAGACCAATTTCCTTAGAATGAAAGCATATCAGTCTTTTGTTAGTGGTCCTGTGTTCCTCACCTCAGAAACCACCTCGTGGGACATGAGTCTCTGGATAGCAGCCAGACACAGCTGGGTGATCTTGGGCTCCTTGGTGCCACAGCCCATCAGGAATGGCTGTACTACCTCCGAGCTGTTCTCCTTCAGAGCTGAGGAGGAGCCAATACATGGGCATGCAGTTAACACATTAGACGGCTGTTCTAAAACAAACACCTACAATAGGACCAATCTGTTAGAATGCATCCTCCTTTCCTTTGCTTGTTTTAATGAGGTATAATCACGGTTCTGTATGTGATTGGATATTGGCTCAGCCAAAACATAGCTCACAAACAAACACACACAAGGCATAGGAGTGTCCCCTCCCTCAATCACTCACTTGCCAAGATGTCTGAATTCCTCGCGGCGATGGTCTTGATCTTGACTATCCCAGACTCAGCAGCCTAGAAAAGCACAGAACAGAGACACATTAAGTTTACATTTACTGTACCTATACATTCCTTATGATAAGACAGCTGACGATACGTTACCACCTCTATATGCACTGTTATAACTGAGGTAGACGTCTCCTAGTCCTTATTAATGATCCCCATGGCCAGACACACTAATCAGTTAACCTTGAGTTACCGGAGAGGAGACACTGGGAGCCATAGTGATTTCTCTTGTGTGGAGCTCTGTTGCCTGACAGTGAGATCATGCTGTGCTTTCAGCAGTCTACAGAGGTCTCTATCGCTCTACAGCAGCTGCAGCTCTGACTGTGCACTGTGATACAGACTGGGCCTATAACCTACATAGAGAAGGTGCAACGCTCGTTCATTGTTTTATTTTAAGCAAGGTTAAAAGATGAACATTTCAGCCCTCAAATGGCCTTTATCAGAACAACTTTTAACCTTGCTTGAATAAAACAATGAATATTTAAAATGGTCTTTCAATGATGATGAACCTTTTTGGGTTGTACCTCGACTCCAGTTGGTTGAGCACCCTCCACTTCGTTCGATATAGCTTACATAAACATACTTTCAGTGTCAAATTGTTTCCCGGCAATTCCTGTCCCACAATTTGTGTTCCAAGCTAAAGTGAAGAAATATTGGATTGGTGTGAGCACAAGACAACCTGTTCTAGTACTGAAACACACATAGCTTAGCAGGATCTTTCAGTTAACCTGTTCTAGTACTGAAACACACATAGCTTAGCAGGATCTTTCAGTTAACCTGTTCTAGTACTGAAACACACATAGCTTAGCATGGTTTCTTTCAGTTAACCTGTTCTAGTACTGAAACACACATAACTTAGCAGGGTTTCTTTCAGTTAACTTGCTCTAGTCACTGCCTCTCCTCCATACTGAAACACACAGAACTTAGCAGGGTCTTTTTCAGTTAATCTGACCACAAAGGGTCTAGCTTAAGAACAGTGTGCAACACTCCAGCAGGTAATTCATTTGATATGAATAACAACCACCAGTCAAACCCTCTTCGTATGATGTAAAATCACATAGGAAGACAGCCTGGGTGAGAAACACTTCCTGTTATTGTTGTTCTAGCCAGACCTGCTGTGCTATGCTGCTGTGTTTGACCTGGTATACAGTCATATCACTTCATATTTCATTTGACCTGCCACAAGGCTGCACAGAGGTGGGAGTCAATTGGACAGTATGCAACCTCTTGAACCTCTTGGTTACCCGGCAACAGGGCCTTAATACTGCAGAGTGTGGACTGGGCCAAACTGTGTAGAACTACAGGCACTATCGTAACCCCACACAGCGACTTAAAGATAATCTAGAGAAATGCAAGTCTCCCTCCTCTCCTTTGTCCTCAGTGTGGAGGGAGGCGGATAACAGGGCATTAAAATCACACAGAACTTGTTCTAATCATCATTCCGATCCTGCTGGTGTAGAAACGAAGATATCAATATAGCCCTAGAAGCTACGAAGAACAGTGAAGACAACTAATTGACTTTGGCTCATGTATTCCCTGACAAAGGTCATGCAGCCAAAACACAGTTATTCATATTTGTTTCCATTGAACATGGCATACAGATAAAGGCATTTTAATTATATGATGAGTGCCTTGGTCCTCCTTTCTTTTTGGCTGTTGCTCTTATTCAAAATGGGAGGCAGGCAGGGTGACATACATTTTTGTTGTTGTTGAAAACATCTCTAGCACAAACAAGGTTAGGCTTCCACAAACAGACAATAATGTCTGTTGGGGGAAAGGGCCGTTTAGGTTCTTATACTAGGGGTCGTTGATAGGCAGCAACTTTAGTGCGGAGGCTTTCTCATCATGAAGTTACTCTTGTTATCTTGGGACAATTCCACAATAACAGAGTGATGCTGAGACTCACAATTTTCACTTTAAAATGTACATCAAACAGAAACCAATGACTGCAAAGTTAAATAAATCATACAACTCTGCACAAGGACTACTTTTAACAATTTCCACAGAAAATGTTACAAAAACACATTTAGAACAGCGTGGATGCAAAGTTTGGTAACAGCATGACAGCACAAACTGTCATTCTGTAACAAAATGTTGCATCTGCACTGTTCAAGTAAACTGTTAAAAAAGTAGTCCTTGTGCATAGAGTTGTATGGATTGTTTAACTTTGCAATCATTGGTTTTTGTTTGACATACATTTTAAAGTGACAACAATGAGTCTCAGCATGACTCTTACCATGGAAATGCTCCTTGGCTAATGAAGGTAGTGTTTCTCGGCACTTGGGTTCACGTCACACATAACAGGTTGACCATAAGCACACTCTCTAGAACTGAACATATACAAGGCTACTATACCTATATGTTCCATTCTAGCACCCTTGATGTTCCTTGTTTGGCTGTATACGATTGTGGCACACAACTGACATTCATTCCAAATGAATTTCGCCACAGTGCTGTTGCGCAAAAGGCAACGCTGCACTAAATTTGTTATAAATAGCCTTAAAAAGGTCATTCTCCAACCCTCCTCATACAGCAGCCATTGTGGTTAGGTGGGCCTAGCAGGGCTCAGAGGAGCCACAGTGAATGGACCCAGTATGCAATGTGAATGGGAGCCTATTATGGAAGGAAGATGATAGTGGTGATGATGATTAAAGATGACACCATAAGGGATGGTCCATGGTCTTTAAGGAAACAGATTAATTACAATGTTGAAGATATAGCCTGGGCTTCATGGATAATACTATCAACAAGGGTAAGCCTAATTCTGCTGATGATCATGACGGCAATACTGAACTTGCCTTGTTATTAAATACAATTATTTAGTTCATATTGCTATAGAATCAAGTGGATTTTAGAATCCAGGTAAATGCGGACCTGCCTACAGAAACCTTAAGTAAAGGAATGCCAACAAGATCATTGCACTCCACTTCCTGCAAACACAATAACTGGCATCAATTGGTCACATAAGACAATAAAGCATGTCCGAGAGCCTTGAATCAGAAGCAGATTGCTGGGATTTCCTATGTTCAACCTTGAGTGAAACCATGTGTCCTTCTGTTCTTACCAACCTGAACATGGATAACACTGCACTGTCAAGGCTGAGTGTTTAGACCTGATGACATGCACATGGAAAACCACGGAAACACTGTCCCCACATGTGCAATTAGTAGGCTTAGGGCCTTTGGAAAACCTTGAAATGGTCAATGGAGAGGATTTACCAATAGGAGAGGGCAACATTTAGAGTAGCCTATTGATGCTTATTGGATGCTTGTGCATCCTCACACTTTCACATTTGAAATAACTGGCTTCATTTCCTCGTTCTTCTTGTTTGTGATGAGAGTGGAATGGATCTGCTATGAGTCATTTAGGTCATCAGACAGACCAGCCACTGTATGAAACAACTCCAGTCTATTCATGGTAGCTCAGTCAGTAGTCTTTCTGTACCAAGTCCACCCTCCCCACCCACACTCTTATCCAGTAAAATGCTAACTGAGCCCAAAAAGGCCTGACACTGCATGACTTTCTTCCCCTTTACAATAGAACTGAGAAGCTTCAGTCTGAATCAGTATGAGTCAAAATTACAAGCTGGCAGTTTAGAACTATTTCTGCGAACCGCACTGTGGAGGGCATATGAAGCCACTGAATGCGAAGGTTCATCCACACTACAGCAGCATGAAGACAAATAGTGGAAGGACCAGGTCACACTCATAGACCTAACTTCACTATATGTTTTATCCTAGGGGAGAATTATTCATGAAGTTGGGCACCAGCCTGAATGCAAACTCACTACTTCTCCTAAAGCCCAGCATCATTTGCTCAGCCGCTTATAGGCTGTCTCAGAAGATGTCGAGAAAGCAACTCACACTGCAGATTTTCGCATCGATTCTGCTGCTGCATAGCCTACATTGAAGGGGCTTATTCAATTAATCCAAACCTTAGTCTCACCTTCTGTCAGTTCTACTTAAGTTTCTGCTTTTCAGCTTGTTATTTCTTCAGACTGTATGACACCTGTGTGGCAATGTCAGCCATACAGGCGGGGTATGAAGGAGGAGCCACGTTTCAGACAGTCGACAAATACAGCACTGTAACTCCTCAACAGAGAGACCTGCAATCATAGCACAACAGAGAAGCTCCCACTAATTTAGCTGGCTGTCACTCAATAGAAGGAAAGGTCTAGAGCATGAAGCTGTGATGTTGAAAAATCTACAGGATTCTTCTCAGCCCTTCTTAACCCAGACAAACCTGAGAGGAAACAGCTGCACTGCAGTAAAAGAAGTAAATGAATGGGAGAGGGGTGTGCAAGACTGGTCAAGGAGGTGTCCGGTACCTGGCTATCTGAGTGAAAAGACTCAAGGGCACAACTGACATTCTCATTTCCCATAGTAAGATAATTCAGATATGTTGATCAAATGTAAAAGAGACTACTTAGAAAGCCCAGCAAAGGACAGGCTTAGTATAGCCAGATTCTACAGGGGCCACAAGAAAAAAAAAAAAACTCAAGTGAGGTGCCTCAGTGGCTCGTGAATCTGCATACCTGCATCCACCCCCCCCCCCCCCCCAACACCTTGAGAGCAAAACATTTTAGCACCCCCCCCCCCCCCCCCCGTCTAATTGGCCTCACAACTGCAGACCACATGTATGGCGTCTTGTGGGCGAGTGGTTTGCTGATGTCAACGTTGTTAAAAGAGTGCCCCATGGTGGCGTGGGGTTTTGGTATGGGCAGGCATAAGCTATGGATAACGAACACAATTTAATTTTATCAATGGCAATTTGAATGCACTGCGATACCGTGATAAGATAATGAGGCCCATTGTCATACCCTTCATCTACCTCATATTTCAGCATGATAATGCACATGGGGCCGTGCGCTGCATAAGGCAAATGGTCACACCAGATACTGACTGGTTTTCTGATTCACACCCCTTTAAGGTATCGGTGACCAACATATGCATATCTGTATTCACAGTCATGCAAAATCCATAGATTAGGGTTTTATTTATTTATTTAAAATTAACTGACTTCCAAGTCAAGTCAAATCACAATTGCAGCATTTGGTTAAAAATAAGATCTAGATGTTTTGACCATATCGTCCAGCCCTACAGTGGCAAGAAAAAGTAGGTGAACCTATTGGAATTACCTGGATTTCTGCATAAATTGGTCATACAATTTGATCTGACCTTCATCTAGGTCACAACAATAGACAAACACAGTCTGCTTAAACTAAACACAAACAATTATACGTTTTTATGTCTTTATTGAACATACCGTGTAAACATTCACAGTGCAGGGTGGGAAAGGTATGTGAACCCTTGGATTTAATAACTGGTTGACCCTCCTTTGGCAGCAGTAACCTCAATCAAACGTTTTCTGTAGTTACGGATCAGACCTGCACAACGGTCAGGAGGAATTTTGGACCATTCTTCTTTACAAAACGGTTTCAGTTCAGCAATATTCTTGGGATGTCTGGTGTGAACTGCTCTCGAGCTCAAGCCACAGCATCTCAATCAGGTTGATGGCAGGACTCTGATTGGGCCACTCCAGAAGGCGTATTTTCTTCTGTTGAAGACATTCTGTTGTTGATTTACTTCTGTGTTTTGGGTCGTTGTCATGTTGCATCACCCAAATTCTGTTGAGATTCAATTGGCGGACAGATAGCCTAACATGCTTCTGCAAAATGTCTTGATAAACTTGTGAATTCATTTTTACGTCGAAGATAGCAAGCTGTCCAGGCCCTGAGGCAGCAAATCAGCCCCAAACCATGATGTTCCCTCCACCATACTTTAGAGTTGGGATGAGGTTTTGATGTTGGTGTGCTGTGGTAACAGTAAATGTGTCTTACTGTGGACTGATGAACATAAAGGCTTTTAGAGATACTTTTGTAACCCTTTCCAGCTTTATGCAAGTCAACAATTCTTAATCTTAGGTCTTCTGATATCTCTTTTGTACGAGGCATTGTTCACATCAGACAATGCTTCGTGTGAATAGCAAACTCAAATTTTGAACGTTTGTTTTTTATTGGGCAAGGCAGCTCTAACCAACATCTCCAATCTCATCTCATTGATTGGACTCCAGGTTAGCTGACTCCTGACTCCAATTATCCTTTGGAGAAGTCATTAGCCTAGGGGTTCAGATACTTTTTTACAACCGACACCAAATTATGTATTCAATATAGACAAGAAAAATACAATAATTTGTGTGTTATTAGTTTAAGCAGACTGTGTTTGTCACAACAATAGACTTAGATGAAGATCATATAAAATTTTATGACCAATTTATGTAACCGCACACTGCACCTGATAGTATCACTGATATTTAATAAGCTTACGTATCGGCCTCACGGCCTTCGTCAGAGCTTTTGTGATTTAAAAAAAAATGTGCACCCTTATGTAGTCCTAGCCTCTCCCACACATCGAATGGGGTTGAAGGCAAAGGGAAAAACAAATAAGTGCTACCAAATATAACAATATGCATTTCATACATTTTACAAAAGTGTATAAATAAGACGTATGAAACACGTCTGTAAAATCACAATGAGGACATAGCAAGTTTTCATTAGTCATTGGGTACATCGTACGAAAAACAGAGAAACCTTAAATAGGCACATAAGATTTCTCTGTGATATGATAGACGTCATATTGCCCTGCCTTAAATTCTACATATTTTGCCATAGGGTGGAGGAAAATGTTTGCCGTTTTTAATGTGATAACTGATGATCAATGGGCCCCACTTCGGTCAGTAATTCGAACATGCTTAGATAGCTGGCTGCTACACTAACTTATAATATTTGTTGCTGACATTGGCTAATTGAGTGACTGCTGATGCACAACCAAATTTCAAAATTGCAGCTTGTGTATTCTAACTCTCAACAGTATGTGGCGACCCCCACTGAGCCCCACCCCCATCTTACATGTTTTATTAAATGTTTTTAAATTGGTCCGCGGGTCTACAAAAGGCTGCGGCAGTTACCCATCCCTGCTGTAGAGGTATCGTCCCCAGAGCAGTGCTGAGTCTTTCTGTGTGACTACATCTGAGGAGAAACAAACAAAGCCAGCCAGAGTTATACCTGCCTGCCTGCTGACTCTGGAGTGGAAGCCGAAAGGGCACAGGCTCAGCATAAAGGAGCAGTCATCTCAAATGTGGAGACTGACTGAGACAGCATAATTTTTCTGACAGCTAGGCCTACTGCAGTATACCACCCTGCATCTATGGCTGGGCAATAAATCTAATTAATTTGATTAACTTGAATGTACAGTGCATTCGGAAAGTATTCAGACCCCTTGACTTTTTCCACATTTTGTTACATTACAGCCCTGGTGTTGAGGGGGATAGGAAGGTGCAGAGTGCACACAGCACAACAGGAGCAAAGGAGACGAGACCAACAAGACCAACTCATTAAAAAATATATAGATATATACTTGATTCTTGCAATACAGGCATTTTGTGCATTGCACTAAAACATACAGTGCATTTGGAAAATATTCACACCCCTTGACATAACATTTTGTTACGTTACAGCCTTATTCTAAAATGGATGAAATAGTTTTTCCCCTTCATCAAATCGACAAACAATACACCATAATGACCAAGCAAAAACAGATTTTTAGAAATGTTTACAAACGTATTACAATTTAAAAACAAATATTCCATTTACATAAGTGTTCAGACCCTTTACTCAGTACTTTGTTGATGCACCTTTGGCAGCGATTACAGCCTCAAGTCTTCTTGGGTATGACGCTACAAGCTTGTCACACCTGTATTTGGGGAGTTTCTCCCATTCTTCTGTGCGGATCCTCTCAAGCTCTGTCAGGTTGGCTGGGGAGCATTGCTGCACAGCTTTTTTCAGGTCTCTCAGATATGTTTGATCGGGTTCAAGTCCAGGCTCTGGCTGGGCCACAAGGACATTGAGACTTGTCCTAAAGCCACTCCTGCATTGTCTTGGCTGTGTGGTTAGGGTCGTTGTCCTGTTGGAAGGTGAACCTTCACCCCAGTCAGAGTCTAAGCTCTCTAGAGCAGGTTTTCATCAAGGATCTCTGTACTTTGCTCCGTTCATCTTTCCCTTGATCCCGACTAGTCTCCCAGTCCCTGCTGCTGAAAAACATCCCCACAGCATGATACTGCCACCCACATGCGTCGCTGTAGGGATAGTGCAAGGTTTACTCCAGACAAGACACTTGGCATTCAGGCCATCTTGGTATCATCAGACCAGAAAATCTTGTTTCTCATGGTCTGAGAGTCCTTTAAGTGCCTTTTGGCAAACTCCAAGTGGGCTGCCATGTGCCTTTTACCGAGGAATGGCTTGGTCAGGTCACTCTACCATAAAGGCCGGATCGATGGAGTGCTGCAGAAATGGTTGTCCTTCTGGGAGTTTCTCCCATCTCCAAAGAGGAACTTTTGAGGTCTGTCAGAATGAACATTGGGTTCTTGGTCACCTCCCTGACCAAGGCCCTTCTCCCCTGATTGCTCAGTCCTGTCTTGGAGCTCTACGGAAAATTCCTTCAACCTCATGGCTTGGTTTTTGCTCTGGCATGCACTGTCAACTGTGGGACCTTATATAGAGAGTTGTGTGTCTTTCCAAATCATGTTCAATAAATTGGATTTACCACAGGTGGACTCCAATCAAGTTGTATAATTGGTACACTTACTGGAGAGCTCTTTTGTCTACACCCATTCAGCATCATTCACACCCTCTTAAGCATTAGCCCCACCCATCTCTTTAAGGATTCACATGTGAGGCCATGTACTAAACAACCAAAAATTTCAAGACTAAAAGCTGGTTATACTATGGGTGTGCTTGTAATTGTAATCTGGAGTGCCAGAGTGTGCTCTGGGAATTCGTAAACTAAGAGAATTGTCAGATTGTCCATTCGTAAATTCAGAGCGTTTCGCTCTCAGAGCGTTCAGAGCGCACACTGGAAGCTCCGGCCGAGGAGTAGGGTTGATCAGAGCGTTCTGACCTAACAAGCACCTAAGCTAACTGGCTAACGTTGGCTAGCTACTTCCAGAGACAAATGAGAGAACAGCTCACTGACCATTTTACTCACCCTAGCAGAGCTGGTTAGTTTAGACATGTAGCTAGCTAGCAAAAGAATAAACCATAATCCCAACTGATAACATTACTACCCTGCATGAATCTGCAGGTAACCAACCAACCAGGTTCAATGTTAGCTAGCCTACAAATGGCTCTGAGATACAAATAATATTACTACACAGATCATACACGTAACGTAGCTAGCAAGCCAGCCAGATAATGTTAGCTAGCTAGCTAACAGTACACTTTAACTTGACTTTCTGACAAAATTAGAAACGTGTAATATCTGAAAATGTAGCTAGCTAGACTATCTTACCCATATACATGGATGGACGCACGCTACTCCCTCTCTGTCATAGATGCCATGGTAGCTCTTATTTTGAAGATGTAAAAACACCTGTCTCCGGATTACAACAGCTTTCGGTGTGTTCTCTTTTCTACTCCATCTGTATATTTGCAATCAAATGCCTTAGCTGTCATACTCTAATTCCACTGATTTCAAAGCTCGGTCTTCCAGAAAGAGGATATTAACACTTATGTCGATCTACTACGTGATATCTTTCAAAAAAAGCTGCGTTAGAAAGGACTACCTACACACACTGAGGAGCACATGCTATAGACAGAAGCGTGCTACATGGCAGACCCGAACTCATCTCTCAGTATGTCCAGCCCACTCATTATTTCAGCCAATCATAGCTAGTGGAAAGGTTGCTGACTTTTCCATGGCTAAACCAACTAGGCTTGTAATTTAATTTGATTTGTATTTACAGATGGCATACACGTTTGTTGTTAAGGCACATGAAAGTCCACATGTTCCAGAAGGCATTTCTGCCAAAAAACATTACACTCAAATGGCTCTCCTGTGACATAGTGACGCGCGACATACACCTAGTTTCCTGAAACGAGTCACATATAATCAAGCAAATAGGTAAGTAACAAAACAGGTCTGGTGCGTTTAGGCAAAGTGACATCATGTAAACAAGTGTCTGCATTTGGCGTACCAGAGAACTAGGTAAATGCTTGTAG
This sequence comes from Oncorhynchus mykiss, assembly GCF_057628025.1. Taxonomy (NCBI): domain Eukaryota; kingdom Metazoa; phylum Chordata; class Actinopteri; order Salmoniformes; family Salmonidae; genus Oncorhynchus; species Oncorhynchus mykiss. Next base: position 16,111,548 of record NC_143025.1, read on the forward strand.
CAATGCTTCAGGAATTTGTACTGTAAAACACAACGCACGAACATAACCTCCTCCGCAGTATTGTTCTCATGCTAAGCCAATTGATGCAATTGATGCTACAAGGTGTAGTCCAAGCACCTGTGGTAAAATGGAGACAGTCAGTACTCAGCATGTAAGCTAGATACTGTACTCTATATCATCGACTGTATCCTTATGTAATACATGTATCACTAGCCACTTTAAACTATGCCACTTTGTTTACATACTCATCTCATTTGTACATACTGTACTCGATACCATCTACTGTATCTTGCCTATGCTGCTCTGTACCATCACTCATTCATATATCCTTATGTACATATTCTTTATCCCCTTACACTGTGTACAAGACAGTAGTTTTGGAATTGTTAGTTAGATTACTTGTTATTACTGCATTGTCGGAACTAGAAGCACAAGCATTTCGCTACACTCGCATTAACATCTGCTAACCATGTGTATGTGACAAATAAAATTAAATTTGATTTGATTTAGATGCAATAAAAAAAGAGCATCATTCCAATTTCTACTGAAAAACTGCATCAGCTTAACCTTGGACAGTTTGTGAGATCTGGAAATTGGGGCAGCTTATCTCTAGCTAGTACAGAGAGGAATGCTAGATAGCAGTATTCTCAGTTTGAAAGGCAAATCTTTCATCCCATATGGAAAATATTTAGCTAGATGAAGTAGACCAGGCATCATAGTTGTTTTCACATATAGTCCTCTTAAGAGAACCAATCTCGGTCATTTTTAAAGTGAACTCAGTTATTTTTCTATTCACACTAATCTTACTTTTGAATAAGGACTCAACTCATTTGCCAGTTCACTTCACCTATTTTCTGGTCCAAGTCCTCTTTGCATTCACATTGCTCTTTAGAAAAAGGAACCAGGATATTTTTCCCACATTACCTCAAATACTCTTGGTTTTTACAAAGTGCAGGGCAAGACATTTGATCAGAACGTATCGGACAGCTAAATATACCTACTTACATTTTGGAAGCTAATACATTGCATGTAGTTAAAATATGACCTAATAATTATAATCAGAAGATAATATTAACAAAATAAATAGCAGAGGGATACTGCAGATTAAATAATGCTGTAACTGAAAATTGTACACCCAATGTAAGCTACTGCCTAAGAACTAGCATTGATTTTCTACCCTTAGTTGCAATTCCAACCACATATGGTGTCTCCTCACACTATTCAAACCCCACAAACGATAAACAGCTTATGAACCTCTCTTAGCTTAAAGATCACATATTGCAAACAAATAATCTGAACATTGTGTCAGTAGGCTAAAAACACATACTACAAAAGGTATGCTGGTCGAACATCCCATTCTATAATCATGGACATTAATATGGAGTTGGTTCCCCCTTTGCTCCTCCACTTCTGGGTGTTCCACTATATGTTGGAACAATGCTGCGGGGACTTGCTTCCATTCAGCCCTGAGCATTAGTGAGATCGGGCATTGATGTTGGCCGATTAGGCCTGGCTCGCAGTCGGCGTTCCAATTCATCCCAAAGGTGTTCAGTGGGGTTGAGGTCAGGGCTCTGTGCAGGCCAGTCAAGTTCTTCCACACTGATCACAAAAAAACATTTCTGTATGGACCTCGCTTTGTGCACAGGGGCAGTGTCATGCTGAAAGAGGAAAGGGCCTTTCCCTAACTGTTGCCACAAAGTTGGAAGCACAGAATTGTCTAGAATGTCATTGTATGCTGCAGCGTTAAGATTTCCCTTCATTGGAACCATGAAAAACAGCCCCAGACCATTATTCCTCCTCCACCAAACTTTACAGTTAGCACAATGCAGTCAGGCAGGTAACGTTCTCCTGGCATCCTCCAAACCCAGATTTGTCAGTCGGACTGCCAGATGGTGAAGCATGATTCATCACTCCAGAGAACGCGTTTCCACTGCTCCAGAGTCCAATGGCGGTTTACACAACTCCAGCCGACTCTTGGCATTGTGTTCTTAGGCTTGTGTGTCGATGCTCAGCCATTGAAACCAGAGGCAGTTTGGAACTTGGCAGTGAGTGTTGCAACCGAGGACGGACAATTTTTACGCGCCACAGCACTCTGCGGTCAAGTTCTGTGAAATGTCATACATACATACATACATACATACATACATACATACATACATACATACATATACATATATATATATATATATATATATATATATACATATATATATATATATATATATATATATATATATATATAGACATTTTTGGGATCCTTGACAATTGTTAATCAATATCCAGAAAAGGCATGTTTTTTTTATCCACGAACCTGGACATCAACATCTCTCTTTCATGGCACCAATGTGCTGGGTTATGGCAGGGGCAATTGTGTTGCAGTAGTCTAGTGTGTGGTGTGGGAATAATGATAAGTCAACCTGGGGAGTTTTGTGTTCACATTCCCCTAAAAGAAAGTGAACCAGACCAGGCAATTCAAGCCAAGCAAACCGAACTTAGACCACCTCTTGAGATGATCTCAGTTCGGTTAGCTTCGGGGGCTCCTTTGAGGGGTCTGTGTTCCTTTGGATGTTCACACTGCACGAAAAATTAAGCGAACTGCACAGAGTTCACAAATTGTCAGCAGTTTAACCCAGAAAATAAACATTCTGCCATTAATCACAACACTTGGGATGTAGCATTTCTGACCAATGCAGTGGCAACACTAACCATCTTCATTTTGAAAATAATTGAAGCTCAAAATTGCGAAAAAGCTGATTCTGACATCCACACAAAACAATGGACGTCCCATCATAGAATGTAAAGTCGGTATTTGACAACTGGCTACTGTTTACACCTAGACCTTGGAAAAGCATCACAAAATCTTTGGCTTAGTTATAAAAATCTTTGGCATCCAATCCATGTAGCCAGCAGATCCAACCCGCTTGCTTACAGCTGCACTAGGGTCTTACAGCATTCCTGTGTATAGGAAGACACTGCGAAGCCGGTGCGAGATATGGCTCAGAAAACGTACCTCAATCCAGGGATGAGAAATGCGTTGTACTCAAATTTGTCCATTATCCCAAATGAAGTGTTAAACCGAGAAGATTGAACAAGTGCTAGTTTAAGTAAACTGCTGTTTTCATCCTCATGCTAGCTAGCAGTAGGAACAGCAGCTGTTATGGAATGCATGTATGGTTGAACAACAAAGAAGCTGATTGGCTGACACTGCCATTCCAAAATGGCTGCTGTTACCTAGTATGAGGATGAAAAAGCTAGTTTTAAAGAAAACTAGTAGTCTTTCAATCTTCTTGATGTAACAGTTGGAATAATGTGACGATTCGGAGTACAACGCATTTCCCATCCCTGGATTGAGGTACATTTTCCGAGCCATAGCTTGTGCAGGCTCGGTGGATGTCTTCATATACACAGGAATGCTGTCTGACCCTAGTGCAGATGTAAGAAAGTGGGACGGATCTGCTGGCTAGCATCCATGCAGCCTTCACAACTGGGTATCACCCTATTATTTCTGATGGTAAACCTTAACAATAACCCTTACCTAACCCAACCAGTTTTAAATGTCTACTTCAATTAAGTGACGTCAGATCGAAACGTCACAAGGATCAATATAGACTTCCTATTTCTGATACATGTCGCGAGCGCTCGCATCACAACATCAGCAGTTGCATTGAAATGTATAATCAGTGGTGAGGTGGCAAAACATCACATAACATACAGTAGAGTGAAACTGAGCGAAAGCAAGAGAGGAATTGCTAGCTATAACGTCAGACAGCCATAACTACCTCTTTGACTGGGGGGAATTTCTTCTTGCATTCCATTGACAGGGACCGCAGATCCGTCTGCATGTTCTCGAGTAATTTCTTCACCGCTTCGGGGCTACTAGTCGACATTTTGGATTATGTATTCGGCCCAAATATCAAATCTTGAAATAATAATGAATACAATCGTAAGATACTGGTTCCCGGCCTACTTATTCAGCCCCTTTGAAAACGAAAAACGGTATGGACCTCAGCAAGCGTCCACTGACACAAGTCAATATTCCAGTTTTCTACTTTGCCCATACAGAATGGAAGGGATGACACAGGCATAAACTTGTCCACAACAAAAACGCCTAGACGGTGGTGTCATAGATTATCATCACTAGCACAATTCTAGTGACATTTATATGGTGAATATTTATCAGTTTCACCCGTAGTTCTTACAGCTCCAGCAGTCACCATTGCAAGCACCGTTTCAATCCCACAATGCTTTGGTAGACATTGGGAAAATCTCAATTGTTTTCGCCTTGCGCCTCTCTCCTCGCTCATCTTCTACTTCTCAAAACCCATTGGAGAAGAAGGTCAGAGGGGCGGAACCTCTGGCTTTCTCATCCAATGGCTTTTGAGTAGCAGAGGAGTAACGAGGACGTGAGGTTAACTTTTGAGACCATCCCATTGACACGTCACTTGCACTAAGGTAAACATGACCGGATTCCAGCAGAATAATTCCAGCGTCCTCTAGTGGAGTAATACAAACAAATTAATGTAGTATTTTGTAAGGCAATGTACAGGTAACTGCCAAAATAAATGAGGGATCAATGAAAGATACAAAGTATATTGAAAGCAGGTCTGAGTTAATTACATAATTAACACCTCATCATGCCACAGACAACGCAATCGCAATCCCACTGCACACTGCCTTCACCCATCTGGACAAGAGGAAAACCTATGTAAGAATGCTGTTCATCGACTACAGCTCAGCATTTAACACCATAGTACCCTCCAAACTCGTCATTAAGCTCGAGACCATGGGTCTCGATCCCGCCCTGTACAACTGGGTCCTGGACTTCCTGACGGGCCGCCCCCAGGTGGTGAGGGTAGGTAACAACATCTCCACCCCGCTGATCCTCGACACTGGTGCCCCACATGGGTGCGTTATCAGCCCCCTCCTGTACTCCCTGTTCACCCATGACTGCGTGGCCATGTGTAACAGTATAACTTTAGACCATCCCCTCGCCCATACCCAGGCGCGAACCAGGGACCCTCTGCGCACATCAACAACAGTCACCCACGAAGCATCGTTACCCATCGCTCCACAAAAGCCGCGGCCCTTGTAGAGCAAGGGGAACAACTACTTCAAGGCACATTAACAACAGTCACCCACGAAGCATCGTTACCCATCGCTCCACAGAAGCCGTGGCCCTTGCAGAGCAAGGGGAACCACTACTTCAAGGTCTCAGAGCAAGTGACGTCACCGATTGAAATGCTATTTTAGCGCGCACCACCGCTAACTAAGCTAGCCGTTTCACATCCGTTACACATGCACGCCTCCAACTCAATCATCAAGTTTGCAGAGGACACTACAGTGGTAGGCTTGATTATCAACAACGATGAGACGGCCTACAGGGAGGAGGTGAGGGCCCTCGGAGTGTGGTGTCAGGAAAATAACCTCACACTCAATGTCAACAAAACAAAGGAGATGATCGTGGACTTCGGGAAACAGCAGAGGGAGCAGCCCCCTATCCACATCGACGGGACAGTAGTGGAGAAGATGGAGAGTTTTAAGTTCCTCTGCGTACACATCACGGACAAACTGAAATGGTCCACCCACACAGACAGCGTGGTGAAGGCACAGCAGCGCCTCTTCAACCTTAGGAGGCTGAAGAAATTTGGCTTGTCACCATAAACACTCAGAAACTTTTACAGATGCACAATCAAGAGCATCCTGTTGTGTTGTATCACCGCCTGGTACAGCAACTGCTCCGCCCACAACCGTAAGGCTCTCCAGAGGGTAGTGAGGTCTGCACAACACATCACCAGGGGCAAATTATCTGCCCTCCAGGACACCTACACCACCCGATGTCACAGGAAGGCCAAAACTATCATCAAGGACAACAAACTGACCTAGCCTTCTGGATGATACTGCCTGTTCACCCCGCTATCATCCAGAAGGCGAGGTCAGTACAGGTGCATTAAAGCGGGGACCGAGAGACTGAAAAACAGCTTCCATCTCAAGGCCATCAGACTGTTAAACAGCCAACATTGAGTGGCTGCTGCCAACATACTGACTCATCTCTAGCCACTTTAATAAGGGAAAAATTGATGTAATAAATGTATCACTAGCCACTTTAAACAATGCCACTTTATATAATGTTTACATACCCTACATTACTCATCTCATATGTATATACTGTACTCTATACCATCTACTGCATCTTGCCAATGCCGTTCGGCCATCGCTCATTCAAATGTTTTTATGTACATATTCTTATTCATTCCTTTACACTTTTGTGTATAAGGTAGTTGTTGTGAAATTGTTAGGTTATATTACTTGTTAGATATTACTGCATGGACAGAACTAGAAGCACAAGCATTTCGCTACACTCGCATTAACATCTGCTAACCATGTGTATGTGACAAATAACATTTGATTTGATTTGCTTAGTGTCATGTATAAAAATGCCCAGTTGCTCATTATTGTGGGTACCATGGTTGGAAGAAGAGAACTCAGTGATGTTGAAAGAGGGGTCTCAAAGGAGCATAGGGTTGAAAGGGGGTTGGTCTCTCTCTCAATTCAATATAAGGGCTTTATCTCTCTCTATCTCTCTCTGTCACCAGATCTCAACCCCATTGAACACTTATAGGAGATTCTGGAGCGGCACCTGAGACAGTGCTTTGACAATCGTCAACCAAACACCAAATTATGGAGAATTTCTCATGGAAGAATGATGTCGCATCCCTCCAATAGAGCTTGTAGAAACTTGTAGAATCTATGCCAAGGCACATTGAAGCTGTTCTGGCAGTTCGTGGTGGCCCAACACCCCATTAAGACACTTTATGTTGGTGTTTCCTTTATTTTGGCAGTGCTCAATAGTAAACATGTTTTAAGATTTCTTTAGAGGAAAAATTAAAGGCCTACAGCACACACGGCAGGGTAGCCTAGTGGTTAGAGCGTTGGACTAGTAACCGGAAGGTTGCGAGTTCAAACCCCCGAGCTGACAAGGTACAAATCTGTCGTTCTGCCCCTGAACAGGCAGTTAACCCACTGTTCCCAGGCCGTCATTGAAAATAAGAATTTGTTCTTAACTGACTTGCCTGGTTAAATAAAGGTAAAATAAAAAAAAATAAAAACACATGGCTTGAAATAACTCATGTCTTTGATGATAATACTCTGCTTCCATCTGCTGGCCATTGGGATACATACAGTCTCTCTCTCTCTCTCTCATGGAACAGTCTTCAACAATCTTGGTGGAAAAGAATGAAAGCATGACACATAATTGTTTTTAAACTTTTAATATAAATGTTTTTATTTTACAATGTCAGTTGTAATGATACATGTGAACGGTATTCAGCTTTGCACTTCACTGGACATGTCGTTGGCAATACTGACGAACACATACTGGAAGTGTAAGAGCTTATACTTTTCAAAGTTGTTATTGTATGATATGGCAAAGTAGATGATGATATAATTAATTAATGAATAGGCCGCAATATAAGCAAATAACAGACTTTCTGAGACATTTCATTTTTCCAAGGTAAAAAGTATGAAACTCAAGTTCAGTATTACCGAAAAACTCTTTCTCTCCAGCTTCTCACCTCTAGGCTGCTCGCTATGATGGTATACTGTAGTGTACTGTACAATGATTTCAAATGCCAAAATTCTGTACAACAAAAATATATTTAACACAATCCATACTTTCACTAGTTTTTAAACTATGTTTGTCATGTGCTTTATCACATTTTGGACTTGGTATACAGTTTAGAAATATATATATATACGATTGTATACAGTTTTTTTTAAATCAAGCCAAGGATGAGAGCAAATATCCTGGTTTTACAATTCAAAGTACTTAAAAAACCTAACACAGGACTACCCACTGGGCAAAACAAATAGTTGAATCAACGTTGTTTCCACATCATTTCAACCCCCAAAATGTATGTGATGTTAAATCAATGAGGAGAATTTATTGGATTTGCAAAAAATTATCAACGTAGGGGCATTTTGTATTTTTGTCACCCAACTTTGAACCTAAATCCATTGACATGTTGAAAATTGTTGTTGATTTCATGTTGAATTCACGTTAGTTGACAACTCAACAAAATGTAAATCAAAACTAGACGTTGAACTGACGTCTGTGCCCAGTGGGTATGATTAAAATTCTAATACACAATGATTATATGTCCAAGTAAGCTTTTGAATCAAAGCAATACATTTACAGTATGTCTGACTTAATCCTAAACTCAAACAACAACCTTAGGCTAGCAAAGCCTATTCAGTCTGTTTTCTACAGGTTTATTTTACTCCTGCTATGTTAGGTTACTATAATAGAGACAGACACTTGGGCTTCAGACGTATTTTTGATGCAATTCTTCTGACATAAATCTGGAAATTAAACTGTATAGGTTGGCACTTGCCAATATATTAATCTAAAATCATAGTATTCGGAGGCAAAAAAAGTATACATTGAATTCTTGTTCAATTCTGCATTGCTTCTTGTAACCACAATGACATGGTGCTTTTAGTTGGCATGCGGTTATCGCATTCCTTTATTTTTTCCTTTATTTGTCGTCTAAACATGTTGTCAGCGAAGGTTTAGCATCCCGGGATAAATTAACTAACATATGGATCAGATTGATGTATTTACTATATCAACTGATATGACTGTAGCAGGTTCAACATAATGCCCTAAAATAATACCTCATCACAGTGTCTCTCACAGCTGAATAGAAATCAGGAGCAACCCTACATGAGAACGTGGTAGAGGGAGGACAGACGGAGGGATTATGTTGTAAAGCATTGTTACGATGTGCTGTATGAGGCAGTCCTTTCAACTAAGTCCTGAAATAAACATCACAATGTAACTGGACTGTATTCAACTGAAACTCTACGACTGTGCTTGGAAGGAAACATTTCATTCTGCCAGAAGCTAGAACTAACTGAAAAACAACTTGAAGTAGTATTCGTACAATACGTGCCGAGCTGAACATCAGAGATGTCCATGAAAAGAAGGAAAACAAAAAACACATCCTTAGAAAGCAGATGTGATCATCAGACAAACATTCTCAAGTCTCAACCACAATGGACATATAACTAATCACTGAATCACACCATTTCAATGTCTGCTACACTTCGTCATTGGCGAACTAAATCAGCACAACCCAGCTAGAGTTCCTGGTTGTTCAGGCAACAGTGTGAGGCAGAAGTGGCGAACAACTGTCCCGTGGATGGAAGTGTAGATGGAAGAGCCAGTAGCATTGAGTGTGTGAACATCAGTACATACACAATTTAACAACAGCACCTGAAACAGTAGTCTATATTGTCTCTGAGAGACCATGTAGGAGAGAAAGAGCCAGGGCACAGCAGCACCAGTGTCTCTGCATCTGTGCTCATTTGGCCGCAGTTGTGCAGTTATGAGGTATCGTTGAAGAGAGGTTTGGGACGGGCCCAAGGCAGATGCCATGTCGAGGGGAGGGACATGGGACCTCACAAGGCCTGGGTACACGTTCCCAGCTCTAGCAGTTGGACTCCTTCTCATTGACGGGAAAGTAGCCTTCCTTGGTGGGAGGGTGTCTCTGACGGAGGCTGTCCCCATCAGCAGCAAAGATGGCCAGCAGCTTCTCTTGTTCCTTCTTGGTTTTGGGTAAGTCAGTGGACGGTGTGGTCAGGATTATAAAGCGCTACAGAACAACAGAGGAAATAGACAAGACAAGATTGGTTTGTTGTATTGGTTTGTATATATTTCTAAATTACAGTAGCTTAAGCCCAAAAAATTGACAATAGTAAACAGAGAAAAAAGTCAGTGGGGGTAAGGAGTGAAAACAGTAGGTGGTGTGTGGGACTGACCTCCTTCAGGGTACCTTCCACAGAACACATTTTGATGACCACCCAGAGGGGGACACAGAGCATGGAGGACAGGGCCAGGAGCCAGCCCAGGCCATAGCCCCACCAGGGGTACACATACTCATTGTTGTACTTCAGAGGGGTGTACTTGATCAGGGAGAAGGCAAAAGTACCCTGCGGAGGTAAATAGTCCATCAGCTCTGTCTTCTTGACAGTCACTGTTTGCTACGTCCTAGGTTTATTCAAGGTTTTTTTGCATTTATTTAAAAATAACAATAGTGACTTGCTTTCATTTGAGATCTTACCACTTTCTAAAAAATCTTAGTAAATTTGATGAGCCTTGCTGTGCAATGGTAGATGCTTTTCAATAGTAACCACCAGAGGTCAATCCTCAGTCAAAAGACAGAACAGGGTTTTAGTTCAAAACTAAAAGACTCACTAAGCAGGTAGCAGGAGTGAAGAACATCCAGCAGTATTTGATAATAGGCCCAGGGCGGTAGCCAATCATGTCCTCGATGTTGTCATAGAAACGGTCAGCACCTACAGGAACAGTGAGGCAGGCATCAGCAAGGGACAGATACAAATGAGTACTGTGGGAATGTGTAAGGAATCTAACTGGTTGCTCAAAATAGTACTAATTCTCATCAAAAAAGTATTCAAAATGGTCCAATAATATCACATTCAGTTAGTTGTTCCACTCCCAGATGCCCTTTCACTTCTATGGAGAGAAGACTACTGCTGGAGCCCAGAGAATGGATGAACAGTTAGTTGTTCCACTCCCAGATGCCCTTTCACTTCTATGGAGAGAAGACTACTGCTGGAGCCCAGAGGATGGATGAACAGTTAGTTGTTCCACTCCCAGATGCCCTTTCACTTCTACGGGGAGAAGACTACTGCTGGAGCCCAGAGGATGGATGAACAGTGCTTATGTCGTCAATTAAAATACCCCATTTGTCATGCTAATGCCCCCCTCAACACATACCCAAATAACTTGGCTAAACACTCACCATAAATCCAAGCAATGCAAACTGTCTCAAAGACAGCCACAAAGAGCAGGCACATCCCACTGGCAGCATAGTAGTCAAAGAGTTGGAAGACGTACATGCCTCCCTGGAGAGAAACATGTGTTACGTTACGGCAGGGCAGCTAGGGACACTCTCTCTGTTTTATCAAGGCCACACGTAGAGCAACGTGCAGATGCAAGAAAACATATAGCTCTTTTTGGGGAACATTAATTCTGATTATGAAGTTTAGCCTCCGTATATGGTCTACGATGTATGTAACAATATACGTTATAGAGCATACATTAGAGAGGCTATACTTCATACACAGACTGAATGTTCCCCAAAAGGAGCTAATTGTATTCCTGATGTCAGTATCTTATGGTCGAATGGCTCTTTTTTTAGCAAGTGTAGTAACTTTCACTCAAAGCCCTTAATGAAAGCCTTTGGGATTTCATTGTTGTTTATGAAGACAAGTGAAAGTTTCTGCCACTGTGCAGTTCTGAGACATGACCATAGGTAATTGGAGTCAGAGCGGAGAGTTGGGGTCAGAGCCAGGGTCAGCCATTTTATCAGCTACCCTTGACCAATTGGGGTGCTAGGGGGCACTGTGGACAGTGGCATACCTCGGTCAGCATGATGAGACCCATGAGGAAGGAGAAGATGGCAACCGCCAGAATGAAGAGCTCTCTGCGGTTCTTACGACGGAACGTTTTAGGGTACATATCCACCATGGCCGTCACCAGACTCTCCACACACACAAACTGCAGGAGGGGAGACAACAGAGGGGATGCTTTGTTACAGATAAAGAAAAACACCATTGTGGACATTGTTAGAGGCAGAGTTTGAACGCATTGTGTGTGCGTGTGTGTGCGTGTGTGTGTGTGTGTGTGTGTGTGTGTGTGTGTGTGTGTGTGTGACAAATGGTTTGATGAAGAATGTGAAAACCCAAGAAAGAAATTACTTTTGAGTCATTTAGCAGACACTCTTATCCAGAGCAACTTACAGTAGTTTCATACTGGTCCCCCGTGGGAAGCAAACTCACAACCCTGGCATAACAAGCGCCATTCTCTACTAACTGAGCAACACAGATGATGAGTGAGAGGAGACAGAGAGTGGAGAGACAGACAGACCGAGGCAGGGAGAGAGAGACAGAGAGCGAGACAGACAGACTCACAACCACTTCTCCAGACAGCGAGAGAGGAAAAAGACAGACCGAGGCAGGGAGGCAGAGAGAGAGAGAGACAGAGAGAGACAGAGACAGGCAGAGACAGACAGACAGACAGACAGACAGACAGACAGACAGACAGACGGACAGACAGACAGACAGACAGGCAGGCAGGCAGGCAGGCAGGCAGTGAGAGACAGACACAGAGACAGAGACAGACAGACAGACAGTGAGATAGGAGAAAGACAGACAGACAGACAGACAGAGAGACAGACAGAGAGGAGACAGAGAGGAGACAGAGCTGTTCTAGTCTCACCTGGCTGTCCAGCCCCAGAAAGACGATCATGATGAAGAAGAAACAGGCCCAGAGAGGAGAGAAGGGCATCATAGACACAGCACGGGGGTATGCTATGAAGGCTAGACCAGGACCTGGGGCACAGAGGGTTATAACAGGTCATAGAGGAGTCCTAACAGGTCATAACAGGTCATTACAGACTTGTCATTCCGTGAGCAGGACTTTGGATCCGTATTGCAACAACAACCTCTACCCGACTGTATTCTAAACTATTAGGTAATCTCTGAACCTTGAAAGTTGACTTCTAAATATTAACATGTCTAATCATCAAGTTCAAGGCGAGCAGGAACTGGCTAGACATGCGCCCTACTCTGCGCCACCATCTTAAGGACCATTAGGCACCATTACTCACCATTAATCACCATTACTCACCATTAAGCACCATTACGCACCATTAAGTACCATTAAGCACCATTACACACCATTACAGAGAGAGCGAGAGAGTGGTGGCAGGTAACGTAGTGGTTAGAGTGTTGGACTAGAAACCGGAAAGTTGCAAGATCGAATCCCTGAGCTGACAAGGTAAAAATCTGTTGTTCTGCCCTTGAACAAGGCAGTTAACCCACTGTTCCTAGGCTGTCGTTGAAGATAATAATTTGTTCTTATCTGACTTGCCTAGTAAAATAAAAAAAAATAAGCACCAGGGTCGTGCTTATGTTGTGGGATGTTGAGCTAACGTAGGCTAATGCGATTAGCATGAGGTTGTAAGCAACAAGAAAATCTCCCAGGACATAGACATATCTAATATTGACAGAAAGCTTAAATTCTTGTTAATCTAACTGCACTGTCAAATTTACAGTAGCTATTACAGTGAAAGAATACCATGCTATTGTTTGAGGAGAGTGCACAGTTTTCAACATTAGGCACATTTGGGCAGTCTTGATACAACATTTTCAACAGAAATGCTATGGTTCATTGGATCACTCTAAAACGTTGCACATACACTGCTGCCATTTAGTTGCCAAAATCTAAATTGCAGCTGGGCTGGAAAAATCCATGATGGCCTTTCGATTGCATTTCAAAGATGATGGTACAAAAAAAATACAAAAGAACGGTTGTTTTTTTCTTTGTATTATCTTTTACCAGATCTATTGTGTTAAAAAAAAATAGGTCCGATCCTGAAGAGGTTTTAAGCACCATTACACACCATTAAGCATCATTAAACACCATTAAGCATCATTACTCACCATTAAGCACCATTACGCAGCATTACTCACCAATATGCACCATTAAGCACCAATACAGCACAGTAAAGGGTTTTTCTTTTGAACAGTGTGGGGAATTTACAGTCAATAGCCGCTCACTTGGGGTAGAAATTCTACTTTGACATACTCAGTTCTAGTATTGTTGAAATTCAACAGATGATTCCATCTGACAGCACAAGCACGTACACTTTTTCCAATTGTGGAAAACCATACATTCTTTCCCAACGATGATGTAGAAATTGACTGTCTAGAATGGTTTGTGTGTAACGCTCTTTTACAAGGACTACTAACCTGATTCTGCCACCTCTGAGATGGGCACATTTTGCTCATAAGACATGAAGCCCAGGATGGAGAAGATGGCAAAGCCAGCCACGAAACTGGTCCCACTGTTCAGGAAGCATAACGACAAGCAATCTCTGTAAACCCAGAGAGGCAGTCGTCAGGAAGACGTAGACCATAACAACAGATACTGTACCACACACTAACCCCTTGAAAACTTCAAAGCAGAATCACTAAAACTTTACAGCTTCAAAGCAGAATCAGATACTGTCAGAATGCAGATCAATATACAAAACTGATGGTTAGGTCATTAGGGTATAAAACAAAACTGACTGTTAGGTCATTAGGGTATAAAACAGAACTGATGGTTAGGTCATCAGGGTATAAAACAGAACTGAAGGGTTGGGTCATTAGGGTATAAAACAGAACTGACGGTTAGGTCATTAGGGTATAAAACAGAACTGACGGTTAGGTCATTAGGGTATAAAACAGAACTGATGGTTAGGTCATTAGGGTATAAAACAGAACTGGTGGTTAGGTCATTAGGGTATTAAACAGAACATATCACTTCTCTGTTTAATCTTATCAGAGACACTTCTGCTTATTGTTTCAATAATCTCAGTCTTATCTAATTAGGTGAGGTAGGAGGTGGGGTGTACAATACAGTAGAGTAGAGCAGAGTACAGTACAGTATAGCACAGTACAGAAGAGAAGAGCAGAGTACAGTAAAGTAGAGCAGAGTACAGTACAGTATAGAACAGTACAGAAGAGTAGAGCAGAGTACAGTAAAGTAGAGCAGAGTACAGTACAGTATAGAACAGTACAGAAGAGTAGAGCAGAGTACAGTAAAGTAGAGCAGAGTACAGTATAGCACAGTACAGAAGAGTAGAGCAGACTGGGAGGTAGAGGTGTAAGTGTGTGTTCTGAGGTGAGCCCTGACCTGTAGCAGTTGTTGTTGTACTTGTTGTAGCTCCCCAGGGCAGTCAGACACCCCAGACAGATGGCATACGAGAAGAAGATCTGAGTCCCTGCATCCATCCATACCTAGAAAGAACAGGAAGAAACCAAACCAACCAGCCTTTTCATTTGCTGGAAGAAACCATGGCATTGTTCCTGGCTGATACATTTACTTCTATGAAACACATTATAGAAAGACAGCTATAAACCCATACTAGTCAGACATTTTATGACCAAATAATTACCTACATGCTCCTCACTCTGTGGTAAACACGGTCACCCCATTTCTCATCACTTATTATGTCATCATCACCCACCATACAACCCCCAGTGATCTCTGTCTATATACCCCATAACCCATTTTCAGTCCTAAGCCCACCCTCTCCACCCTGACAATGTCACTGGCACGCTGGTTCTCCATCTCAATGGCTCCTCAACGCCAAGTGTGGTAATTTTCCATCACAGACTCTGAACGACCAGCACAACACAGTTCCAATTTAAATGAGGGTGCTCTTTGTTCCATTCGGCAAAGTGGTGCTGAAGCAATGGGGGCACGTTTCAGTTTGCTGCCTGGCAGCCAGGAAGACTTCTGGTTGCACCCTATTGCCTATGTAGTGCACTACTTTTGATCAGGGCCTATGGGCCATAGCCACTAAGGCAGATGTTCTCATGGGACAGGCTTCTTGGAGTAGCTTGTCAGTGGATTGAAGAGGGCGCTCATTTTGTTTTCTGGTGTACTCAAATAAATCGCTCTCCTCTCCTCTCCTCTGCTCTGCTCTCCTCTCCTCTCCTCTCCTCTCCTCTCCTCTCCTCTCCTCTCCTCTCCTCTCCTCTCCTCTCCTCTCCTCTCCGCTATGGTTACAATTGGATGCTGCCCTCAGCATAAGACAATGATGAGGAGACCTCTCATGTTTGGGTATAAGGAACAATAATACTATTATTGCTGAGCATTGAACTTGTTGTCATTATATTGCCTATGGTCCAGGACATTTACACAGTGATGACATCATGTGACATCATGACATCAATTAATGAACAATGGACAATATATGGATCCTACAGCTATCCTAGTTTTGTCTGTTTAGGCATTAGAATTGCATATCTCACATAGTTTCTTCTTGTTATAATTTTCATAATTTTTTCTTCATTACCCACCCTTACTCTTCAAGTCTGCTAACTTAATTGTAAAAGTTCTGAATTGGTTACTTATTTAGTTTAATTATTATTAATTTTATAAATACCTTAATACCAAAAATATGCTGCTTAAGAAATTTCATTTGTAAGGCTGCCACTAGCCGTTATACTACAACCATGTAATTATAGTGCAGGGCGAGGGGAACCGGGGAGGCTAGGGAGTAGGGGGGAAGGGGAATGGTTTATAGAGAGCGTCTTCTGGGTGAGGAGAGACCAATGGGTGGATTTCCCTATGGGTCCTGCTTTTTATTTTACATCCATGGGCTTATCAACACTAAAGATAACGATTACGTTTTAGAAAAACAATGGCAACACTAACTATTCTCTCATGAAATTTGAAAGGGCTAAATACTCCTGTCAAACGTTCCAGCAGTCATAATATTCTAGCAAGAAACCATATAAAAATGCTCCAAGAAACACACAAAATGACGCGCATGGAATAGAGAACCATTTCTGCAAACTGGCTGCTTTTTCATCAGCCCCAAACAAAACTACGGGTGTAATCATAATGATACATAAGAAACTCAAAATCACAGTCCTTGGTAAAGGCATGTTTGGATGACTGAGGTGCCCAAAGTAAACTTCCTGTTACTCAGGCCCAGAAGCTAGGATATGCATATGCATGGTAGTATTGGATAGAGAACACACTAACGTTTTTAAAACTGTTAAAATAATGTCTGTAAGTATAACAGAACAGATTTGGCAGGCGAAACCCAGAGGACAATCCATCCAGGATTTTTTTTTTGTTGTTGAGGTCATTGGATTTTCCAATGCTTTTCTATTGGAAAACCTAATTATTAAGACTCAGACTGCAGTTCCTATGGCTTCCATTAGATGTCAACAGTCTTTCGAAATTGTTGGATGTTTTGTTTTTTGAAAAATGAAGAAGTATTCGTATTCTTTCTAAGTGTCACTCAGGTGGACTCTAGTGTTTTGCAATTTACCGGATGTTGTCAAATCGATCCCGGTAACGGGATTCTAGCCGTAAGGGATCCCTAAGAGGTTTTAAATGTATCCATAATGGAAAGAAAATGGCCTTTATTAATGTGTATGCTCCAAATTCATATGATCCTAAGTTGTATGATTCTCTGAACAGCATGTTGTTGGAATTAACTGAAATCCAGCTGGTTATTGGAACAGACATGAATGCCATTCTGGACATGTGGGACAAATCTAATAAGACCAACTACAATCTACAGGAAACCAAGGTTCTCCAACATGTACTCTCTATTTACAACCTCATTGATGCTTGGTGAGCTCATAGCCCTAAAGCAAAAGAGTACACTTTCTATTCAAACCAGCACAAAACATTCTCCAGAATCGATTTCATACTCTTATCTACTCCTCTATTTAATTTAATCAAGAAAATGGAAATTCAACATATGAGCCTGTCTGATCATCATGCTTATTACGGCCAGATACATATGTCAGAATATCCTAAAAGAGCCACAAGATGGTGCTTTAATGTCACTTACTACAAAATCATATTTTCTGTGAAGAATTTGAAATGGAATTGAATGAATTCATAATGATTAACAAAAATTCAGTTGACGATCCTCAGGTTTTATTAAAGGTTTTATTAAAAACAAAGCAACTGCATTTGCATCTGGGCTGAACAAATCACAATTAAAGAAGATGTCAGAATAGGAAAAGTTGTTAACAACGTTAGAACGTTCTCAACAAACACTTTTTTGAGATCATGTAGTGACTACTCACTTGAAAGTCAAGATAGAACTAAATCTATTGATAAGACAGAGAATATAATTTGCAATCCATCGAGTTAGACTCAACCATTACTTCCATGGTAATCGACCCAGTCATGGGTACTGGCTAACATACTGGCCAACAAGCTATTGAATCTGAATCAGGTGAATTACTATCAGAACCCAAATGAATCAACCAAAGATTCTTCAGTTTCTATAAAGAATTGTACATCTCTGATTGTAAATCCACACCAAGCCAGATCAAGTTTTTTTTTTTAAGAAATAAGAACTCCTCTTCTCTCAACTGTGGAAGCCGGCTTCCTGGGAGTCCAAACCTTTCTCCATGAACTCATGAGGGCATTGGCTAACATGAGTAGGCAAATTACCTGGTTGGGACAGGTTGTAGTGCTAATTTGTTGTTATTTTATTGTTGCTCTTTAATCATTTATTTTTCAATTTTTTTCTTTTTCTTTGTTTTATTTCTTAGTTCAGTTTATTTTAGTACACTTATTTTTCTTAAAACTGCATTGTTGGTTAAGGGCTTGTAAGTAAGCATTTCACTGTAAAGTCGAGACCTGTTGTATTCGGTGCATGTGACACATAAAATATACTTTGATTTGATTATTGAAATCAATTTCAAATGTGACTCGTTTCAGGAAACTAGGCGTATGTCACGCGTTACTACTTCACAGGAGATTCATTTGAAGGTAAACTTTCTTTTAAAATCAAAATGTGTTTTTTGGCAGAAATGCCTTCTTGAACATTTGAACCTTCATGTGCCTTAATAACAAACTTGTATGTCATCTGTAAATACGAATAAAATTGTTAAATTACGTGCCTAGTTCATTTAGCCAGAAAACCTTCCCACTAGCCTTGATTGGCTGAGATAATGAGTGGGCTGGACATACCGAGAGATCGAGTTTTGAAATCAGTGGAATTAGAGTATGGTAGCGAAAAACACCTGTCTCCAGATTACATATTTAAACTAAGGGAGAAGCGTCCAACCATGTATACAGTTAAGATAGCTACATTTTCAGATATTACATGTTTCTAATTTTGTCAGAAAGTTGTTTTCATTTCAAGTGTATTGTTAGCTAGCTAGCTAACGTTGGCTAGCTGGCTAACGTTTCTTGTATTCTCTGTGTAGTAATATTATTCGCATCTCAGAGCCATTTGTATTGCTAGTTATAGCTTAATGTTAGTTAGCTAACATTGAACCTGGTTGGTTAGCTAGCTGCAGATTCATGCAGGGTAATAACGTTGTGAGTTGGGATTATGGTTCATTGTTTAGCCAGCTAGCATGTTTTAACAGAAGACTCCATCCACTATGCAAGTAACCATTTCAAGAGGATGTTCATGATGTCAATGCAACAACTGTTGATAGACGTAGCTGGTAAATTCACTCATGAGTGTGCCAGAGCGCAGAATAACTCGTGAATTTATGAACACTCAACACCCATTGAATATGGCTGGTGTCTGTAAACGGCGGCAAAAAAAGCGTAATTAAATTGTTGCCAGCAGCACAGTTGCAGTCACCAACACTCTGGATAAGATAAAAACAGTCTAACCAGCTCTGCTAGTGTGAGTAAAATGGTCAGAGTGAGCTGTTCTCTCATTTGTGTCTGGAAGTAGCTAACAAGCTAGCTAACGTTAACTAGTTGGCTTGGATGCTTGACTGCTGCTGTTAGGACATAACGCTCGGAAACACCCTACTCCTTGGCCAGGGCATTAAGTGTGCGCTCTGAACGCTCCAAGAGTGAAACGCTCTGAATTTATGAACAGACAATCTGACAGCGCTCTGAGTTTACAGGCGGGGATATAGCTTAAGAGGGTGTGAACGATGCTGAATGGGTGTAGACAAAGAAGAGCTCTCCAGTGGGTGTACCAAAACATTTAAAGGGACTAATTAATATGATATAAATACTACACAGTGCCTTCGGAAAATATTCAGACCCCTTGACTTTTTGTTACATTACAGCTGTATTCTAAAATATATTAAAAAGATTTTAAAAATCATCATCAATCTACACACAATACCCCATAATGACAAAGCGAAAAAAATGTTTTTGCAAATGTATTAAAAATCAAAAACAAAAATACCTTATTTAAATAAGTATGCAGACCCTTTGCCATGAGAGTCGAAATTGAGCTCAAGGCACATAGCTGTCTATGTAAGGTCCCACAGTTGTCTATATAAGGTCCCCGACCCCTCCTGTCTCAGCCTCCAGTATTTATGCTGCAGTGTCGAGGAGGCTAGGGTCAGTCTGTTATATCTGGAGTATTTCTCCTTCCTTATCCGGTGTCCTGTGTGAATTTAAGTATGCTCTCTCCAATTCTCTCTCTATCTTTCTTTCTTTCTCTCTCTCGGAGGACCTGAGCCCTAGGACCATGCCTCAGGACTACCTGTCCTGATGACTCCTTGCTGTCCCTAGTCCACCTGGTCGTGCTGCTGCTCCAGTTTCAACTGTTCTGCCTGCGGCTATAGAACTGACCTGAACTGACTGACCTGACCTGTTCACCGGACGTGCTACCAGTCCCAGACCTGCTGTTTTCAACTCTCTAGAGACAGCAGGAGCGGTAGAGTTACTCTGAATGATCGGCTATGAAAAGCCAACTGACATTTACTCCTGAGGTGCTGACCTGTTGCACCCTCGACAACCACTGGGATTATTATTATTTGACCCTGCTGGTCATCCATGAACATTTGAACATCTTGGCCATGTTCTGTTATAATCTCCACCCGTTACAGGCAGAAGAGGACTGACCAACCCTCCACAGCCTGGTTCCTCTCTAGGTTTCTTCCTAATTTCTGGCCTTTCTAGGGAGTTTTCCCTAGCCACTGTGCTTCTACACCTGCATTGCTTGCTGTTTTGGGTTATAGGCTGGGTTTCTGTACAGTACTTTGTGACATCAGCTGATGTAAGAAGGGCTTTATAAATACATTTGATTGAAATTTGATTGATTGACAGTGCATGTCAGTACAAAAACCAAGCCCTGAGGTTGAAGGAATTGTATGTAGAGCTCCAAGACAGGATTGTGTCAAGGCACAGATCTGGGGAAGGGTACCAGAACATTTCTGCAGTATTGTAGGTCCCCAAGAACACAGTGGCCTCCATCATTCTTAAATGGAAGAAGTTTGGAACCACCAAGACTCTTCCTAGAGCTGGCCACCCGGCCAAGCTGAACAATCGGGAGAAAAGGGGCTTGGTCAGGGAGGTGACCAAGAACCCGATGGTCACTCTGACAGAGCTCTAGAGTTCCTCTGTGGAGATGAGAGACTAGCGTCAGGGACTGGGAGACTAGTCAGGACTGAGGGAAAGATGAACGGAGCATAGTACAGAGAGATCCTTGATGAAAAACTGCTCCAGAGTGCTCAGGACATCAGACTTGGGCGAAGGTTCAACTTCCAACAGGACAAAGACACTAAGCACACAGCCAAGACAAATGTAGGAGTGGCTTCGGGACAAGTCTCTGAATGTCCTTGAGTGGGCCAGCCAGAGCCCGGACTTGAACCAGATCTAACATCACTGGAAAGACCTGAAAATAGCTGTGCAGCAATGCTCCCATTCAAACCTGATAGAGCTTGAGAGGATCTGCAGAGAAGAATGGGAGAAACTCGCCAAATACAGGTGTGCCAAGCTTGTAGCATCATAACCAAGACGACTCGAGGCTGTAATCGCTGCCTAAGGTGCTTCAACAAAGTACTGAGTAAAGCGTCCGAATACTTACAGTACCAGTCAAAAGTTTGGACACACCTACTCATTCAAGGGTTTTTCTTATTTTTACAATTTTCTACATTGTAGAATAATAATGAAGACATACAAACTATTAAATAACACATCATATGTAATCCTGTAATAACCAAAAAAGTGTTTAACAAATCAAAATATATTTCATATTTGAGATTCTTCAAAGTAGCCACCCTTTGCCTTGATTACAGCTTTGCACTGTCACGTTCTGACCATCGTTCGTGTGTGTTTTCCTTGTTTTAGTGTTGGTCAGGACGTGAGCTGGGTGGGCATTCTATGTTGTGTGTCTGGTTTGTCTATTTCTATGTTTGGCCTGATATGGTTCTCAAGGCAGGTGTTAGTCATTGTCTCTGATTGGGAACCAAATTTAGGTAGCCTGTTTTGTGTTGGGTTTTGTGGGTGATTGTGTTTGTGGCACCAGATAGGACTGTTTTGGTTTTTTCACGTTTCTTGTTTTGTAGATTGTTGTACTTTCATCTTTATTAAAGATGCACAAAACTAACCACGCTGCATTTTGGTCCGCCTCTCTTTCCCCAGAAGAAAACCGTTACATGCACACTCTTCAGGTTCTCTCAATCAGCTTCACCTGGAATGCTTTTCCAACGGTCTTGAAGGAGTTCCAACATATGCTGAACACTTGTTGGCTGCTTTTCCTTCACTCTGCGGTCCAACTCATCCCTAACCATCTCAATTGGGATGAGGTCGGGTGATTGTGGAGGCCAGGTCATCTGATACAGCACTCCATCATTCTCCTTCAAGGTCAAACAGCCCTTACACAGCCTGGATGTGCGTTGGGTCATTGTCCTGTTGAAAAACAAATTATAGTCACACTAAGCGCAAACCAGATGGGATGGAGTATCGCTGCAGAA
Organism: Oncorhynchus mykiss; assembly: GCF_057628025.1. NCBI lineage: Eukaryota > Metazoa > Chordata > Actinopteri > Salmoniformes > Salmonidae > Oncorhynchus > Oncorhynchus mykiss. The sequence continues at coordinate 16,133,844 of NC_143025.1, forward strand.
TGCTGTGGTAGCCATGCTGGTTAAGTTTGCCTTGAATTCTAAATAAATCACAGATAATGTCACCACAACACCATCAAACCTCCTCCTCCATAACTCACGGTGGGAACCACACATGCAGAGATCATCCGTTCATCTACTCTGCGTCTCACAAAGACACAACGGTTGGAACCAATAATCTCAAATTTGGACTCATCAGACCAAAGGACAGATTTCTACCAGTCTAATGTCCATTGCTCATGTTTTTTGGCCCAAGCAAGTCTCTTCTTATTGGTGTCCTTTAGTGGTGGTTTCTTTGCAGCAATTCCACCATGAAAGCATGATTCACACCGTCACCTCTGAACAGTTGATGTTGAGATGTGTCTGTTACTTGAACTCTGTGATTACATTTATTTGGGCTGCAATTTCTGAGTCTGGTTGGTCTAATTATCTTATCCTCTGCACCAGAGGTAACTCTGGGTCTTCCTTTCCTGTGGCGGGCCTCAAGAGAGGTTTTTGATGGTTTTTGCAACTACACTTGAAGAAACTTCCAAAGTTCTTGAAATGTTCCGCATTGACTGACCTTCATGTCTTAAAGTAATGAAGGACTGTCATTTCTCTTTGCTTATTTGAGCTGTTCTTACCATAATATGAACTTGGTATTTTACCAAATAGGGCCATCTTCTGTATACCACCCCTACCTTGTCACAACACATCTTATTGGCTCAAATGCATTAAGAAGGAAATACATTTTACAAATGAACTTTTAACAAGGCACTCCTGCTGAATGAAATGCATTCATGAAGATGGTTGAGCTACCAAGATGATTGCGCTCAGGTCTGTTCAACGCTGGCCCAACCAATCAGATTCCACTCTTCAAGATTGCTTCGATCACGTGGACTGGGATATGTTCCGCATTGCGGCAAACAACAACATTGACGAATGCGCTGAGTCGGTGAGCGAGTTTATTAGCAAGTGAATCAGCGATGTCGTCCCCACAGCGTCTATTAAAACATCCCCAAACCAGAAACCGTGGATTGATGGCAGCGTTTGCGCAAAACTGAAAGCGCGAACCACTGCTTTTAATCAGGGCAAGGTGACCAGAAACATGACCGAATACAAACAGTGTAGATATTCCCTCCACAAGGCAATCAAACGTCAGTATAGAGACCATGTAGAATGGAAAATCAACGGCTCAGACACAAGATGTATGTGGCAGGGTCTACAGTCAATCACGGACTACAAAAGGAAAACCAGCCCCATCGCGGACCAGGATGTCTTGCCCCCAGACAGACTAAACAACTTCTTTGCTCGCTTTGAGGACAATACAGTGCCATTGACACGGCCCGCTACCAAAACCTGCGGGCTTTCCTTCACTGCAGCCGACGTGAGCAAAACATTTAAATGTGTCAACCCTCACAAGGCTCCAGGCCCAGACGGCATCCCCAGACCATCTGGCTGGTGTGTTTACGGACATGTTCAATCAATCCTTATCCCAGTCTGATGTCCCCACATGCTTCAAGAGGGCTGTTCCCAAGAAAGCTAAGGTAACTGAGCTAAATGACTACCGCCCCGTAGCACTCACTTCCGTCATCATGAAGTGCTTTGAGAGACTAGTCAAGGACCATATCACCTGCACCCTACCTGACAACCTAGACCCACTCCAATTTGCTTACCGCCCCAATAGGTCCACAGACAATGCAATCGCAATCACACTGCACACTGCCCTAACCCATCTGGACAAGAGGAATGTGAGAATGCTGTTCATCGACTACAGCTCAGCATTTAACACCATAGTACCCTCCAAACTCGTCATCAAGCTCGAGACCCTGGCTCTCGACCCCGCCCTGTACAACTGGGTCCTGGACTTCCTGAAGGGCCGCCCCAGGTGGTGAGGGTAGGTAACAACATCTCCACCCCGCTGATCCTCAACACTGAGGCCCCACAAGGGTGCGTTCTCAGCCCTCTCCTGTACTCCCTGTTCGCCCACGACTGCGTGGCCATGCACGCCTCCAACACAAGACGACACTACAGTGGTAGGCTTGATTACCAACAACAACGAGACGGCCTAAAGGGAGGAGGTGAGGGCCCTCGGAGTGTGGTGTCAGGAAAATAACCTCACACTCAACGTCAAGAAAACAAAAGGAGATGATCGTGGACTTCGGGAAACATTTATGTAATAAATGTATCACTAGCCACTTTAAACAATGCCACTTCATATAATGTTTACATACCCTACATTACTCATCTCATGTGGATATACTGTACTCTATACCATCTACTGCATCTTGTCATCTTGATGTAATGTATCACTAGCCACTTTAAACAATGCATCTTTTATATGTTTACATATCCTACGTTACTCCTCTCATATGTATATACGGTACTCTATACATCTTGCCTATGCCGTTCTATACCATTCATATATTTTTTTTATGTACATATTCTTATTAATTCCTTTACACTTGTGTGTATAAGGTAATTGTTGTGGAATTGTTAGGTTAGATTCCTCGTTGGATATTACTGCATTGTTGGAACTAGAAGCACAAGCATTTCGCTACACTCGCATTAACATCTGCTAACCATGTGTATGTGACAAATACAATTTGATTTGAGAGAATGCCAAGAGTGTGCAAAGCTGTCATCAAGACAAAGGATGGCTACTTTTTGTGATGTATTGTTGTCTCTACCTTCTTGACCTTTGTGCTGTTGACTGTGCCCAATAATGTTTGTACCATGTTTTGTGCTGCTACCATGTTGTGTTGCTTCTATGTTGTTGACAACACCATGCTGTGTTGTCATGTGTTGCTGCCTTGCTATGTTGTCATGTGTTGCTATGTTGTTGTCTTAGGTCTCTCTTTATGTAGTGTTGTGTTGTCTCTCTTATTGTGATATGTTTTGTCCTATATTTATATTTAATTTTTTATTTTTTTGGTCCCAGGCCCCCGTCCCCGCAGGAGGCCTTTTACCTTTTGGTAGGCCATCACTGTGAATAATAATTTGTTCTTAACTGACTTGCCTAGTTAAATGAAGGTTAAATAAAATCAAATATATATATATATTTTAAGAATTTCAAATATAAAATATATTTTGATTTCTTTAACACTTTTTTGGTTACTACATGATTCCATATGTGTTATTTCATAGTTTTGATGTATTCACTATTATTCTAAAATGTAGAAAACAGTAAAAAATTAAGAAAAACCCTGGAATGAGTAGACTTTAGACCGCCCCCTCGCCCATACCAGGGACCCTCTGTACACATCAACAACAATCACCCACGAAGCATCGTTAGCCATCGCTCCACAAAAGCGTGCAATGGGAACCACTATTTCAAGGTCTCAGAGCAAGTGACGTCACCGATTGAAACGCCACTAGCTAGCCATTTCACATCCGTTACACTCACCCCCCTTTTGACCTCCTCCTTTTCCGCAGCAACCAGTGATCCGGATCAACAGCATCAACGTAACAGTATAACTTTAGACCATCCCCTCGCCCATACCCGGGCGCGAACCAGGGACCCTCTGCACACATCAACAACAGTCACCCACGAAGCATCGTTACCCATCGCTCCACAAAAGATCCAAACCTTTGACTGGTACTACATGTAATTGTGATATTTCTGTTTTTAATTTTTAATATATTAGCAAACATTTCTAAAAACAAGTTTTTGGTTTGTCATTAAGGGTGTTTTGTGTAGTTTGATGTGGGTAGTTTGAGGGGGGAAAAAATATTTAATCCATTTTAGAATAAGGCTGTAAAGTAACAAAATGTGGGGGGGGGGGGGGGGGGGAATCGAGGGGTCTGAATTATTTCCGATTACACTGTATACCAATCCCCCTGCCACAGAAATAAAAGGCAATACCTGCTCAGTTCCGTTCAGAATAAGTACAAGTAGCAGGCTCGGTGACCCCATCTCACATCTGCAATTTTTATAAGTTCCTGGAGGCCCTGGCCCAGGCTATTCGACAATCAAATAAATTATCAGTCCTAACTGACTTGCCAAAACTAGCTTGTTAACAAGACATTTGTGGAGTGGTTGAAAAACTTTTTAATGACTCCAATGACTCCAACCTAAGTGTATGTAAACTTCCGACTTCAACTGTATGTGTGTTGACTGAATATACCCAAGTGATGTCTGCTAAATGAACGCATTGATGGCGCAGACATATAGCCTCGGCTACTAAGCACAGATAAATAAAAACTCAAAACATGCTGTTCTGTTCTTTTGCAATACATTGTCTTAGTATCATATTTTTTATGACCTTCCTAAACTAAAGCCTTATATGAAGCAGACAATGTCCTCTTGATGCAGTGAGGGGAGCAGAGAAATAAAATGTATTGGCTCTTGGCTGAATGTGAATTCCATCTCAAATAATTTTAAAAAGTATACATGTCCCAACTGTGGATATTATTTTAGACCTATAGGCTTTAGCCAATGTTCTCTGTAGACACACAGGCACAAGCAATTATTGGGGTGGGGTCACACATACCAATGGAGGGTGTGACACCACACAACCAATGCTCCCTGTAGACACACAGGCACAAGCAGTTGGGTGGGGGTTCACACACAACAATGAAGGGTGTGGCACACTATACAACTTAATTTGTTTCTGTCCAAGAGTCTACACTCAGCCACACACCTAAGCCTAGCAAACATAGCCTACTCGAAAAGATGCATTACTTTTCCAAAATAATGTATATGTCATTCAATTAATTTTAAGAACTCCAAATGCAAGTTAAAAAACATATATTATTATTTTTTACTTTGGTTTATTTTGTAAATATTTTCTTAACACTTTCTTAAACTGCATTGGTGGTTAAGGGCTTGTAGGTAAGCATTTCACGGTAAGGTCAACACCTGAAGGGGTGCATCAAATCAGACCAAATTGTATTTGTCACATACACATGGTTAGCAGATGTTCTGCTTGTGCTTCTAGTTTCGACCACGCAGTAATATCTAACAAGTAATCTAACAATTTCACAACAACTACCTTATACACACAAGTGTAAAGGAATTAATAAAAATATGTACATATAAATATATGGATGAGCGAAGGCCATGGGGCATAGGCAAGATGCAGTAGATGGTAAAAAGTACAGTAAATACATATGAGATGAGTAATGTAGGTTATGTAAACACTATATAAAGTGGCATTGTTTAAAGTGACTAGTGATACATTTATTACATCCCATTTTAAATTATTAAAGTGGCTAGAGATTTGAGTCAGTATGTTGGCAGCAACCACTCAATGTTAGTGATGGCTGTTTAACAGTCTGATGGCCTTGTGATAGAAGCTGTTTTTCAGTCTCTCGGTCCCTGCTTTGATTCACCTGTACTGACCTCGCCTTCTGGATGATAGCGGGGTGAACAGGCAGTGGCTCGGGTGGTTGTTGTCCTTCATGATCTTTTTGGCCTTCCTGTGACATCAGGTGATGTAGGTGTCCTGGAGGGCAGGTAATTTGCCCCCGGTGATGCGTTGTGCAGACCTCACTGCCCTCTGGAGAGCCTTACGGTTGTGGGCGGAGCAGTTGCCGTACCAGGCGTTGATACAACCAGACAGGATGCTCTTGATTGTGCATCTGTAAAAGTTTGTGAGTGTTTTTGGTGATAAGCCAAATTTCTTCAGCCTCCTGAGGTTGAAGAGACGCTGTTGTGCCTTCTTCACCACACTGTCTGTGTTGGTGGACCTTTTCAGTTTGTCCGTGATATGTAAGCCGAAGAACTTAAAACTTTCTACCTTCTCCACTACTGTCCCATCGATGTGGATAGGGGGGTGCTCCCTCTGCTCTTTCCTGAAGTCCACGATCATCTCCTTTGTTTTGTTGACGTTGAGTGTGAGGTTATTCTCCTGACACCACACTCCGAGGGCCCTCACCTCCTCCCTGTAGGCTGTCTCGTTGTTGTTGGTAATCAATCCTACCACTGTAGTGTCGTCTGCAAACTTGATGATTGAGTTGGAGGTGCATGGCCACGCAGTCATGGGTGAACAGGGAGTACAAGAGAGGGCTGAGAACGCACCCTTGTGGGGCCTCAGTGTTGATGATCAGTGGGGTGGAGATGTTGTTACCTACCCTCACCACCTGGGGGCGGCCCGTCAAAAAGTCCAGGACACAGTTGTACAGGGCGGGCTTGAGACCCAGGGTCTCGAGCTTGATGACGAGTTTGGAGGGTATTATGGTGTTAAATGCTGAGCTGTAGTCAATGAACAGCATTCTCACATAGGTATTCCTCTTGTCCAGATGGGTGAAGGCAGTGTACAGTGTGATAACGATTGTGTCGTCTGTGGACCTATTGGGGCGGTAAGCAAATTGGAGAGGGTCTAGGGTGTCAGGTAGGGTGGTGGTGATATGATCCTTGACTAGTCTCTCAAAGCACTTCATGATGATGGAAGTGAGTGCTACGGGCGATAGTCATTTAGCTCAGTTACCTTAGCTTTCTTGGGAACAGGAACAATGGTGGCCCTCTTGAAGCATGTGGGAACAGCAGACCAAGATAGGGATTGATTGAATATATCCGTAAACACACCAGCCAGCTGGTCTGCGCATGCTCTGAGGACGCGGCTAGGGATGCCGTCTGGGCCGGCAGCCTTGCGAGGGTTACCAGGTTAAATGTTTTACTCACATTGGCTGCGGTGAAGGAGAGCCCGCAGGTTTTGGTAGCGGGCCATGTCAGTGGCACTGTATTGTCCTCAAAGCGAGCAAAGAAGTTGTTTAGTTTGTCTGGGAACAAGACATCGGTGTCCGCGACGGGGATGATTTTCTTTCTGTAATACGTAATCCGTGATGTAGACCCTGCCATATAGGTCTCGTGTCTGAGCCGTTGAATTGCGACTCTACTTTATCTCTATACTGATGCTTAGCTTGTTTGATTGCCTTGCGGAGGGAATAGCTACAATGTCAGTATTCGGTCATGTTTCCAGTCACCTTGTCATGAATAAAAAGCAGTGGTTTGTTTCATTTTTGTGTGAATGCTGCCATCAATCTACAGTTTCTGGTTGGGGAAGGTTTTAATAGTCACAACATCACCGATGCGCTTGCTAAAAAACTCGCTCACCGAATCAGCGTATACGTCAATGTTGTTGTATGAGGCTTTCCGGAACATATCTCAGTCCACGTGATCAAAGCAATCTTGAAGCGTGGAATCAGATTGGTCGGACCAACGTTGGCCAGACCTGAGCACGGGCGTTTCCTGTTTTAGTTTCTGTCTATAGGCTGGGAGCAACAAAATGGAGTCGTGGTCAGATTTGCCGAAAGGAGGGGGAGGGAGGGCTTTGTATGCGTTGCGGAAGTTAGAGTAGCAATGATCCAGAATGCTGCCATTCCGGGTCGCGTATTCGATATGCTGATAAGGTTTAGGGAGCCTTGTTTTCAGATTAGCTGCCTGGTATTGCAACTGCTCGGCCTACGACCGCAAGGCACTACAGAGGGTAGAGCGTACGGCCCAGTACATCACTGGGGCCAAGCTTCCGGCCATCCTGGATCTCTTTACCAGGTGGTGTCAGGGGAAGGCCCAGACACCCTAGTCAAAGACTCTAGCCACCCTAGTCATAGACGGATCTCTCTGCTACCGTACGGCAAGCGGTACTGGAGTGCCAAGTTTAGGTCCAAAAGTAAACAAGAATTTGTTCTTAACTGACTAAGATAAATAAAGGTTAAAAATGGGTTTCAGTCGTGATTTTACAGCCAAGTAATTTACACTCCTACGAGCAATACTCTTGGTTTGCAGCGGTGAGTCTACAACAAAAATGACTTATGTAGAACAGCTTTAAACACCCCACGCCATAGGACTGCTGAACAGCTAATCAAAGGGCTACCCAGACCCCTCTTTTATGCTGCTGCTATTCTCTATTTATTATCTATGCATAGTCACTTTAACTCTACCTACATGTACATTTTACCTCAATTACCTGAACTACCCAGTGCCCCCGCACATTGACTCTGTACCGGTACCCCCTGTATATAGCCTCACTATTGTTATTTTACTCCTGCTGTTAACTTTTTTTTAACTTTTATTTTCTATGTTTTACTTACCTATATTTTACTTAAACAATTATTTTTCTTAAAACTTCTTAAAGCTTTGTTGGTTAAGGGCTTGTAAGTAAGCAGTTCACTGTAAATTCTACACCTGTTGTATTAGGCGCATGTGACAAATAAAATTGTGTGGTCTTAGTGCCAGCATCTGTTTGTGGTGATAAATAAACAGCCACGAAAAGTATAGCTGAGGACTCTCTAGGCAAGTAGTGTGGCCTGCAGTTTATCACAATATACTCTACTTCAGGCGAGCAAAATCTAGAAACTTCTTTAGATTTTGTGCACCAGCTGTTGTTTACAAATGTGCACAGACCGCCCCCCCCCCCCCCCCTCGTTTTACCGGTGTGTGCTGTTCTATCCTGCCGGTGCAGAGTATATCCCGCTAGCTGAATATCCATGTCGTCATTCAGCCACGATTCCATGAAACATAGGATATTACAGTTTTGATGTCCCGTTGGTAGGATATTCGTGATTGTACCTCGTCTATTTTTTCCCCAATGATTGCACGTTGGCGAGTAATATTGACGGTAACGGCAGCTTTCCTACTCGCCTTCTGCGGGTCCTGACAAGGCATCCGGCTCTTCGTCCTCTGTACTGCGTCGCTTCCTCTTGCGAATAACTGGGATTTCGGCCCTGCCAGGTGTTTGGAGAATATCATGTGAGTCTTGCTTGTTGTTTAAAAAAATCGTTGTCTAGTCTACAGCACTCGTATTTCCTCAACAATGACAAGTACAAGCATTTAAAGACTATAATAGGCTACCCCCCCTATACTGTAGGTAGTAAAACCGAATGAAAAATGAACCTGGTAATCTAATTTAATTTACAGCGGGCCTATGGGTTTAACATTCTGAATGAATAATTATGTTGAACAGAGAAGACGCTTCTTATGAGTTCCGTGAGATGATCCATTACCCAACAAAATAACATCAATTTATTTAGCCTAATTGTTTTTATGACTCTAGACAGTAGACTATTATTCCTATTTCCTGGATGACTGAATAAAAGAAATCATGCCATGAATTAAGAATGATTTATTTTTATTTTCACAATGCAATGCGGCATATTGACAACTCAAATGACTTTGAAAGAGCCTTCACCTACAGAAAGCCCATAGCCGACATAACAAAACAAGATATTACATTCAATATAGTTTAGATAACACCATAATTTAATTGTAACTTAAAAAACAATTCCTGGAATCGAATATAGGCTGCAAAAATCCTACATATTGAGTATAAGCCTACTGAAACTTTTACCAGCCGCACCAGTTTAGGCCTATTGGCCTGCGGATGGCCTATGGCCTGCGGATGGCCTATGGCCTGCGGATGGCCCATGGCCTGCGGATGACCTATGGACTGCAGATGGCCCATGGCCTGCGAATGACCCATGGCCTGCGAATGACCCATGGCCTGCGAATGTTCCATGGCCTGCGAATGACCTATGGCCTGCATCAAGTGCAATTGCGTCAATACCCAAGTTCTCTCTCAACTCTGGGACCACCCACCAGCTGATTTTTTTGGCCCATGCAGGACTCTATAGTGCGAGAGAAGAGAGGCTCTTGGACAGAAGAGAGACTCTTGGACAGAAACATTCACACCTCCAATAACTTACAAAAGGATCGTCTAATAGCTTGGCTAGGTGTGAAAATTCAGTTTAGGCTACGGATAGATGTGGCCGGTCAGTCATCTGAGTGAGGACATAAGTGAGCACTCCTTCTGAATGAATGAATGATTATGGAATGTTACCGAATAGATAACAACAATAGAAAGAAGCATTTGGTGACATCTCGATATACAGCATTTCCCTCACTCCCTCCCTCACAACAACAAATGTGCAAAAGTACCCCAATTAGCGGGAGAGGTGGGGGCATCTTCTTGTTGCGCAAATGTGCTGAAGTTTATAACAGCTGTCAGTCAAAACCCATACAGCACTGTGAACTGGAGAACGGGCTACAACAAAAATAATCATAAATAAAAGCCAGGATATAATATAAAAAAGAGAATGGAGAATGTAACTAGTCACATTTGAATTGAAACGACCAGATTTAACTGAAAATAAACAAATGTCGGCCTTTAGGGAGCGGTGTCCTGCACAGGATGGTTGAGCTAATGTGATTAGCATGATGTTGTAAGCAACAAGAACATTTCCCAGGACATAGACATGTCTTATATGGTCAGAAAGCTTAAATTGCGCTGTTCAATATACCGTAGCTATTACAGTGAAAAAAGACCATGTTATTGTTTGAGGAGAGTGCACAGTTATGTACTTGAAAATGTATCAATTAACCAATTAGGCACATTTGGGCAGACTTGATACAATATTTTGAACAGTAATGCAATGGTTAATTGGCTCCGTCTAAAACTTTGCACATACACTGCTACCATCTAGTGGCCAAAACCTAAATAGGCCTTTCTCTTGCATTTCAAAGATGATGTAAAATAAAATAAAAAATAGGAAACTAAATGTTTTTTCTTCGTATTATCTTTTACCAGATCTAATGTGTTATATTATTCTATATTAATTTCACACTTCCACAAACTTCTTAGTGTTTCCAAACTTCTTAGTGTTAAACAAATCAAAATATATTTTATATGAGTTTCTTCAAATAGCCACCCTTTGCCTTGATAACAGCTTTGCATACTCTTGGCATTCTCTCAACCAGTTTCACCTGGAATGCTTTTCCAACAGTCTTGAAGGAATTCCCACATATACTGAGCACTTGTTGGCTGCTTTTCCTTCACTCTGCGGTCCGACTCATCCCAAACCATCTCAATTTGGTTGAGGTCGGGGGATTGTGGAGGCCAGGTCATCTGATGCAGCACTCCATCACTCTCCTTCTTTGTAAAATAGCCCTTACACAGCCTGGAGGTGTGTTGAGTCATTGTCCTGTTGAAAAACAGACGATAGTTCCACTAAGCCCAAACCAGATGGGATGGAGTATCGCTGCCGAATGCTATGGTAGCCATGCTGGTTAAGTGTGCATTAAATTCTAAATAAATCACAGACAGTGTCACCAGCAAAGCACCTCCACACCATACCACCTCCTCCATGCTTTACAGTGGGAAATACACATGCAGAGATCATCCGCTCTCCCACACCTTGTCTCAGAAAGACACGGCGGTGGGAACTAAAAATCTCAAATTTGTACTCCACACCAAAGGACAAATTTCCCAAGCAAGTCTCTTCTTCTTATTGGTGTCCTTTAGTAGTGGTTTCTTTGCAGCAATTCGACCACGAAGGCCTGATTCACACAGTCTTATCTGAACAGTTGATGTTGAGATGTGTCTGTTGAACTCTGAAGCATTTATTTGGGCTGCAATTTTTGAGGCTGGAAACTCGAATTAACTTATCTTCTGCAGCAGAGGTAACTCTGGGTCTTCAATTCCCGTGGCAGTCCTCATGAGAGCCAGTTTCATCATAGCACTTGAAGGTTTTTGCGACTGCACTTGAAGAAACTTCAAAGTTCTTGAAATATTCCTTATTGCCTGACCATGTCTTAAGGTAGTGATGGACTGTCTTTTCTCTTTGCTAATTTGAGCTGTTCTTGCCATAATATGGACTTGGTCTTTTACCAAATAGGGCTATCTTCTGTATCTTCCTTGTCACAACACAATTGATAGGTTCAAACGCATTAAGAAGGAAATAAATTCCACAAATTCATTTTTAACAAGGCACACACGTTAATTGAAATACATTCCTGGTTGAGAGAATGCCAAGAGTGTTCAAAGCTGTCATCAAGGCAAAGGGTGGCTATTTGAAGAATCTTTTGTTTAACTATTTTTCGGTTACTGTCACGCCCTGATCTGTTTCACCTGTTCCTGTGATTGTCTCCACCCCCTCCAGGTGTTGCTTATTTTCCCCAGTGTATTTATCCCGGTGTTTCGTTTCTCTCTGTGCCAGTTCGTCTTATATGTTAGTCAAGTCAACCAGCGTGTTTTTCCTGTTCTCCTTTTGCTATTCTCTTTTTGATAGTCTTCCCGGTTTTGACCCTTGCCTGTTTCTGGACACTGTACCCATAGTTTTGATGTCTTCACTATTATTTGACAATGTAGAAAATAGCAAAAATAAAGAAACCCTTGAATGAGTAGGTGTTCTAAAACATTTGACCGGTAGTGTATACAGTGCATTTGTAAAGTATTCAGACCCCTGGACTTTTTTCACATTTTGTTATGTTACAGCCTTATTCTAAAATGGATGAAATCATTTTCCCTCCTCATCATTCTACACACAATACCCCATAATGACAAGGCAAAAACAGGTTTTTAGAATGTTTGCCTATTTTTTTTAAAGTATTCACTCTTTACTCAGTACTTTGTTGAAGAACCTTTGGCATCGATTATGGCCTCAATTCTCCTTGGGTATGGCACTACAAGCTTGGCACACCTGTATTCTTCTCTCCAGATCCTCTCACTCGTCAAATATTTCTAGGGACTGGCAACTTTACAGATTCGGTCATTCTCTGGCACGGCATTAGTTTGAAAGACAACATCCTCCTGGTTTTTCCCATGTCATGTTCTGCTCTCTTGACCAGACAAGGTTTTATTTGTTAATCATCCAGCTCTATAACATTCTTGGTGATATTGCGCTAGCTTCCAAGGGGTTGGAGGACAATCCTACATCACTCCCAAAGCACCACTCCCCCTAATCAAAGTATAATAATCACTTTCATATTAGTATTACTCTCTCAACTAACGAAGTTAATCATTCATTGTCCAAGTTATATGTACTGGTACACAGTTCTACAGTAACTATAGTAACCTTGGGGAATCCACAAGAGGTGTGACTGTGAGGTGTTCTATTTCTGACAGGCAGAGGTCAGAGGAGCGCTGGGTCAGTCAGTCTATAGGGTCATCGTGTCAACCACTGTCCACACACACTGTGGGGTTTTTCCACTTCCCACAGATGTGATGGTCGGGATGTGTGCGTGTGTGTTTGTGTGTGCGTACCTGTGGGTCGGACAGGCGGCTCAGGTCTGGGTAGAGGTAGAATTTGATTCCTATGAAGGCTCCCGGTAGGGTAACCCCTCTGATGAGCAGGATACACAGCATGATGTAGGGGAAGGTAGCTGTAAAATACACCACCTGAGGGAACAGGGTTAGGGTTGTACTGTACATACAAACGGCTACGGTATGCACAGTGCAAAACAGTACAGCACCAAGAATCACAGATAGCAATGTACAACACAGTGGGTTAAGTCTATTCATAATAAGAAGCAAAAGAGTCATTGAATGGTCTCTACCACACACGCTAAATAAAAGAGCTATCTAGAACGTAAAAGGGTTTTTCTGCTGTCAACATAGGGAGAACCCTACCTGGAACCAAAAAGGGTTCTCCTATGGGGACAGCCAAATAACTATTTTGGAACCCTTTTTTCTAAGAGTGTAGTCATCTCAGCTACTGTATCACGTTATCTGCCAGACTTCAACAGGACCACATACCTAGAGTACTTGGCTGTCCAAAGGTGTTAAGCAACGTTGAGAAATGCGTATAAATACTCAGAATATGTCCTGAACAAGTGATCAGACCAGGAGCAACTCTTGGTCCTATTCATTGCCAGAGACTATGCTATTGACTTCTTCAAATGTAAGAGCCTTTCCGGTACCTTTCTATATACCGGTGCTGTTAAGTGGAATAAACTACCACAACAACCAAAACCTATTTTTAAACGTATGTCCAAAGATTTCTGATGACTGAACGGTAGAACCATTTTCATGTCTGTTTCTATTTCATTTATTGCACCATGCACTTTAAGGGACCACAATGGAAATAAATCATTGTATTTCTTAAACTGCCAAATAAAATCACTCAATCAATCAGGTATAGGGCTCAGAGGTTCTTCCTGGTGAGGAACTGTATTAGGGAGGCTCACAGAGACAGAATGTAGAGTACCTTGCCAGTGGACTTTACTCCCTTCCAGATACAGAAGTAAACCAGTATCCAGGCTATGGCCAGACACAGAACCAGGTCCCAGTTGAGAGATCCTATATTGTCTATGCCAGAGGAGATACGCAGAACCCTTCGCCTACAAAATTCCAAACACACAAGGGAATAGATAACGTGAGATAAGTGCATACATGTGTGATTGCTATTTACAGATAACCAAACATGATTAGTAAGCTCTGAAATTACAGAGCAAACATGTACATTATGGAGGTATCTGTAAGGACACCACAACCCTTAAAATCACCCATAAAGAAGAGTATCTTCAAGCCATCGTGTTTTTGTATTCAGCAGTGCAACACCAGTTGGCAAGACAACGGCCAGTTGGCTGAGGAATAAACAGTAGGCCACCCAGGCTCCTTAAGGAGATGGAGAAACAATAGACTCTTAGTACTTACTCCCAGAACTCAATGACAGGAGACGTGGCGTTCAGACGTGGCTGATTGAAAGAGTCATTCCTCCTCTGGAACTCCATGCAAGAATCTTGAGAACAGAAATGCACAACAAGTTTGCACAAGCTCAGTGAGGACACCAGCTATATGGTTTCTCTTGGGAACCCAACCATATTCTAACGTTAGGTAAGACTTACACAGGACACCACCAACTGCTGATGTAAAAAGGCCTTTATAAATACATTCGATTAATAATTGAGTGTAGTCCTGTATGTTTCTGCTCAACCTCTCTCTGTATATGGTGGCATACTGGAGTTTTCCTCATTCGATCGTGTCTCGAGGGCAGAAACAATGTGAATGTTTAGGCAATAAATATGATTGGTTCAGTTAAAGTAATCTCAATTAGTTAGGGTTAGGGGTTGGGTAACATTTGAACCAGCAACATTTCCATGGAGCCATTTCCTCCAACCAATCATATTCCTTCTGCCCTTGAGGAAGAGCTTTGACAAGATTGAATAAGGAAAACGTCCACTGAGCCTATGGTGGATCTCTGACCTGTGTTCCATGTGTTGTTGCAGGAGGCCCAGGGCAGGTCCCAGGTGAAGGAGTAGGACAGGTAGAAGATGGCCCAGGCCAGGACGATGATGTAATAGAAGTTCAACAGAGCCACGATGACTTGTGTGGCGTAGCCCACTCCTGCAGCGGGGACCAAGGACAAGTGGAGCATTGTGGTTGGCTATGACAATGCCTTTCAATGTTGAATACAACAACACGCATGAAAACCATGTCTTCATTCACATTGCCGACTCCACCATTTCCCATCCGGTAGCCTCTCTGGCTCCTGCGTGAATGTCTACAGTTATATTGTCCTTATTAGGGGCCAATTGAATGATGAAAGTGTTGGATACTTGGAAGTGTGCCAGTGTCAGTGGCATGCCAACCATTACATCAACCCCCTCCTACTACATACTGGCAGACAAGCATGCACAAACACACACGCACTAACGCAAAAAGTTCTCATACTGTCTCTCTTATTCAATTCCGTTATGCAGACAAGTAGTAGACATGGCTGTAGATAGAGGTAAAATCCACAAAAAAACTATATTTTGGTATTTTTTATAATTAGTCCACTGTTGATATAGTCCCAAAATGTTTTGCTCTTTCAAGAAGCAACGTGATCATTTTTGAGCGGATTTTTCCCTTTAATCCTGTCCATGAAACACATTCAAATGCAGTGCACATTAAACAAAATATAGTTCTGACAAAATGTTTTGTAACTGTACTATAACCAAAAAGCCAGTAGTTTCACAGGAACATCCAAATGAGCAAATCCGTGAAGAAAGGCATTGCTTCATAGACAGTAGACATTAGTGGAGGATCACCTTCAAACAGTGGAGTGATCTTCCTCCAACAGGTGACACCTCCCTCGCTGGTGTACTGTCCAAGAGCTGTCTCCAGGAAGAATACTGGGATTCCACACGTGAAGAGGAAGATCAGGTAGGGGATGAAGAAAGCACCTGTTGGGAGGAGAAGGGGAGAGGAGAGAAGTTATCAAGGTGTCGACTCGAGCACCATTTTGATATGAGGTCAGATGACATATGCAATCAACAAGGATGATGCTTTTTGAGGCAACATTTCAAGGTTGGATGTCCCAAAGGTACTCTAAAATGCTATTCCTTGATTTGGCCAGTTTTAAAGTCAGCATCCCACATTTCCTTTGCCGGGTAGGATATCCACAGATCTTGCAGCACAACTTCCGTTACAATTAATGGTAAACGGAAGACCCCAATTTGGAGAACATTCTCCAGAAGAATGAGGAGTAACTTTGTGAACTGTGTGTATTAAGTTTATTTATTTTCCAAATGATTTGACAATGTTGATCAAATTACTGTCATTTGTATAATAATGTAAATCATTTGGACAATGGCGAGCTTGCTGTTACAATGCTATTACGATAACATTTTACCAAGATATGCGAAATGGGGGTTAGACATAATACATAAAAACAATGAAGTTTAAGAAACCCAGAACTACCTTAGGCACCCCACCCCCCCCCCCCCCCCCCCCCCGTTCGTCTACTCAACCTCTTTTAAAACGACCAATTTAAAAGACATCAACCCTGTCATTCTGAAAAGCTGGTTTTAATTGGTACCTCCATAATATTGTGGGATACAGTGCCTTGCGAAAGTATTCGGCCCCCTTGAACTTTGCGACCTTTTGCCACATTTCAGGCTTCAAACATAAAGATATAAAACTGTATTTTTTTGTGAAGAATCAACAACAAGTGGGAAACAATCATGAAGTGGAACGACATTTATTGGATATTTCAAACTTTTTTAACAAATCAAAAACTGAAAAATTGGGCGTGCAAAATTATTCAGCCCCTTTACTTTCAGTGCAGCAAACTCTCTCCAGAAGTTCAGTGAGGATCTCTGAATGATCCAATGTTGACCTAAATGACTAATGATGATAAATACAATCCACCTGTGTGTAATCAAGTCTCCGTATAAATGCACCTGCACTGTGATAGTCTCAGAGGTCCGTTAAAAGCGCAGAGAGCATCATGAAGAACAAGGAACACACCAGGCAGGTCCGAGATACTGTTGTGAAGAAGTTTAAAGCCGGATTTGGATACAAAAAGATTTCCCAAGCTTCAAACATCCCAAGGAGCACTGTGCAAGCGATAATATTGAAATGGAAGGAGTATCAGACCGCTGCAAATCTACCAAGACCTGGCCGTCCCTCTAAACTTTCAGCTCATACAAGGAGAAGACTGATCAGAGATGCAGCCAAGAGGCCCATGATCACTCTGGATGAACTGCAGAGATCTAAAGCTGAGGTGGGAGACTTTGTCCATAGGACAACAATCAGTCGTATATTGCACAAATCTGGCCTTTATGGAAGAGTGGCAAGAAGAAAGCCATTTCTTAAAGATATCCAAAAAAAGTGTCGTTTAAAGTTTGCCACAAGCCACCTGGGAGACACACCAAACATGTGGAAGAAGGTGCTCTGGTCAGATGAAACCAAAATTGAACTTTTTGGCAACAATGCAAAATGTTATGTTTGGCGTAAAAGCAACACAGCTGAACACACCATCCCCACTGTCAAACATGGTGGTGGCAGCATCATGGTTTGGGCCTGCTTTTCTTCAGCAGGGACAGGGAAGATGGTTAAAATTGATGGGAAGATGGATGGAGCCAAATACAGGACCATTCTGGAAGAAAACCTGATGGAGTCTGCAAAAGACCTGAGACTGGGACAGAGATTTGTCTTCCAACAAGACAATGATCCAAAACATAAAGCAAAATCTACAATGGAATGGTTCAAAAATAAACATATCCAGGTGTTAGAATAGCCAAGTCAAAGTCCAGACCTGAATCCAATCGAGAATCTGTGGAAAGAACTGAAAACTGCTGTTCACAAATGCTCTCCATCCAACCTCACTGAGCTCGAGCTGTTTTGCAAGAAGGAATGGGAAAACATTTCAGTCTCTCGATGTGCAAAACTGATAGAGACATACCCCAAGCGACTTACAGCTGTAATCGCAGCAAAAGGTGGCGCTACAAAGTATTAACTTAAGGGGGCTGAATAATTTTGCACGCCCAATTTTTCAGTTTTTGATTTGTTAAAAAAGTTTGAAATATCCAATAAATGTCGTTCCACTTCATGATTGTGTCCCACTTGTTGTTGATTCTTCACAAAAAAATACAGTTTTATATCTTTATGTTTGAAGCCTGAAATGTGGCAAAAGGTCGCAAAGTTCAAGGGGGCCGAATACTTTCGCAAGGCACTGTATAATACATTCCAAACAGGAGTGTGTTGTTTGCTACAGTTGTACTGCATGATTGATATGTTTTATGTGTCTGGGCTTGGCAGGCGGCACAGAAGCCCTTCATAACTGTTTCTAGCATTAAAACACAATGTACTCAAAGGCTCCAGTGCTATTTAAGTTCATAACAACAGGCTTTGGGTCAGTTAAAGGTAATATAGTAGGTTAACTTACATTTCTTTAATGATATGGATATGACATCAGTCACAGCTGTCCTGATCAATAGTACTGAAGGACAATTATGAACCGATATGAACAAAAGGATGTGACATGTTGTCATTGAGCACTGCGATGGTATCCCTTCCCTGTACTCAAATGACCTAGTGGCCTCATGGGTGGAATGATATTAATATTTTTCATAATTACATTATTAAAAAATATATATTTAAAAAAAAAGGCCAAAAATCTGGTCTTACTATGTGAAATGGTTTTGTTATATTTTAGTCTTCTGTGATGTATATAAAGTGTAACATTGGGATGCAAACTCAACATGGAATACATTTCAACTCTATATCTGACATGGTACAGGTGTATTCTTTTCTTTTAGCCCATAACCATGTGTGTGAGGTGTATATACTTTTGTTTAAAAATATATGTGTTTAAGACTACCAAGAAACACTCTGAGTGACCTAGATTTAGCCCAATGCAGTAAAAGGTTAACACCTACCTCCTCCGTTCTTGTAGCACAGGTAAGGGAAGCGCCACACATTTCCCAGTCCTATGATCTCCCCGGCAACAGAAAGGACAAACTCCACCTTGTTGCCCCACTGACCCCTTTCCTTCATCTTCTCATCGCTCTGTGGCACAATGTCCAGGGGCCGACTGTGGTCGTTGGAGGGGTCCATCTTGGGCAGGCTCTCCATGTCGCCTGAAGAAGCAACACATTAGAGTGAGTGGAGGAGAGGTGAGACACTAGGAGGGAGAGTAACACTACCTTACATAATTATATAGGCTAACCCCACAGCCTACAGTCTTGTATTTACTGTGTAGTGGTATTGAGCAGGGAAGGGGTTTCTCCTGTAGTATCTGTATACCTTTATCACACCACTCCCAGATCAACAGGCTCATCTTAAAGCAAACACAACTTTACAGTCCTTAAGTCTCCCTGGGGACTATCTCCTGGAAATTAACAATGGGAGGAGTGCAAGCCTCAAGGACATGGGGGTTATAGGGGCCCTTCAGTTGTGCATACATCCCCTTTGAGTGTTTGGAACAAAGGTCAAGCAGCAAGAGGTGTGAGAGAAGGAAGAATTTCAAGACATTCTGTAGTTCTCACACACAATTTACCGCAAGCAAGAAAGAGTCAAACATGGACAAAAAAATTAGGAACACCTGCTCTTTCCATGACATAGACTGACCAGGTGAATCCAGGTGAAAGCTATGATCCCTTATTGATGTCACTGTTAAATTAACTTCAATCAGTGTAGATGAAGGGGAGGAGACAGGTTAAAGAATCATTTTTAAGCCTTTAGACAGAATATTGAGACATGGATTGTGTATGTGTGCCATTCAGAGGGTTAATGGGCAAGACAAAAGATGTAAGTGCCTGAACGTGATATGGAAGTAGGTGCAAGGTGCACTGGTTTGAGTGTGTCAAGAACTGCAACGCTGTTGGGTTTTTCACACTCAACAGTTTCCTGTGTGTATCAAAAATGGTCCAACATCCAAAGCATGCAGCCAACTTGACACAACTGTGGGAAGCATTGGAGTCAACATGGGCCAGCATCCCTGTGCAACTCAATATTAGGAAGGTGTTCTTAATGTTTTGTACACTCTGTCCCTCCCTGTCTAGAAGGGGTCCAGTCACTGAAAATTGGGTCTTACGTGACGGCTTCTTTGAGCTTCACAACTCATGGCCGGACTGTGTTTAGGTCCAGTGATGCTGAAAGAGGAAACAGACAGCTCACTAACCGTGCTCACTGCTGTCATATCTCATTAACAAGGCCTCTCATCACCCTCCCCTCCCTCTCCCTCTCTGTTTCTTTCTCTTTCACTCCCTCTCTCCCTTTCTCTCTTCTTCCATCTCGCTCTCTCTCTCCCTCACTCTATCTCTCTCTGACCCCCCTGTCTCCCTCTCTCAACTTGGTTAGTCCAGTAGCCCTTCCCTTCACAGATCAAACAAAACAAATTAATGTTCGGCCTGCGGGAGAGGACTGTTCCAAGAGTCCTCCCCCTTAACCCAAAACACCAGGGCCATTCTGACCTGGCTCTCCTGGGTCTAATAAGATGGCTGTTTTCTCGGCAGAGAGAGTTGAATTTAGGTCTGCAACAATAGGAGAGATGGCAACCCCGCTGTTCCATAAGCTTTGGGAATGTGCTCTTAGCTCAGCCTATCACTGGCAGAGCAGGGCAGGGTGGATGGGATGGAGGGGAGAGATGAGCCAACATCTTCTGAGCCTGGGCCAAATTGTGGCCAGCGGTAAAAATAGAGCCCCTTGTTTTCAGAAGGTATTTGGTGGGAATGAAGGCTTGGCATCATAAAGGACTGGAGCCTCTTATTGGCAAGGGGCTTCTTTGTGCTGCTGGGATGGCATAGAGAGGAGATCTCCAGGCTGCCAGGGAGCCTGATCACACTTTACCTTGGTTTTTCACATGCTCAATATGGGCCACGGGAGCAGCATGACCCACAAGCCAAATTCCTCCACACTGAGACCTCTCCAGACTCCAGTCCAGGGGCGCAGGCCCCAATTTTTTTTTTTACTAGGTGAGAATAAATATTTGCCTCATTTCTAGTAACAGGACAGTTGCTTTGCAGATAGGTGTTTATACAGAAGCTAGGGGGCTGTCTGAAATGAAGGCCAAGACTGAGGAGAACTGAGCACGCCAAGCCTTAAGCCAAGCATTCACCTCTCTCATAAAGCCTCACGCAAAGCCACTGGGCCAGCATTCACCTCTCTCATAAAGTCTCAAGCCAAGTCACTGGGCCAGCATTCACCTCTCTCATAAAAGACTGCACTTCAACAGACTCACTGACTGACTACAGTGGGTAGCCTACTGGATATCACTCTTTCTGTCAGCCTACTGGATTTCACCCTCTCTGTCATTCTACTGGATATCACTCTTTCTGTCAGCCTTCTGGATATCAATCTCTCTGTCAGCCTACTGGATATAAATCTTTCTGTCAGCCTATGGGTATCACTCTTTCTGTCAGCCTACTGGATATCACTCTTTCTGTCAGCCTACTGGATATCACTCTTTCTGTCAGCCTACTGGATATCACTCTTTCTGTCAGCCTACTGGGTATCACTCTTTCTGTCAGCCTACTGGATATCACTATTTCTGTCAGCCTATGGGTATCACTCTTTCTGTCAGCCTACTGGATATCACTCTTTCTGTCAGCCTACTGGATATCACTCTTACTGGCAGCCTTCTGGATATCACTCTTTCTGTCAGCCTAATGGATATCACTCTTTCTGTCAGCCTACTGGATATCACTCTTTCTGTCAGCCTACTGGATATCCCTCTTTCTGTCAGTCTACTGGATATCACTCTTTCTGTCAGCCTTCTGGATATCAATCTCTCTGTCAGCCCACTGGATATCACTATTTCTGTCAGCCTACTGGATATCACTCTTTCTGTCAGCCTTCTGGATATCAATCTCTCTGTCAGCATACTGGATATCAATCTCTCTGTCAGCCCACTGGATATCATTATTTCTGTCAGCCTACTGGATATCACTCTTTCTGTCAGCCTACTGGGTATCACTCTCTCTGTCAGCCTACTGGATATCACTCTTTCTGTCAGCCTACTGGATATCGCTCTTTCTGTCAGCCTACTGGCTATCACTCTTTCTGTCAGCCTACTGGATATCACTCTTTCTGTCAGCCTATGGGTATCACTCTTTCTGTCAGCCTAATGGATATCACTCTTTCTGTCAGCCTACTGGATATCACTCTTTCTGTCAGCCTACTGGATATCACTCTTTCGGTCAGACTACTGGATATCCCTCTTTCTGTCAGACTACTGGATGTCACTCTTTCTGTCAGCCTACTGGATATCACTCTTACTGGCAGCCTTCTGGGTAGCACTCTTTCTACTCTTTCTGTCTAACTACTAGATATCACTCTTTCTGTCAGCCTACTGGATATCACTCTTTCTGTCAGCCTTCTGGATATCAATCTCTCTGTCAGCCCACTGGACATCAATCTCTCTGTCAGCCCACTGGATATCACTCTTTCTGTCAGCCTACTGGATATCACTCTTTCTGTCAGCCTACTGGGTATCACTCTCTCTGTCAGCCTACTGGATATCACTCTTTCTGTCAGCCTACTGGATATCACTCTTTCTGTCAGCCTACTGGATATCACTCTTTCTGTCAGCCTATGGGTATCACTCTTTCTGTCAGCCTAATGGATATCACTCTTTCTGTCAGTCTACTGGATATCACTCTTTCTGTCAGCCTACTGGATATCACTCTTTCTGTCTGCCTACTGGATATCACTCTTTCTGTCAGCCTACTGGGTATCACTCTTTCTGTCAGCCTACTGGATATCACTCTTTCTGTCAGCCTACTGGATATCACTCTTTCTGTCAGACTACTGGATATCACTCTTTCTGTTAGCCTACTGGGTATCACTCTTTCTGTCAGCCTACTGGGTATCACTCTTTCTGTCAGCCTACTGGATATCACTCTTTCTGTCAGCCTATGGGTATCACTCTTTCTGTCAGCCTAATGGATATCACTCTTTCTGTCAGCCTACTGGATATCACTCTTTCTGTCAGCCTACTGGATATCACTCTGTCAGCCTACTGGATATCACTCTTTCTGTCAGCCTACTGGATATCACTCTGTCAGCCTACTGGATGTCACTCTTTCTGTCAGCCTACTGGATATCACTCTGTCAGCCTACTGGATATCACTCTTTCTGTCAGCCTACTGGATATCACTCTTTCTGTCAGACTACTGGATATCACTCTTTCTGTCAGCCTACTGGATATCACTCTTACTGGCAGCCTTTTGGGTAGCACTCTTTCTACTCTTTCTGTCTAACTACTAGATATCACTCTTTCTGTCAGCCTAATGGATATCACTCTTTCTGTCTGAATACTGGATATCACTCTTTCTGACTACCAGTGGTGGAAAAAGTACCCAGTTGTCATACTTGAGTAAAAGTAAAGATACCTTAATAGAAACTGACTCAAGTAAAAGTGAATGTCCCCCAGTAAAATACTACTTGAGCAAAAGTTTCAAAGTATTTAGTTTTAAACCTATTTCAGTGTCTAAAGTAAATGTAATTGATAAAATATATTTAAGCATCAAAAGTAAAAGTATAAATACTTTCAAATTCCTTATATTAAGCAAACCAGACGGCAGAATTTTCTTGTTTTAAAAATGTATGGATAGTCAGGGGATATCACTATTTCTACTCTTTTCCCAGAAAACCCAGGGTTATTATTTGACTGTGCACGTATATGTTTGTGTTCATGTTGTGTTCCTATGTGTGAGAATCTATGTGTGGGTTTGAATGCGTGTGTGTTCATGTCTGTTTAATCACGTGCTGTTCCTACTGCAGGTGTGGATTGATGGTGGCCCTCAGATCTTTTTCACCTACGCTGCCATCTTGGGAAATGTTCCTCCATAAGATTTGCTTCATGACATTGTGAAATAATAATGGCAGTTGTGAATATAAGTGATTATGATTCTTGGCATCATACAAAGATAGTCAGAGGATTTAGACTGCAAGTTCCAACCTGAATCACCATTATTTATGACAAGCCTATTTTCATCACAGTTTTTGCCTAGGGGGCATAGGTATGCCACAAAGCTCCGTACGATACGCTCCGTTGACACACAAAACAGAAAAGTATTAGAATTTTGGAACTAGATGTTCATAAACTTGTCTGAGGATGTTACAGCATGTCATCACACCCACCAGTGATGAGATCCTGCTCTAGCTCGTATTAACATCATTTAACCCTACATTGGTTGTAGGTGGTTTGAACCACCAACTGATATACATTGAGTGTACAAAACATTAGGAACACCTTCCTAATATTGAGTTGCACCCTCTTTTTCGCTCAGAACAGCCTCAATTCATCAGGGCATGAATTCTACAAGGTGTCGAAAGCGTTCTACAGGGATGCTGGCCCATGTTGACTCCAATGCTTCCCACAATTGTATCAAGTTAGTTGGATGTTCTTTGGGTGGTGGACCATTCTTGACACACATGGGAAACTGTCGAGCGTGAAAAACCCAACAGCGTTGCAGTTCTTGACACATTCAAACCTGTCCGCCTTGCACCTACAATCATACCCCGTTCAGCAATCTGAAAGGGCTTCATTCTTCTAGTATGTTGGAATATGTCAGGTAACTGTGATCATGCTTTGCATTTTCCACTGTACTGACATTGACAGTTAACGTATGCATTAACCTGATGTTTGGAGATCTTACAGTCTGTCATCTGTCAGCGTGTCTAGAACTGATTGACTGAGTATTATTATGTTAGGACATCTCTTAATGAAGATGCACAGAGGCAATGCTATGACTGCATTAAAAACACTGTGTACAACATATTGGGAACAATCAGTGTAGATGAAGGGGAGGTGGCAGGTCAAAGAAGGATTTTTAAGCCTTGAGAATATTGAGACATGGATTGTGTATGTGTGCCATTCAGAGGGTGAATGGGCAAGACAAAAGATTTAAGTGGTCAATCAGTTCTAGACACGCTGACAGATGACAGACTGTAAGGTCTCCAAACATCAGGTTAATGCATACGTTAACTGTCAACATCAGTACAGTGGAAAATGCAAAGCATGATCACAGTTACCTGACATATTCCAACATACTAGAAGAATGAACCACTTTCAGATTGCCTGGCAGGTGTATTGGATTTGAATTATGCAACCCATTACCAAACACGTTACGAAATTATAAAAATGTTAGATAAATGAACATCACTGATCAAATGATTCAACACATCTGTCTGAAATGATGTTTACATTAAGACTGAGTGTGATACTGTACGTACATGTTTAAATTCTCCAATATCTGAGTCTCTTTGTTTGTCTGAGATAAGTCAAGTCAACACTTGGATCTGGGTGAAAACCCATCATACTGATCGTGGTCAGAATGTACAAGGCAGAAGGTCCTGGATGAGTTAAGGACACAACTGAGTGAAAACTCCCAGTGAAAATGTAAACAATGACATTGATTTCCACCACAGGATCAGATCTGCTGGGTTGCTACTGTAGGGCCACGTTTAACAAAACAAAAAAAGCTGAATGTTTTAAGAACCAGAAATGTATATTAAAAACTATTACTGTACTCGATCTATTTGTATGCCCCTCACTTTGTCCGTCTGACAGAAAAAACAATAATATTCTAGACCGGTCCCATTATCCAGACACCTGCATCAGCTAAGTATAGCCAACATAAAGTAGGAATGACTTCTCCTGTGGCTCTGGCTGCATCTATCATGGTAACACATTACATATGGATGATCTCACTGTATTCATGTTTAGAATTGATTCAGTAACTCTAGCAACAATATTGCATTAACATGGACTTACATACTACAGTAGTTTAGTAATTATTTTGTAATTGCATAATGGAGTTGAGGTGACGGTCCCACTTCAAACTAACTATAACTTATAAATGTTTTATATAGCACAAACGTCTTCACAAGCATGGCATGGATCCATAACAAATAATCTAAAAGCTGGTGTCATACTATATAAAGGGTGTATAAAGGGTAACATAACAGCTCCTTATGTAGGGTGCTATAGCAGCTCCTTATGTACGGTGACATAACAGCTCCTTATAGAGGGTATCATAACAGATCCTTATGTAGGGTGACATAACATCTCCTTATGTAGGGTGACATAACAGCTCCTTATGTAGGGTGACATAACAGCTCCTTATGTAGGGTGCATAAACAAATGGAACATAACCCAACCCACTATACATTTAACTCTAAAGACAAAAGGGCAAGGCAAGTCATGCATGATTCTTATGTTATTCATTAGCCAAGGTTAACCAGGGCAGTTGGTATTGTTTCTAATGATACAGTAACACATTGCATTTAAATTGGTTTAGATGTTCAATGTATTTGTATCGATCCAACTGAATCTGCACACGTTTGTTAAGCAACCTGTCAACAGAGTGATTATGGACCTCATCACCAAAGGTTGTCAACAACAGACGACTTGTCAACCTTACCTTCTTAAAGTATATCCATGACTTGTCAACCTTCTTAAAGGATATCCATGACTTATCAACCTTCTTAAAGTATATCCATGACTTGTCAACCTTCTTAAAGGATATCCATGACTTATCAACCTTCTTAAAGTATATCCATGACTTGTCAACCTTCTTAAAGGATATCCATGACTTATCAACCTTCTTAAAGTATATCCATGACTTGCATGTCATAAAGACTGGATAAGATCCATGGACATTAGCTCCTCTCAATAGATCAACATCTAGACCATTCCTAACCTCAGTGACAGTTTTCATTATTACACAATCAAAAAAGTGCCAAATAATGGGTCCCCAAATGTCTCAATAAGGAAGCATCATCAGGCCAGATGGGATATCTTCATAAAGACAAACCAAGCATGGCGCAGAGCCAACATCTAGGAGTCAACAATACTCACTGAATATTCATCAAACTTAACCATTCAACAAAAAGTTATTTTTAGAAGAGTGCAAACTCATGCTCAAACTGAAGCAGGAAATATGCCACTGTAATTGTGTATGATGATTTCACTAGTACAGATGCATGGAAAAGTAAGCATATTTTTTTTCACCCAGTGCGTACTCACCTTTCATAGTGATGTAAAGACAGCCTTATGGTTTGAATGGTTAGCCAGATATTAGCCTGTTGGTGTCCAGGTTGCACTATATAATGTGCATGGAGGGGCGGGGATCTCTGTAACTCCAAACTTTAGTTCAGCCTTCAATGAGCTTCTCGTCAACTTTTCTCTGCACCCTCTTCTAGCCCCCCTTCCTCTAGTTCCATTCAGAAACCCCCACACACATCCCCTCTCTTCCACCCCACACACACACACACACACTCAATGCAGCACACTAGAGGTCTGTGCCTTCTCTGTGTGGTGGGTCGATTGCATAACCTTGGAAACACACATTCTCCCAGGGTCTCTCTCTCGGTCTATAGTGGGAGGGGGAGGTGGGACTGGGTTCAATATTGTGTTCAGCCTTATAGATCTCCCTAAATACATTACAGACTGACACACACAGGCATGCATGCAGGCACACACATACACCGTCGCACCCCAAAGAGCCCTATCCAACCCCATCATATATTCCTCCAGTCAAGTGAGATTTCTAAGCTGTCTGCACTGACTGATTGTAATTAAAACATCACTCCTGCTTAGTGAAGCCCCTGCTCCCAAACACATCCCCGATTCATCCCCCGGAAAATAGACCGGATCCCTTCCTCACAGGCCCAGCACCCCATTCACAACATTTTCCCACCGCATGGGGCTAGAGTGGCCCAGTTCAGGGCATTTGTTTGAAGGTTGTGGGCCTTAACAATCCAGAGGCCTTTTCTGGGGTTGACGTGTTCTGGCATTTTCTGCCTTGCAGGTTCTTTTGGGGTGAGGGCATTTTGTTTCTCCCTCCCT
Source organism: Oncorhynchus mykiss (assembly GCF_057628025.1). Classification (NCBI taxonomy): domain Eukaryota; kingdom Metazoa; phylum Chordata; class Actinopteri; order Salmoniformes; family Salmonidae; genus Oncorhynchus; species Oncorhynchus mykiss. Next base: position 16,161,600 of record NC_143025.1, read on the forward strand.
CCATTTTCTTTTTCAAATTGCATTAGTATTCTAGTCAAGGACAGAAGTTTGCTTTCCCTCAACCTGCAGTTGTTTGACTTAGTTGTACTTGTATTCAGGGTCTTGGAGCGACCGTAAATTAGAGATACAGCTTGGCTTTGCCAGATAACTATCTAGCTTTCCAGGAATTAACCCCATGTGAAATCAACAAATGACCTATCTGCATAATAGATTTGACTACATTTATAATCTACATCTTTAATTATGCTAACGATTACTCCCAGTGCTTTACATTGTATGGGGGGGGTAGCTCAACCCTTCCACCACCAAACTGCATCTAGTTCATACTGTAGGCATAGAGGTCCTGTGCATTGTAAATGATTTGCAACAGATCCTCAGTGGCGATAATGACCAGTAGACAGCCCTATAGAGCTTTACAGAAGACAGCATTGACCTTTAACTAACATAACCAATACTGTTGTCAATGAAATTGTGTTACCCGAACACCACATTTTTCTGCCAAACGGATGGGATGGCGTTTCATCAGTAATTGTAACCTTTGGCAGAGTTATCCTGAAGCATGCTCCTTGTAGTAGCTTGACATTGGATCGTTCCTCTTATCATTAAACTGTATGCTGTGTCACCATGACTCCCTATACAAGGACCTAATAATCTAAACAGGATACATCTACAGGTACAATTGAGAGCATTGTCGGTTGGACAAGGTGGTTTCATGTCCTACGCTTACCCACCTTCAAACCATAGGTATGCCCAGATCTATCAAATATAGAATGACCATGATATCAACATAATCCATCTACTTCCTCAAGTGCACATGATCAGGTCGTATAATATGTTTTGAAGGTCGACTTACACATGATAAAGGGAGTCAAGACAGTGTCAGGCCTAGATTTGCAAAATCAAAGCAAAAACAACTGCTTCAGGTCATCATAGTTCAGTCCTGTTTACGAGGAAAGCTTCATTAATTGCCCACACATTCCATTCTTTAAAAAATGGTCCAAGACCTTGTCCAAAATAATTGTCACACTTGATGATTTCCACCGGTCTAAAACAACATAAAGAGTAAAAAACGGTCCAACAACAATGAATTGTATTTCCCTTCATCCTCCCCCATTTTAGTTAGTTTCCTGCTGTTCTTCACTGTACTGCCACAGGTCGCTGATCGGAGTCTCAAAATTACACCGTATTCCCTATGCAGTGCACTACTTTTGACGAGGGCCCACAGGGCTCCGGTCAAAAGTAGTGCACTATATAGAGAATAGGGTGCTATTTGGGACTAGGTAATAGGGTGCTATTTGGCACTATATAGGGAATAGGGTGCTATTTGGGACTCTGTGTCTGTCCGCCAGGCTGAAGACGCTGCCCTGTCTTTCCTTGTTACAATCAGCCTGTCCTGTTCATAACAACCATGCTGTTCATTAGGAGGTTTAAGCATGCGGCTCCAGGTCTCCTGTCGTGAAGGAAGGCAGTTTAGGCCTGATCTGTAGTCTGACTGTGAGACACAGTTGGAAGGTTTGCTCAGAAAGATTCCCATAGAGCCCTGCTTTATCTTACTTTAACTAGTTTGTTGCACCAAGAGGTCATGATTATGCATATATAGTGAATCTTTGATAATCTTTTCCCCCCAGTCTGATTTAGTGCCTGGTCTTGCCCAATAGGTTCCAACGGTTTGTTGGCATAGTAGAGGGAAACAGTACGTATACACGTGTTCCTGAGAGTCTTATCTTTCAGTGATGGGGTCATAATATTTTTTAGCTTTAACCATTGAAAAGATCCACATTTGAAGGAAGAAAACAGAAACTGCGCTCTGTTTATAACAACCACGTCTAGCGGCTACCGGAGGTTACTGACCTATCCCCAGTTCTATGAACTAAGCGCACATTTTCTCTCACAACCCCTTTTTCAAACCAGGCGACCCCACATCCCTAGTTTGGGAAACCCTGCCCGACAAGGTCTGCAGCCTGCTGGTTCTCTGTCCTACGTGATAGTTAATTGCACCCAGTCTAAATCAGTCCCTAATTAGAGGGGAACAATGAAAGAATGCAGAGGAACTGGCTTTGAGGTCAAGAGTTGAGTTTGAGGGATCTATAGCTTATTCAGAGTGTCAGTTACACATTGATTGGTAACGGTTAAGCTAGTGGTTATGTAGCCTGCCCTGAGTGCCAGTCTCTTTCTGCTTTCTTGCCAACTCCTTGTCACTCATTGTTACATGTTTAGCATGACAATTCCATAAGAAGTTGGCAAGAGAGCAGAAGCATACCAGCACTCAGACAAGTGGTTATGGTCATTAAACATATATTTTTCTGTTGTGAAACCAAGTGGTTTTGGGTTGTATAAGCTCGGGAGATCAGGCGGCTTGCGAGGCTAGGCAGTAGTCCTCTCACAGGTGCTTCCAGTGTTTAGAATAAAGTGTGCGTGGTGTGGGTGGCAGCTGTTTTGTACACAAAGACACTGCGTAAACATTGCTATGATAGATTTGATTGAATCCGGCCCAAATCCCTTTGACCAATCAAGTGAGAAAGACCTGACATTCACCTCATCTCACCTACAACAAAAATCAGACTTAACAGACTATCATAACAACAGACATAACAGACTTTTATAACAATAGATATAACAGACTATCATAACAATAGACATAACAGACTATTATAACAATAGAGATAACAGACTATTATAACAATAGACATAACAGACTATTATAACAATAGACATAACAGACTATTATAACAACAGACATAACAGACGATCATAACAATAGACATAACAGACTATCATAACAACAGACATAACAGACTATTATAACAATAGACATAACAGACTATTATAACAATAGACATAACAGACTATTATAACAATAGACATAACAGACTATTATAACAATAGACATAACAGACGATCATAACAATAGACATAACAGACTATCATAACAATAGAGATAACAGACTATTATAACAATAGACATAACAGACTATCATAACAATAGACATAACAGACTATTATAACAATAGACATAACAGACTATCATAACAATAGACATAACAGACTATTATAACAATAGAGATAACAGAAGAACTATCAATACAGACATACACTGCTGTTCAAAAGTTTGGAGTCACTTAGAAATGTCCTTGTTTTGGAAAGAAAAGCAAATGTTTTATCCATTAAAATAACATTAAAAAACAGCAGATTTTTAAAGGAATATGTGCGTACATAGACGTACAGAGGCCCAATATCAGCAACCATCAGTCCTGTGTTCCAATGGCACGTTGTGTTAGCTAATCCAAGTTTATCATTTTAAAAGGCTAATTGATCATTAGAAAACCCTTTTGCAATTATGTTAGCACAGCTGAAAACTGTTGTGCTGATTAAAGAAACAATAAAACCGGCCTTCTTTAGACCAGTTGAGTATTTGGAGCAACAGCATTTGTGGGTTCGATTACAGGCTCAAAATTGCCAGAAACAAAGACCTTTCTTCTGAAACTCGTCAGTCTATTCTTGTTCTGAGAAATTAAGGTTATTCCATGCGAGAAATTGCCAAGAAACTGAGGATCTCGTACAACGCAAACTGGCTCTAACCAGAATAGGAGTGGGAGGCCCCGGTGCACAACTGAGCAAGAGAACAAGTACATTAGAGTGTCCAGTTTGAGTAACAGACGCCTCTCAAGTCCTCAACTGGCAGCTTCATGAAATAGTACCCGCAAAACACCAGTCTCAACGTCAACAGTGAAGAGGCAATTCCAGGATGCTGGCCTTCTAGGCAGAGTTGCAAAGAAAAGGCTATATCTCAGAGTGGCCAGTAAAAATAAAAAATGAAGATGGGTAAAAGAGCACAGATACTGGACAGAGGAACTCTGCCTAGAAGGCCAGCATCCCGGAGTCACCTCTTCACTGTTGACGTTGAGACTGGTGTTTTGCGGGTACTATTTAATGAAGCTGCCAGTTGAGGACTTGTGAGGCGTCTGTTTCTCAAACTAGACACTCTAATGTACTTGTCCTCTTGTTCAGTTGTACACTGGGGCCTCCCACTCCTCTTTCTATTCTGGTTAGGGCCAGTTTGCACTGTTCTGTGAAGGGAGTAGTACACAGTGTTGTACGAGATCTTCAGTTTATTAGTAATTTCTCGCATGAAATAGCCTTAACAACAAGAATAGACTGACGAGTTTCGGAATGAAAGTTTTTTGTTTCAGGCCATTTTGAGCCTGTAATCGAACCCACAATGCTGTTGTTCCAGATACTCAACTAGTCTAAAGGCCAGTTTTATTGCTTCTTTAATCAGAACAACAGTTTTCAACTGTGCTAACATAATTGCAAAATGGTTTTCTAATGATCAATTAGCCTTATAAAATGATCAACTTGGATTAGCTAACACAACGTGCCATTGGAACATGGTTGCTGATAATGGGCCTCTGTATGCCTATGTACATATTCCATTAAAAATCTGCCGCTTCCAGCTACAATAGTCAATTCCAACATTAACAATGCAAACAAAATTTCTGATCAATTCAATGTTATTTTAATGGACAAAAAATGTGCTTTTCTTTCAAAAACAAGGACATTTCTAAGTGACCCCAAACTTTTGAACGGTAGGGTAATAGAACAAACATAGTTACAAACATTCAGATAGCATGACACTGCTCAGCATCAGCATCAACTGAGTCAACTTGAAAAACAAACAACCAACATATAGGGCCATTTAAGGCACAGAGACTGTCAAATGTTTGCATTGACGTAACACCTGCATTGACTTACCCAACATGATAAGGCAGGATGGGGTAAAGATTCCAAAACTGTTTTGAGGGACAGTTCAACACCTATGATCTTTGGCGAACCAGATTGTCAACTGAATTTGTACTCCCATTGACGTCAGTGAATGATTAAGTGAAATACGATTTAAGTGGAAGATAAGATTCATACCTATCTATGTCAGGTTATGTTATGCTTACAATCGACTCTCTCACACTAAACCGGTTGTGCTGATACACTCCAGAATACACTTACAGAATTGCATGAATCTGTACAGCCAGATATCTACTGATATATCAAGAGAGTGACACTACACCAGAGTTTTCACTCAGAAGTCAACTTGAAGTGCATTTATTGGTCTGCAGCACAAACAGTAGGGGCTGCGATGTGGCCGAATAACAATGTTATGAGACTAGTGTTATACTTAAGAATAGTGTTATACCTAAGACTAGTATTATACCTAAGACTAGTGTTATACTTAAGACTAGTGTTATAACTAAGACTAGTATTATACCTAAGATTAGTGTTATACCTAAGACTAGTATTATACCTAAGACTAGTATTATACCTAAGACTGGTGTTATAACTAAGACTAGTATTATACCTAAGACTGGTGTTATAACTAAGACTAGTATTATACCTAAGACTAGTATTATACCTAAGACTAGTGTTATACCTAAGACTAGTGTTATACCTACGACTATTATTATAACTAAGACTAGTATTATACCTAAGACTGGTGTTATAACTAAGACTAGTATTATACCTAAGACTGGTGTTATAACTAAGACTAGTATTATACCTAAGACTAGTATTATACCTAAGACTAGTATTATACCTAAGACTGGTGTTATAACTAAGACTAGTATTATACCTAAGACTAGTATTATACCTAAGACTAGTATTATACCTAAGACTAGTGTTATACCTAAGACTAGTATTATACCTAAGACTATTCTTATAACTAAGACTAGTATTATACCTAAGACTAGTATTATACCTAAGACTATTCTTATAACTAAAACTAGGGATACTTCTGCAGTCTCTGATTATTGTAATTATTTGCTAAATGTGTTAAATACAACTAAGGCACAGTTTTTAGTGGCAAAGTAGTGATGGGATAATCAGCATTTCTAGTCATAGGTTTTCATTCATTGTCAAATAGAGCCCCCTGGTGGCCTTTTGTTACTGTCAAAATGACTGTATCAAAGCCCAAATATGCAGTTCAAACATTAACAAAGCAGACACCCCTCCACTGTTTTTGGTAAACAGCTGAGGGAAGGGGCCAGAGAAATGTAACCCCTCTCAAATTCATATGCAGTGCTATGTATGCAAGAACTAACCATCCATGATGATGAAAAAATCTTACAAAATGTCAAACTTCAAAATCTAAAATCAAGAAAGATAACAGAAGCATCATCACTTAATGCGCACAAAATAATATCTAGCACTAATGCAGAAGTAGCAATGCTTTTTGACGACATCATGAATGAATGAAAACAGGCCTTGGGCAAACGCCCATAGAAATAAGAATGAATGCCTGAGGCAGTCATCGGGCTGTCTGTCACTCACGTACCAGTCACGGAATAATGCAACAAGCAACAATAACTGCCTAAACAACTGGGACACCCTCTTTTCACGCCACTTCGATACAAAGTGAATTTTGTAGCAGGTTAGGAGAGCATTGTCGTTAACCATAACATTTTTCCCAACTGTCTCCTAACCTGCTACCTTAATTCCAATTGGAAATGCTTAATGGTTGTGTTTTTGTAATGATTGGTGCCAACTAGCTTATGAATGGGTTGCTTTTAACAATATGCCAATTACAGTCGCTGTCCTTTCAACTATTACTTCCAATTGTAAACATATTTTATCACTTTCAGCACACAAAGGAACTGGTGATCTAAAGTTTAAATGCAACAATGTTTCACAAATATTTTCTTCAAAGAGATAGCTAACAGCAAGAGCGCTGCAAAAATATTCTAAAAACAGTCTCACCCATCACCCCAAGTCAAAATGTGATTGGTTGATTTCCCTGTCACTCCAACATTCTGCACTAATACAGTTGAATGTCAGATGCCTTCTGTCTAAATTATGAGGGCCTAGCCAATTACTGACTTAGCTAGCTAGATTTTTTTCCCCCATAGACCACCAAAGAAAAATCCTGATTGGATCTTTTTTTTTATCTTCAGAGTTAACCCATAGAAATAAGAATGAATAGAACAGGCTTGGAACCTCTAACCCTGGCAATTTGACTGGTAAACTCTTGGGTACACTCACAATGGCTTTCTAGTATTGTTATGCATAATTTCTATGGTAATGTAGAATGTTCATTCAAATGATGCCAACTGACGTGGAATGGAATGCAATGGAATGTATTTTTTTGCAATGTTATTTGAGTTGTTTCAACAAATCACAGCACAGATTGATGGGTACTCTGCCTACTTTTACTTCCTGCTTTTACTTCCTGGTTTTACTTCCTGCTTTTACTTCCTGCTTTTACTTCCTGCTTTGCTCCTATGGGTACACTCGCAATGTCCGCCAGTCCACCCATTATGATAGCGTTCATTCTTATTTATATGGTTAAATTTTCCATTTCCAACACAAACTAAAGAGATGGAATCAGAATCTAATTTCAATTATAGATAATATTAAATAGAAATTTGAACAAAATATAAAAAATAATACATTATTTTTGCACAGATTGCCACTTTAACTCAAAGAAATATAGACTACTAAAGTATGGTTACACAAAAACAATGAAACATGTTCAGTGTTCAGGGACTGCAGATATAACTTGGCTGTCATCTAAATCTGGTGCAACGCATCACTTCCCAGACTCTGAAATGTATGTTTTGTTGTACATTGTCCCTGACAAATAAATGTAATAAATACAAAATCATATGAAAAATATAATAGGGGTAAAGGAATACATGGAATTCTATTGGCAGGCTAAATATTAATTGTGAAATGGGTATTCAGGATGGTCACTCCACCTGTGGGAAAAACAACAACACACCTACTGCTTTGGCTTAAGAGTTTTTTTCCCTCATAAATCTACACCCAATAACCCATAATGACAAAGCAAAAACAGGTTTTTAGAAATGTTAGCAAATGTATATTTTTAAAATTTATGAAATATTACATTTGCATAGGTATTCAGCCTCGAGGTTTGGGTATGACGCTACAAGCTTGGCACACCTGTATTTAGGGAGTTTCTCCCATTCTTCTCTGCAGATCCTCTCAAGCTCTGTCAGGTTGGATGGGGAGCGTTGCTGCTCAGCTATTTTCAGGTCTCTCCAGAGACGTTAGAACAGGGTCAAGTCCGGGCTCTGGCTGGGCCACTCAAGGACATTCAGAGACTTGTCCTGAAGCCACTCCTGGGTTGTCTTGGCTGTGTGCTTAGGGTTGTAGTCCTGTTGGAAAGTGAACCTTCGCCCCAGTCTTCATCAAGGATTTCCCTTTATTTTGCTCCGTTCATCTTTCCCTAGATCTTGACTAGTCTCGCAGTTCCTGCCGCTGCAAAACTGTGTTCTTGGGGACCGTCAATGCTACATAAATCCCCAGATCTGTGCCTCGACACGATCCTGTCTCTGAGCTCTACGGACAATTCCTTCCACCTCAGCTTGGTTTTTGCTCTGACATGCACTGTCAACTGTGGGACCTTATATAGGCAGGTGTGTGCCTTTCCAAATAATTTAAAATCAATTGAATGTAGAAGTTGTAGAAACATCTCAAGGATGATCAATGGAAACTCAATTTCGAGTCTCATAGCAAAGGGTCTGAATAGTTTTGTAAATAAGGTATTTCAGTTTTTCAATTTCTAAAAACCTGTTTTCACTTTGTTGTTATGGGGTAATGTGTGTAGATTGATGAGGATTTTATTGTATTTTAGAATAGGGCTGTAACATAACAAAATGTGGAAAAAGGGAAGGGGTCTGAATACTTTCCGAATGCACTGTAGGTAGTAGTTCAATATGACCAACCAGACCTAGGTTCAAATACTATTTTTAAATATTTCAAATACTTTAGCTGTGCTTGATTGAGCTTACCTGCTGCAATGGAACCAATAGAAAGGTCCCCAAAATACAAACAAATACAAAGGAATATCATCTGATATATTTGAAATACATTTAGGACAAGTTTACCGGACAAAGATTACGCTTATTCCTGGACTAAAAAATACTTTCATTTATGAATCGCCATTGAACATGCTTCTAATTCTTAGTCAAGGACTAGGTATCTGTGCCAGGGAAACTGATCCTTAAAGTATACTACTGTTCTGCGATAGAACGTTTTAAGTGACATTGAAGTGTTTAAATCAACAAGCGTTAAAAGAACGTCACCTTTACATAGACAAATAGGTCTTCTCTTTTGATGGTTCCATCTGCAAATTTCTCTCATGGCTTGACGTACTTTGTGCTCGTTGAAATACATCAAAGCCTCATCAGTGTCTGTATCCCATATCTATTGTATCCTTTACACAGTTTAACTCTGTGCCTCTGGGTGACTGTCAAAAAACATAGTTAACATACTGAATTTACAAGGAAAAAACAATGATCAAGTTGATTTATATGTTGAATCCAGAGACATTATCTAGGGCCTTCTCTGTTTATAACTAGTAATAGTTAATAATTAATGATGTGCAAAGTATTCATGCTGGAGTTTCTCTTTGTCAAATAGTTTTCTCCCATGCACAGTGAGCATGCGCATCGTAAACATGCAAGACACTATAATAATAAAGTAAGTCAAATCAAATCATGCTCTTGGTGCTCTTTAAAAAAAATAGGTTTCTCTTACCGTCCGTGGATCTCCATAAGTCCCTAGCCCCAAGAGGGGAATCTGGTTCCCATCACTGAGAAAATCACTGTGGTTCTCAGCATTAGGTTCATCTCTGAGTCTGTCTGTCTGGACCAATGATGTACAGTGCCTTGCGAAAGTATTCGGCCCCCTTGAACTTTGCGACCTTTTGCCACATTTCAGGCTTCAAACATAAAGATATAAAACTGTATTTTTTTGTGAAGAATCAACAACAAGTGGGACACAATCATGAAGTGGAACGGCATTTATTGGATATTTCAAACTTTTTTAACAAATCAAAAACTGAGAAATTGGGCGTGCAAAATTATTCAGCCCCTTTACTTTCAGTGCAGCAAACTCTCTTCAGAAGTTCAGTGAGGATCTCTGAATGATCCAATGTTGACCTAAATGACTAATGATGATAAATACAATCCACCTGTGTGTAATCAAGTCTCCGTATAAATGCACCTGCACTGTGATAGTCTCAGAGGTCCGTTAAAAGCGCAGAGAGCATCATGAAGAACAAGGAACACACCAGGCAGGTCCGAGATACTGTTGTGAAGAAGTTTAAAGCCGGATTTGAATACAAAAAGATTTCCCAAGCTTTAAACATCCCAAGGAGCACTGTGCAAGCGATAATATTGAAATGGAAGGAGTATCAGACCACTGCAAATCTACCAAGACCTGGCCGTCCCTCTAAACTTTCAGCTCATACAAGGAGAAGACTGATCAGAGATGCAGCCAAGAGGCCCATGATCACTCTGGATGAACTGCAGAGATCTACAGCTGAGGTGGGAGACTCTGTCCATAGGACAACAATCAGTCGTATATTGCACAAATCTGGCCTTTATGGAAGAGTGGCAAGAAGAAAGCCATTTCTTAAAGATATCCATAAAAAGTGTTGTTTAAAGTTTGCCACAAGCCACCTGGGAGACACACCAAACATGTGGAAGAAGGTGCTCTGGTCAGATGAAACCAAAATTGAACTTTTTGGCAACAATGCAAAATGTTATGTTTGGCGTAAAAGCAACACAGCTGAACACACCATCCCCACTGTCAAACATGGTGGTGGCAGCATCATGGTTTGGGCCTGCTTTTCTTCAGCAGGGACAGGGAAGATGGTTAAAATTGATGGGAAGATGGATGGAGCCAAATACAGGACCATTCTGGAAGAAAACCTGATGGAGTCTGCAAAAGACTTGAGACTGGGACGGGGATTTGTCTTCCAACAAGACAATGATCCAAAACATAAAGCAAAATCTACAATGGAATGGTTCAAAAATAAACATATCCAGGTGTTAGAATGGCCAAGTCAAAGTCCAGACCTGAATCCAATCGAGAATCTGTGGAAAGAACTGAAAACTGCTGTTCACAAATGCTCTCCATCCAACCTCACTGAGCTCGAGCTGTTTTGCAAGGAGGAATGGGAAAAAATGTCAGTCTCTCGATGTGCAAAACTGATAGAGACATACCCCAAGCGACTTACAGCTGTAATCGCAGCAAAAGGTGGCGCTACAAAGTATTAACTTAAGGGGGCTGAATAATTTTGCATGCCCAATTTCTCAGTTTTTAATTTGTTAAAAAAGTTTGAAATATCCAATAAATGTCGTTCCACGTCATGATTGTGTCCCACTTGTTGTTGATTCTTCACAAAAAAATACAGTTTTATATCTTTATGTTTGAAGCCTGAAATGTGGCAAAAGGTCGCAAAGTTCAAGGGGGCCGAATACTTTCGCAAGGCACTGTATATAAAGCCTGGATTGCTGATGCTATGTTTTGGCCAATGAAAGGCTTTGAAGCCACCGGTCGGCCATATTGGCACACAGCAGACCTCCAAAGGAATGAATGGAATTCTACAGTATTTCAATAAAATATTTCAAGGTTTAAATTACAGTCGTGGCCAAAAGTTTTGAGAATGACACAAATATTAATTTACACAAAGTCTGCTGCCTCAGTTTGTATGATGGCAATTTGCATACACTCCAGAATGTTATGAAGAGTGATCAGATGAATTGCAAAAAATTGCAAAGTCCCTCTTTGCCATGCAAATGAACTGAATCCCCCAAAAACATTACCACTGCATTTCAGCCATGCCACAAAAGGACCAGCTGACATCATGTCAGTGATTCCCTCGTTAACACAGGTCTGAGTGTTGACGAGAACAAGGCTGGAGATCACTCTGTCATGCTGATTGAGTTTGAATAACAGACTGGAAGCTTCAAAAGAAGGGTGGTGCTTGGAATCATTGTTCTTCCTCTGTCAAACATGGTTACCTGCAAGGAAACACGTGCCGTCATCATTGCTTTGCACAAAAAGAGCTTTGCAGGCAAGGGTATTGCTGCCAGTAATATTGCACCTAAATCAACCATTTATAGGATCATCAAGAACTTCAAGGAGAGCGGTTCAAATGTTGTGAAGAAGGATTCAGGGCGCACGCACAGTGAGGTGAAGACTTTTGGAAGAAGGGCAGCAAAGAAGCCACTTCTCTCCAGGAAAAACATCAGGAACAGACTGATATTCTGCAAAAGGTACAGGGATTGGACTGCTGAGGACTGGGGTAAAGACATTTTCTCTGATGAATCCCCTTTCCGATTGTTTGGGGCATCTGGAAAAAAGCTTGTCCGGAGAAGACAAGGTGAGCGCTACCATCAGTCCTGTGTCATGCCAACAGTAAAGCATCCTGAGACCATTCATGTGTGGGGTTGCTTCTCAGCCAAGAGAGTGGGCTCACTCACAATTTTGCCTAAGAACACAGCCATAAATAAAGAATGGTACCAACACATCCACCGAGAGCAACTTCTCCTATCCATCAAGGACCAGTTTGGTGACGATCAATGCCTTTTCCAGCACGATGGAGCATCTTGCCATAAGGCAAAAGTGATAACTAAGTGGCTATGGGAACAAAACATCAATATTTTGGGTCCATGGCCAGGAAACTCCCCAGACCTTAATCTCATTGAGAACTTGTGGTCAATCCTCAAGAGGCAGGTGGACAAACAAAAACCCACCAATTCTGACACTCCAAGCAATGATTATGCAAGAATGGGCTGCCATCAGTCAGGATGTGGCCCAGAAGTTAATTGACAGCTTGCCAGGGCAGATTGCAGAGGTCTTGAAAAAGAAGGGTCAACACTGCAAAAATTTACTTTGCATCAAATTCATGTAATTGTCAATAAAAGCCTTTGACACGTATGAAATGCTTGTAATTATACTTCAGTATTCCATAGTAACATCTGACAAAAATATCTAAAGACACCAAATCAGCAAACTTTGTGTAAATTAATATTTGTGTCATTCTCAAAACTTTTGGCCACGACTGTACATGTATTGCATTATTTTTGTTGTTGTAGTGGGGACAGTAACTTTAGTAATAAAAAAAAAATATTTTATATATTTTTATGTTTAGCTGACATAATATAATTTAAAAGTATGCATTAAAGTGTCTGTAATAGAATAAATGTGTCACCTTCACTCAGATATCGTATTAAAAACTGCAAATATTTCTCTCCACCCTATGGCAAAATGTGTAGAATTGCAGGAAATGAACTATAAAACTTAGGGGCTGCTAAAATGTGTGTGTGTGGGGGTGGGGGGCACCAAAAGGCCCCACCAAAAGGCTAGGGCTGGCTCTGACTGCATGTGTAGGTATGGATGTGGGTATGCAGACCTGCAAGCTACTGCGGCCACTCATGATGAGTTGTATTTCTTTGGCGGGACTCTCAGTTCTCCTTTTATCTATAAAAGGGCACAGGAGCAAGCTGGTTTGCAACACATGATGATACTCCCAAGAACAGTTTCACAAGGTTAGTCACTTACTTACTCAGTTATGTGGACACATACAATTAAAATGTCCCTTTACACCCCCACCCCTATCAAAGTTGCTCATCCCTAGTCTCTGGACTATGGGAGAGGTGAGGCTGGGGCTTACCTATCTAGGAAACGTAATGGCTGATGTATTATCTACTGAGATTACCTTTAATCCAGAATGCAAAATGACCCGCCTAGTTCTCTGCTCTCTGTGTCACTCAGTGCAAAAGGACCTGCCTAGTGCTCTGTTCTCTGTGTCACTCAGAGCAAAATGACCCGCCTAGTGCTCTGCTCTCTGTGTCACTCAGAGCAAAATGACCCGCCTAGTGCTCTGCTCTCTGTGTCACTCAGAGCAAAATGACCCGCCTAGTGCTCTGCTCTAAGTGTCACTCAGTGTAAAATGACCCGCCTAGTGCTCTGCTCTCTGTCACTCAGAGCAAAATGACCCGCCTAGTGCTCTGCTATCTGTGTCACTCAGTGCAAAAGGACCCGCCTAGTACTCTGCTCTCTGTGTCACTCAGTGCAAAAGGACCCGCCTAGTGCTCTGCCCTCTGTGTCACTCAGAGCAAAATGATCTGCCTAGTGCTCTGCTCTCTGTGTCACTCAGTGCTCTGCTCTCTGAGCAAAACGGACTAGAAAACCCACAAAGTAGGGTGAATGATGACATAGTACACTTTTGGTTATTCAACTAAAGGCCTGCACATACTGTACGATTTTAGCCGCCTTATGCCACGATTTTGCAGTTTCAGGAAAAATGGCCACATTGTCGGAAACGATTGTCGGATGTCTTGGTTCGTTCAGTGTGACAGGGTCTAGGTCTGCCGATTAAGTACCACTACATGCGGTCGGTCGTATGCTCTAACAAAGGCTCTGATAAAGTTCTGGTAGTGTCAGACATTTGGAGCCTTTATCGTGTAATGTGGCTGGTGTTATGAGCCGATCCCGTTGACTGACCAATAGGAACAATATGATTATTGTGAATAGTCAGATTAATATAATAGTTGGCGTGTCAAACGTATGGTCCAATCTGGCCTGCGGGTGGTTTGAGTAAAAAAAATAAACATTGATGTTGAGGAAATATAACACATTTTCAGTGTGGCCCTATGGACCTTGTTGAAGACCAAATGGACCCGCCGGGGCAAAATGAGTTCAACACCACTGCTCATGCTTTGCAAGAAGAACAATTTACCTAATACTCTTGTTTACATGACACATCTGAAATGAGGTTACCTGATGGGAATTTGATAAAATGCACAAAATCGCCAATCAAAATAACCATTCCACCACAGTGATTATGTTATTTTTGGGAAGCCTATTTGATTCTAAATTCGGACATATAAAGATTGTACGTGAAAACTATTTCTAAGATGCATACTGTCAGCTTTTCCGAACTCATAATTTGTACATGAGCATAGAAGGAGGCTTGTGCTGCTGGTGCTAGCACAGATCATATACACATCTGCACCTCTGCAGTTTGACTATGTTGGCTGATGTACGGTGCCTTCAGAAAGTATTCACACCCCTTTACTTTTTGCACATTTTGTTGTGTTACAGCCTGAATTTAAAATCGATTACATTTAGGTTTTGTTTCACTGATCAACACACAATACCCCACAATGTCATAGTGGAATTTTGTTTGTAAAAAATATATATATATTCATATGACCCCTGCTGAGTGACACATATGAAGACACTCTAGCTAGCCTCACAAGCCAATTGCAGACTTCAATTACAAAACTGAAGCAAATCATACAATCTGGCCAGGTTGATATCAAGATTTGAATTTGGTAAAAGCGCACAGTGTGTCATGCAATAATTGTAAAAGACTGAATCAGATGTACAGTGTCGGAAGGACTTTAAGCTAGACTCAGCTAAATGACGGTTCTGCCACAAGCAGAAACGTGGATATTGAGTTGAGCGAGACGCAAAGACTGAGCTCTCACACAGTATATGCGCATGTGCACAGGTTCCCTTCACGCACCAAAACAGCAGAGAAGTTGAGCCTCACGCTGTTAGTTATTGCGGAAATTGACCCACTATGCTGTTTACTTTCTGCATCTATGTCTTATTGCTGAGTCTACCTTAAAAATACAATTACAGTATGGAATAAACTTTTGCAGTTGAGGGTGATTCGCTCAATATTATTATATTTTCATTTGTATTTACATTTTAATGTGCAATGTCCCAGGGACATCATACATGTACAGAGCCTCCTATGACCAATATAAAAACAAAAGACCCTCCTACATATGAACGGTCTCCATTGTCTTCCGTCAGATGGCGTCATTCTAACGCGACACGTCATCAGTGCAGACGGCCGTTGCGCTATCAGACGCGAGACAATGGTTTAGAAATTCTGTGATGGATCTGTCCCTAAATTTGATTCAATTTATGGGAACAAGCGCGCGCTTGAAAGGAGCACACATTTCCCTCCTATCACAGGGCTTTACTGCAACTGACCCCACCCATCTCAGATACCGCAGCTTGCGCGCCGAGGAGCAGTCTGGGAGAAATATACAAGCAGCATCTGGATTTGATTTAATTCATACGCGCTGTTGTGCAGTACTGTAGCCTGCAAACAATCATATAAATTGCTTATATATTTGTTGTGTGTTTGCAAACGAGGGATTTAATTCAGTTATAAATGCGTAGTGCTGCTGATGCTGAATATCTGAAAGCATTTGACAAAAAGGATCTCATCTGCACGCGGATGTTGACCAAAGAAGACATTGGAGTGTTCCGGAGGCAACACAACACCGACGAGAACGAAGGATGTCTAGACTAGTTATATTCTTTTGAATGGACATTTTTGGGAATACCTGCATGTTTGGATAGCTCACTGTCAGGTGACATAGATAGACAGGGGTTCTTCTTTATCTGTTGTTTTAATAAAAGTGAAGCAGCGATGGATGAAGGTGCAGAGTCCGATGATGCTGTCATTATTGTGGAGAACGAAGCAGAGAGCATGCCAGTTCAGGAGAACACGAACGCCTGCAACGAGCGGACAGGCACCTTGAATTTTCTGGACACTTGTCCCGTGTGTCATTTAAACTTTCACAGTCGAGAACCAAAACTTCTGCCATGTCTCCACTCTTTTTGTAAGAAGTGTTTGCCGTCGGCTTCCAGGAATTTGGCCATGCCAGACACTAACAGCTCGACGAAACCACGTGAGCTGCTCATGTTTACAAACTATAGATACGCGAGACAGTGCATCCCAATGACTGTATAAGGGGAGGTGCATCCGGGTGTGTAAAATTGCAGTCTGTGCAAGATAGGATGCTATCGTGTGATTTGCAATTGTCTGTGATGTATTTAAAACAATGAAACTGTATTGGAAGTCATTGCATCTACCAAGAGGAATTTAATGCACAGATTACAATTTCAGACATGTGATGAGTGGGGTTTGAGGGAAGGAGTCTTATCTCATGTTCTTGTGCATTCTTGGAGATATTTAACCATTTCAGTTGTGTGTGCAACTTCATTCAATATGTATGCATGTTGTGTTTGTCTGCCCATCTTCCCATTTACAGTGAATGTGATTCGCTGTCCGGTGTGCAGACAGGAGTGTATGGAGGTGGACGTGATGGAGAACTTCTTTGTGAGGGACTCAGTGGAGGCTTCCAGCAGCACCGTGGAGAGGACTGTTCAGGTGGGTGGAAATACTGGTCAATGTAGTTTACTGCTGGATTGTACATATGGATAACCCAAGCAAAGCTTGTTCAGCAGCCTGGATCTCTGTTATTTACCAAGCCATTTCACCAAGATGCCGGGTGTTTTTCAGCTTAGTAGCCCATGAGCATTATACAGATGTAAAGCTGAAGCTTGGCATTATCTTCAACATTAATGTCACTACCACAGACACACAGTTTAGTCTTTGGCAGATTTCAGGCTCTAAATTCGAACGTTTACTTTCTAACCGATATTCTCTCTCCTGAGGCATAATAAGTTAAAATTCACATTTGACTTAACTTTCGTGGAAAGTAATACGACTGACTGGTCCCTCTACCTGTCTGCCAGTAGCTATGTATGTGTCTGACTGGTCTGTATACCTGTCTCTCTGTTGATGTTTGTCTGACTGGTCCCTCTACCTGTCTGCCAGTAGCTATGTATGTGTCTGACTGGTCTGTATACCTGTCTCTCTGTTGATGTTTGTCTGACTGGTCCCTCTACCTGTCTGCCAGTAGCTATGTATGTGTCTGACTGGTCTGTATACCTGTCTCTCTGTTGATGTTTGTCTGACTGGTCCCTCTACCTGTCTGCCAGTAGCTATGTATGTGTCTGACTGGTCTGTATACCTGTCTCTCTGTTGATGTTTGTCTGACTGGTCCCTCTACCTGTCTGCCAGTAGCTATGTATGTGTCTGACTGGTCCCTCTACCTGTCTGCCAGTAGCTATGTATGTGTCTGACTGGTCCCTCTACCTGTCTGCCAGTAGCTATGTATGTGTCTGACTGGTCTGTATACCTGTCTCTCTGTTGATGTTTGTCTGACTGGACTCTCTTCCCTGTCCGTAGCTATGTATGAGTTGTGAGGACAACACAGAGACTACAGGTTTCTGTGTGGACTGTGTGGAGTTCATGTGTGCCACCTGCGTGGAGGCCCACCAGAGGGTCAAGTTCACCAAAGACCACACCATCAGACAGAAGGGGGATGTATCTCAAGGTGCAGTACAGCTTCCAGTCTGACTGAGGCAGCAACGATTGTCAAGGAAATATCTATAGAACAACAAGCAGAAGCTCTATTTACATTATATTCTTGTTGATTCAGTGAAAATAATGCTCACATCCTCCTACACAGTACAGAAAGCCTGAGAGAAAATGCATACCTGTACTGTAGCTGACAGATTGGAATTGGTTACAGTAAGATTAACTTCTGGCTTTTAAATGCTTTCCTATTGGTTTTCCAGAGTATGTGGGTGTTTCCACTCATAGGCCAGTGTTCTGTGAAGTCCACAAGCAGGAGCCCCTGAAGCTGTTCTGTGAAACCTGTGATCTACCAACCTGTCGAGACTGTCAGCTACTCAAGCACAAGGACCACAAGTACTGAATACTGATGTGCCACTATTGATTTAAAAAAGATATATCTAAAAGCACATTTTTATTTGAGCGAAATCTGCTATTTAAATAAATATTGATTTATATATTAATTAATTGATTTATAGTGACTAAAGCTGTCCTTTATTTGAGTGGATTTGAATGATTTTGTAACAATTAAATAACTAACTATGATATTTTAATTAGTTACCAGTTTCTGGAGGATGCCTATAAGAATCACAAACATTATATGGAGGATATGAATCGTCAACTGCTGGAAAAAAAGAAGATAATTGAAGATGTGTCAAACTCCATAAACAATGGGTAAACAATGCATCTGAGAATCTCTATGCTTGCTGTATACATGTACACGATGTATAGTGAAATGTGAACACTGTCCTTCCATCGTGCATCCAAATACGTTTTCTGTTTCGTAAGATGAATTTGTTCATGTCTGTCTTTCATGTTTGTCAGACTCCTTCAAGTTGATGAGAACCGCATATCAGTTCACAATGAAATCAAGAAGTCCATCTGTAGTCTGATACTAGAGATCAACAGAAAGGGAAAGATTCTTGTCAATCAGCTTGAGGTACAGTATGATCACAATCACACCTCTAACATTAGGATGATTCTGTTTATTCTCACGTTTCCATAGCTATTCCGACTCTAGGATTTGTCAGGTTTCTTTGTATTCATTATGAGTGCAGAGAGCAGGAGGAAATGGCAAGGCCTACAAATGTTTTGATTATCATGTGCCCTAGTCATGACAGGAGCTTACCCTGAAGGCAGTGTTACAATGCCACATATTCTGGGAAAAGGCTATACGGATACTCCTGACCTGCAAAACAATATTTAATTCCAGAATTGTTTAAAATTAGGTTAAGGTTAGGGTTTGGTTAAAGTAGGGGTCAGTTTTAGATTTTGGTTAGTTGTTTTAGAGGTCAGGAGTGTCCTTATAGCCTCTCTCCAGATTCTGACTTCTCCATCTATTTCCTATCCCCCGAAGGGCCTGACAAAGGATCATGAGAGCGGTCTGAAGAAGCAGAAGGAGGATATTGGCTATCTGTCCAGACACCTGGATCACGTGATCAACTTCACAAAATGGGCGACAGCTAGGAACGGCGGCACAGCTCTCCTGTACTGCAAACGTTTGGTAAGACCTCCCTCCCAGACTCTCCCTCAGTCCACTGACTCCCAGGCATCCCCTATCCCTAAAGCCAGACAGGAGCCCATGGTGTAAAGCATAGATGAAATGCAGAACATATGCCTTGTGTTTTCTCAGTTTCTCCAAATTATTAATAACATCCCTTCTGCTGCAGATTCTGTTTCAGATCGGAAACCTGCTGCGGGCTAAATGCAATACCTCGTTTGTACCGCAGAGCACTGTGCGTTTCCAGTGTCGGTCAGGCTTCTGGGCTTCAAATGTCGATCTGGGTAAGAGAGAAAGCACAATGAGAGTGGCTACACTGAAATCTTAGAATTCTATTTAATTGAAAAATTTAAATTAGAGTGTTTTATGTTGGGGGAGAAAATGATCTGTTGGACAAGGAGTGTGTCAGTAGTGGTTTTAAATGAGCAGTTGCAGTTTGCACAAATTGAGGTTGTAGTATTGTAATTAGTTGTACTGTATGTGTTTGGTATGGTGCAGTTTGTTTCTGAAATAAAAGATCTGTACCAGGTCAGTGTATTACCTCTTCCGTTATGCTGAAGCCGTCTCTCTTCCTGTTCCCTCAGGCTCATTAGTGGTGGAGAATGTCCCAGGCCCCCAGCTGGGCAGCTTCCAGGGCATCCCTCATCAACTCCCCCATCCTGGGCAGGGCCCCTCAGGCTCCCCCAACAGCCTGCCCCCAGGCCTCTCCCAGGCCCGCCTGGCCCCCCACAACCACAACACCCTGGCTCAGCTCCAGATGCAGGTGGAGAAACTAGCCCAACAGCCTCACTGGCAGCCCCAGACCCCACCCTGGGCCTGGTACCAGAGCATGCGGCTCCAGAGACCCCCTCCAGGGCCCCTCCAGGGTGGCTCTCCCTCCCAGAGTCTCCCCCCCATGCCACAGCAGGGCCGGAGGTTCATTGCCCCCCCTGCAATCCATCTTAGTCCCACCAGCACCCTGCCAAGTCCTGGATATCCTCCCCAGGTGGGAAAGAGTGTGCACGCTCGTGTGTGTGTGTGTCAGTTTGATTGACAGGGATTCTTAACAGGCGCAGACAGTGGATGACGTCTTCCCAAATGGAGCAGACAGCCTTCACATCCTGGGCAATTTATGTCTTGACTTGTCAAGATCATTTTGAGTCATAAGGTACCATAAAAAAAAAACATGTATAGAAAAAAATAGTCTAAATCTCAGTGCAGCTGCTCACGTGTGATACAGAACAGACCCAAAGCCTCCAGAGATGATGATAGATATGTCTGGTCTACAGTGTTTAGTCTGAGGCTGTTTTACACGAGCTCTAAAATACAGGAAGATCAAGAGGACAATCCACTGGCCTGTAGATTTCAGACAAGAGTTGCGTCATGGCTGATGTGAACAAGCTGTTGAGGTGGAGCCTGGAAGCACTGTTCTTTTTAACAGCCACGTTATAGATCATTAATACGCTAGGCCTTGTGTTCAGTTTGACTTTATAATGTGTCATCACTGTTTTGAATTATATACAGTGTCAGGAGGGAATGGTTGGTCAGGGCAATGTCTAGTCTCATTATTTCATGAGTACATTTCTGACAAAACAGTGTATAACTTTATCTTTAGTTATATAACCCCTCATCATATTGTCTGTGGAACTCAAAATTCAAGTTTCTATGCATTTTTCCCCCAATGTTCACCATTGACTGTTGAACCTGCATGCTTGGATCTAGACCAAACAAAGAAGGCTGTTTCAAAACAACGTGCTGAAGTAAAACATTCTGGAACATTCACAAGTGGCTTGTTTGTGTTCTGTCTTCTGTTTTGCTCTGTGTTGTGAAAGCCAGGGGCTCCTATCCTAGACATAACCTATCACAGACTACTTTCCCAGACAAAACCAATTACAGACTGACGATACACCATTTAATATGTCTGTCACTACCATTGACTCATAAGAATAGATATGACATTGATTGTTGATGGCATAGCTCTGTCTGACTCTGTCTCCAACTGTCTGTCTGTCTCTCTCACTCACAGGCTGTCCAATCACTGAGAGGCCTGGTGAGCAGCCCCAGCAGCTATGCACTCAAACACATGGACGTATTCAACCCAATGCCTCACTTCTCCCACAATGCACCACTGTCTAGCAACGGCAGCCTCAGTTCTCCTCACTTGCGACAGCAACAGGTACATACAGCTGCGTTCAAATAAACACCCCTGCACTTCACAATGGAGTGTAATGGAGCAGAATGTTCTGTTTTCTCTCTTCAAAACGGAGTTGAATGGCTATTTTCTACCCTGTAGGCACCTGCCACTTACCACAGGTGATATAAATTCCACAATAAAGGACAATCACCTGCCTCCAACCAATTCATTTGAATTCTGAATAATTTAGTCCAGGCAATTAAAAAAAACTTTGAATTGAAAAATCTAAATGTCAGTTTAGATACTTTTTGGGGGGGGCCTGTGCAGGTGAAAATCAAAAATATACATGTGAAGTACACTAAACATTTTCTTAATTTCAACTTATTTGAGATGAAATAGTGAATCGTGCAAGGGTGGCAGTATACTTCATCACAACTGTAGCTCTATTTCACATCCACATATCACTCTGTAGCATGATGTTGTTAAGAATCAGATTGTTAGCAGCTTAATTGATGTTGTGAAACCTTTTTAGATGGAGTCTGCATATCACAACAAGCACCCTGGAGGCCCTGTCCAGATAATAAGACCCAACTTCCCTCAGACCCTACCAGCTTCCCTCCCATACAGAACTGGTATGTATTGGTGTTGTGTACTACTCTACTAATACTACACAACAAAATATAAGAAAACAAATCCAAAGCTTCGTGTATATATGACCAGGGATCGAAGTTCAGGATTTTGGACACTGTCCAGCCAGGCTAGTAGACGTCAATGTTTACTAGCCCGGGTTCAAAATCTGTTCTATGCCATATTTGAAAATACAAAACATTCACTAGTCAGCAGGCTAGATTGGCACATTTCCTACTAGCCCGGTCTGAAAAGTACTAGTCACGGTCAAGCAGGCTAGATTAATTTCCATCCCCGTAATATGTATGAGGAATACAATTTATCTTCCTTTAGCACAAGGACATCATCATGCAGGACTAACTGCTATATCCTGTGAAGAGAAACCAGGGTAAGATAATGATTTCACATTCTTCATGAATTCTATACAGGCATGACGTTTTGATATATAAAAAAAATCTTTATATTTCTCTTTCTCTCACCTTCCTTCTGATTGGCTGATTGAAGGACTGTTTCCTGGAAACCTCTGGAGACACAGCAGAAGGCGTATGGAGCTGGGGGATCAGCTGCCAAGAGGAGACGAAGGGCATCGCCTGGACCCATCATCATCATAAAAGACGAGCCAGAGGACGACATCAGCTGTGTAAGAGGACGGATGGACTGGAAATAGACAAATGTTCATAACTGATCATTACAATGTTATAATAATGATTACATGTACATCCTATTGCATGTTACTTGAAATGGAATGGGTGATTTATTTGTCTTTGAGCCACAGTATTTATAGATGGTAACAGCACAGTAATGATATACTGTGATGTCGTAATAGTGTTCAATACCAGGATTGCTGTTGGGTGGTCCCTGAGAGGTCACTGTTCTGTTTTTGAGTGTTCTGTTAAGTAAGTGTGTTTGTGTGTGTTTCAGGTACAGGGTAACCTGAGAGCCAACCTCCCAGACAGTAGCACGGGGGTCCAGGCCCAAACCTGTCGGCAAGATGGAGGGGAACAACAAGTCCAGATTTCTTGTCAGAGCACAGAGGAAAAGGCCCAGGCCCCACCACAGCCTCCAGGGCCTTCAGGGGACCTGAGTCAAGCCCCACAGCAGAGCCACTCTCTGGGGGCAGAGCAGCAGCTAGGCAGTCAGGGCCCAGCTCCAGAAGAGGACCCTAATGAGGATTGGTGTGCTGTGTGTCAGAATGGAGGAGAGCTGCTACTGTGTTGTGACAAGTGTCCCAAAGTCTTCCACCTCTCTTGCCACATCCCCACCCTCTTCAGATTACCCAGGTACTATAGGTCCTAGGAGAGAGGTGGACAATCTTACCCTTGGTGGGCCTGAGTGGGTGCAGGCTTTTTCTCCATCCATGCAGAAACACACATGATTGTAAATACTATGGTAATTAGAATCAGGTGTGTTTCTGCTTGGTTGGAGCAAAAGCCTGCACTCACATCGGCCCTCACCGGGTCAGATTGCCTACTGTATCTAATGCACTGCCCTAAAATGGGATTAAATGAAATGGATTGGTTATCTGAAATTGATGCTATAATGTTGTTATTAAACTAAAGTTTCTATTGGTTTGCTGTTGTTTTTATTTCAGTGGGGAGTGGTTCTGCTCATTCTGCCGTGACCTGTCAGTGCCTGAGGTGGTGTATGACTGTGACATCAGCAGATTAGAGCCCAGAACAGTGAAGGAGGAACCAGACTCTGAGGGAGGATTCTGCCCTGTGGACAAACGGGTCAGTATTGTACTGTACTGTACTTGAAAAATACAATACTTTCTCAGGCCTACCTGAGGTGTTTAAGATTTTATCTTATTACAATACATAATCTCTGGGGTTGATATAATGTAAAGGTTTGGTGTGTTGTATTTCTCTCTCTCTGCAGAAATGTGAGCGATTGTTGCTGAAGATGTACTGCAGTGAGCTCAGTGCTGACTTCCAGGAGGCTAGATCCCCCTTGGTGAGTGGAGAGGAATGCCCGATCCCAGGCTAGATCCCCCTTGGTGAGTGGAGAGGAAAGCCCAATCCCAGGCTAGATCCCTCTTGATGAGTGGAGAGACTAATGCCCAATCCCAGGCTAGATCCCCCTTGGTGAGTGGAGAGACTAATGCCCAATCCCAGGCTAGATCCCCCTTGGTGAGTGGAGAGACTAATGCTCAATCCCAGGCTGGATCCTTGGTGAGTGGAGAGACTAATGCACAATCACAGGCTTGATCCCCCTTGTAGAGTGGAGAGACTAATGCTCAATCCCAGGCTAGATCCCCCTTGGTGAGTGGAGAGACTAACGCTCAATCGCAAAAATTAACTCCTTACCTTTACGTCCATGTGGTGATAAACAGAATTTAATAGGTACAGATGAGGATCTTAATTTGATCACACTTTTGTTGCTAATAATTTCCCTGCACCGCATGAAATGCAGATGAGCTTTGATTTACATAAATTCACTGAAAACCCACACTTACATATATACAGTATTGCACTTTTCATGTAGTCTACTTTTGGCCAGCTAATTACCTAACCACCTATCTATCAAGCAACATTATGGACTAAACTTTTAAATTGTGTTGCTGCAGGATTATTTTGCTGCGACAATATAGGTCAAATTAAGATCCAACATCTGTAAAAACAATATGGTATTGGTATTGTAATATCTCCACCTTGCTCTTTGGCCGCTTATACCGATAAAAGTCTCTCAGTGCATAGGCTAGGAGGTAGGCCCCCCCCCAGGAATGTTTGTACAAAAACTGTGAGAAGCTCGTTTCTGGTGACTTTTTAAATAGGCACTCTACACCAAAAATAATTTATGTTGACACCATCTGAAATAGAATTTTCCCTTTTTTAAAGCATTAAAAGCTGTTGCTCAACTAATGCAGCATAGCGGCTTTAAGTAATCGGCTGAGTCACAGTGTTTCCCATCTGCATTTACCTCATTGAAAACCCGAAAATACATTGAATGCCTCAAATGCTACAAATATATGTTGCCACTGTGATCTTAAGCGTATCTGGGTAGAAATATGACATTTTTTTGTAATCATATTTTTGTGGCGCTGCTAAATTAATATAGGAGAAATATTGACATAGGCTTACCATTACTGTACCAAATGATGTCTATGGATCAATATAGAGAGGTTATGTCAGGTTAGGTCTGTTTTTGGATTGAAATGTCTCCTTGGTTTATCATCCACTATATAGCCATGATGAGGGACATGGAGAGAAACACTTTTTGTTGTTTTGTATATTGTGATAGCCTCTGTCTTTTGCTGTAGATATTGCCAGAGAACCAGGAGACCCAAAAGACGCCGATGGTTCTGTCCATTGTGAAGAGCAAGCTGGAATCCAGGGAGAGCCCCTGCTACCAGACACCTTCTGAGTTTGTATCAGACATCCGACTCATCTTCAGGAACTGTGCAGCATTCAATGAGGTAGACTAGACAGCACTAACGTTTTCCAGAAGAGTCCTTTTATCTTAGTTTACACAGATGTGTTAATTAAGCTCTTAATGTGTGTGGATAGACAGTTTTTACAATGTTTGTTATTTACATGTTAATTTTAGCAGATGCTCTTATCCAGAATTAGTTACAGTCAGTGCATTCAACTAAGGTAGGTAAAACAACTACATACATCTGTCGTCTCTTTCCTCCCATGCCAGGCTGACACTGAGGTTGCCACTGCAGGGAGAAACCTGGAGAGGTTCTTTGAGGAGCAGTTGAAGTTACTCTACCCTGAACGGATTTTTCCAAAGGTCAAATCTGAGGTCATCAGTTCTGTGACCCCTCCCGTCTCTCCTCCCCCTCCCACAACCCCTGATGAGGAGAGTTCCCAGCATGCAAAGCATCAGCGCAGGTGCTCTGAGACCCAGGAGTTGTGTACTCCTGCTCAGCTAAGCTCACCAAAGGGAGAGGAAGAGGCCGTATAAGCGTGCACATCGTCATCTCATCAACTTTTATCAGTCAATAACACTGCCAGTACTAGCCTATACTAGTAATTCATCTTATTCTCTGAGAAAGTCTGATTTTCTAAATGTGCCAAAATAACGTTCTGTGATTGAATCATTTTGCACAAAAGAACAGTGAAGCAGGGTACCAAAATCCTTTCCTCCTCCTACTATACCTGCTTAAGACTGGTTTACATTAAGGCTGTACTAATATAGTGTTGCTATGACTAAAGACCCTGAGTATCAAATATGAAAACAGAAGGTGTTTGATTATCCAGCAGCCTGTGTGGATATGGTTCTTGTAACAGAGTATGTGTACCTTCTGGGGAATAGGAACTGTTACAAGGTTAGTAAAGTGAAAACACGTCAAAGGTATCAAACCAGCCTGATAAAACACAAGACTATTTCAGTTGTTATTGGAAGACTGTATGAAGTGTTAGTTTCATGAACATGTCAGCTGTGCGAGGTCTAGTTGTTCAGGCCTACGGTAGCCTTGACTCTAGTTTACAGTGATGGCTGGTAGCATGACACAAGGCCTACTTTATTAATCGCAACAATAGAACTTCCTCTTTGTTCCCTCATTGTTTTGTCATTGAGCCATTCAATGTGTCATGTATTTATATTTTACATTGTTGTAGTGGTTTTTATGCAGTGTATGTAAATATTTACAATGATCATTAACTTAAACCAGGCAAGTAAATCTTCAACAAAATGCAGTCCCAAATAACCTCATTTGCTATGTTTTCTCATGACTTCAAACCATCGCTACTTATGAAAACCAAAATATTGTATTCATAAAAAAGACTTATTGCATGCAAGTTTACTTGCAGCTGTTTACAGGGTAAAATAAACAATGTCCATTATCTTACTTTATGATTCTTATTGCTGTTTGGGGTCTGTGTGGTATTCATTCAGCATTTACAGTAAGACATGTTTTATAGGGTGAGGAAATGTAATCTATTGGTGATGAATATATCTATCACAGTTGGAATAGTTAAATAATAGCTAATCCTCTTTTAAGTTTACTGTAGTAATTCATCATGACATGGGGCACCAAAGGGCAGGTCCAGATAACCAACAGTACAGTACATGTTAGTGGCCTGATGCTGGGTGACATGGAGAGTGGAAGACCAGTCTGGTTGTGGTTCAAAAGGACTTCAGTGTCCTCTAGAAGATTAGCACCATTTAAAAGTGACCTCAGCCACTCTAATTTCCTCTACCTAAGAGATCTGAGTTTGTCCTGAGCTGCTGTTTCTCATTAAAGGGTGAAAAGGAGAGGGGAGGGGAAAGTGGTGTGTGTGACCTCTGGTCTCTTGGCCCTCCCACCCCTACCGGAGGGCAGCTCCCACTCAGCCCAGTCAAAGCTCCCAATGGTGGAACAAGCTTCCCCATAATATGAGGACAGTGGAGTCCCTGCTCATCTTCCAAAAACGTATGAAACCCCCCCCAAAGTTGCCAGGATGCACTTAGTTGACACTTCCAACTCTCCTCATTTCAGCAAGGGTACAGAGCATTTCGATAGTGACTAGCCTTAGCAGCACAGGGAGGCACATCCAGAAGAGTGCTAGTATTAGCCATGCATGGCCACTGGAGATGTTTCTAGAGGGGCTGTGTGATGTGGTGTGTGTGAGGGGGAGGGGGGACACACATGGCTCTGATTAGATGATTGTTTACTCTGGGCTCTCTCACCATGCATACCCAACGCCAGATGACTGATTGAATTTGCAGAAAGACTTAGTTTGGTATAAAAGGTTTATAATGCCATCTATCAATTATTTACCTCCTTGCAAATTTTGGCACATGGCAGAGGATGTGTGTGTGTGTATGCGCGCACGCACGCGCGTGTGAGTAGCTTTCAAAGGGATTGTGCCCTCTAACAGTTTGAGAAACATAATGAGTGGTTAATCAAGTGCCCATGGCAAGCTGTCCACAGGCATTATGTGGGAAATAAAATAATTAGTCATTCAGAAAATGTGTGGTGAACACACGTATAAAAAGCCTCTGCCGCAATTACGTGTTATGATTTTTAGCATGTAAACTAATCAACTAATCATTTAACGCATTTTCCCCCTTATAAGCTAATTGGCAATCCATGCATTGAGGTAACCACATTTACGCAACACCTGGCTGTTATAGAACAGTAGGCTAACACTGGCAGTTCAGATCGAGAGGAAATGGTCCATATACAGTATCTCTTCCACTTGGTGAAAAAGAAACCCCACATCTGTGACAGTCTGAGGATGAAAAAACATACGCTTCAATGAAATTAATCATTTTCCTGAGGAGCAATTTTGTCAACCTCCAATATCAAGTATGTCTGCGGAGGAGGATGGTCATAAATGTTGCAAAATATGGAATATGCATTAGATCAAAAAAGTATACAAAAAAATAAACCCACAAATTCTAAAGATTTTATGTATTGCAGTCTGGAAATGGCCACAACATATTTTTAGATAACCACAGAATCACTACGGAGTGGAGTCCAGGTCTTAAGTAATCAGTGTGATCATTCTGCCACAGACAGACGTCTGAATGAAAGTTAATCAATGTCGCCATTACGTGTCGTATTATTCAGTCAGAAGAAGAAAATGATATTTAGGGCTACTTTAAATCTGTCAGTAGGCCTAGCTAATGGAAGTCATTAAAACGACTTGAATTAAATGTAATTGTGTCATATAAGAACCTGGTAGTTAATAAGATGAAGTATAATAATGTAATGTCTAAATCAATACACTCCATTTAGGGTTTCTGAACTTTTGATTTAAAAATGTTTTACTCGTCACTTGCGATGGCCCCCGCCCGCCCCTCTGAGCGAGATAATTAGACGCTCGTTCTGAGACAGTCACGCTGCGATTCATTCAGCCACATCACCCACACGCATACTCCTGCCCAGCGTGAGCTCACAGTCTGTCTACCTTTCGCTTGAAAGTCTGCGTGTCCGTGAGAAACTGTGCTGTTGTTTCACACCTAAGGCAGAATATTACAGATCTGACTGTTGTAC
Organism: Oncorhynchus mykiss; assembly: GCF_057628025.1. Classification (NCBI taxonomy): domain Eukaryota; kingdom Metazoa; phylum Chordata; class Actinopteri; order Salmoniformes; family Salmonidae; genus Oncorhynchus; species Oncorhynchus mykiss. Next base: position 16,190,803 of record NC_143025.1, read on the forward strand.
ACTTTCTTTAGTTTAGCAAGAATCTCTCCTCCTTCCAATGGGTCCCGGTATAGTTATACTTTTCTCTCTGTTCGGAGTTCTCAACGGACAAGGTAAGTTACCTTTCTGCTTCAGGATAGTAGCCTACTGATGTAATTCTAACCATGAGAATAAATCCATGCCCATGCGTGATGTACCGCATACTGTATAGACGCAAAGGAGGCTGATGAGGGGAGAACGGCTCATAATAATGGCTGGAATGGAGTATAATGGATGGAATGGAATGTTTTTGATACCATTCCATCCACTCCATTCCAGCCATTATTATAAACTGTCCTCCCCTCAGCAGCCTCCACTGGTATAGACATACAGTAGACAAAATACTCCTGTAAGTACACACAGGCATGGTAGATATTTCAAGTTTACCAGTTTACTGCACTATCATTGTGTGGGCAGAGATTAGGTCGGGTACCACTAGATATAACCAACCAATAAGTTTTACATGTCATTTTATGAACACTCTGTCAGTTATGTTACAGTACAAACATGTAGCCTATTGTGTCACATGCTGTTCAGTGTGTGTCATTTGATTTTGATTTGATTTGAGAGTGTGTGTGCCATGTGTGTTTGTGTGTATCTTGCCAGTAAAACATCTGCCCATGTTTACTAGCTTAAAGGATGGTTTCAACATTCTCAACTTGTCCTAAGGTGATTTGACAGTGATGAAATGCATTGTGCGTAGTTTTTAATATGGACTAATTTCGTTGGTAGAGATTGGTCAGACTACTGCCAGGACTGATATTTGTAATCAGTGAGCGGTCATTATGCTATTTACATTTGACTTCCCTCTTATCCAGAGAGACTTAGAGGAGCAATTAGGGTTAAGTGCCTTGCTCAAGGGCACATTGACAGATGTTGCTGGCTCAGGGATTCAAACCAGCAACTTTCCGGTAACTGGCCCAATGCTCTTTACCTCTAGACTACCTGCCGATTACAATATTACAGATGGAAATTATTGCCCAACAGCTAACAGTAACAAGGCTTTAACATTTAAAATACGCAGTACAGAGATGTGTTCAAGAGGCTTGATGCTCAGACAGCCAGCCAGACGCAGGCCAGGTTTCTCCTTACACTATGATGGTGTGTCAAATGAGTCTGGAGGCACTTAAGCAGTACCCCACTGAGCGTTTGCTGGTCAGGGGGGGAGGAGCTCTGATTTAGACCTTTAAGGGCCCCTCCAGGGGTTACAGAAGCTTGGGACAACCCATATACCCCAGATTAGGGTCCACTGGACACACATGGGGCCACTTTCACAGCCTGCCGGGCTCCTGACAGTGGTGTGCCTAGGAAAGAAGTTGACATCACCCCATCTCCATTGAATCCAATGTCATTGGGCATGTCACACGGAGGCTATACCCTCCCCCAACACCTATCAGCACCCCTAGCTCCTCTTCTCAGATTCCATGCTCCACGGGAGAGAGTCATGGTATGGTGTCAGAGTGGACTGACTGAAGATCTGAAGATGGCCCCATACGACCAGGTTATGGAACATCTATGTACATTAATCACTCATTCAGACATTTTTGTATCAGCTCAACCATCATAGACTCAACCATCAGCCAAATACGTATTAGGTTGAGTGAAATGTGTCAATGACAGACTTTTGTGACATGTTCTCAGCACTTATAAGGTCATTTGTGTAACTTCGATGCCATTAGGTAAACTGACTAAAGTGTGTTAGTTAAAGGATGTGGCCAATGGAAGTGGACTGTTCTGCTGCAATGTCTGGCTCTGTCTGATGGGCCATTGTTGTGGGCTGAGGGACTGGGGCACCACTGAGCTCATTAAGCAGCGTTTACATGAGGAGTCTAGTCTCTCTCTCTCTCTCTCTCTCTCTCTCTCTATCTCTCTCTCGCGCTCTCTCTCTCTCTCTCTCTCTCTGCCCAGACCCAGACAGGAGGCTTGACAGCCCTCACCACCAGCACCACATTCCAAGATGGAAATCGGCTTTTTATGTAGACAGACAATGCATCATACGGACAGGCAGGCGGGTAGACTGCTAGATCTCCTCTGCAACCGCTGGGTTTGCCTCGTTTGATACAATAGTAGAGGGTAGATTTAAGACGCTCTGCTCATTCAATTAGTTGGGAAAGGGGGCAGACTGTGGACTGTGGTGGTTATGGAATGGTCCTGTCATGCACTGTGGGTTAGGATTAGTTATCAGTATAGAGTGGAGGGAGAATACACCAGAACTGCAGGACGTGAGAGTCATGTGACCATCAGATGAAACTGAGATTCTATGATATTCTCATGCTATGCCTCCTCTGAGCTGGGAAGGGAGCCTCATGGAGCTTTGTGGGAGCTGGTGAGATGCATTCTGGGGGTTTGTCTGCTCTTTCTAAAGACATAGTGAGGGTTCCAGCTGCCAGGGTGTTTTGGCAAGGAGACGTCAGTTAATGCCAGTGGTAATGGTCAAGAAAAAGAAGAAAGTCCAGACCGGCCAAAACTGGCCTGTGGGGCAGCCGAGCAGGGAGAATTGTTCACCACAGGAGGTTTTGACCATTCCTACTATTCCCCGCTCTTCCAGCTAATGTATTGTCTTCACTTTTACATGCGTAACTAAGTTCTCTCTCCAAGCAACACTTTTGTCACTCTCCAAGAGCATCCTGGTGTTGGTTTCAGCCCTCAGATGAAAGCTGAGATAGACATTATCACTGTTGAAGAGAGTGGCACTAGTCTAGTCAGAGGCCCATGTGAAGTATTTTACTAAAAGCTTTCCCACTGGACAAGAACTATTTGAATCAACGTTGATTTCACGAAATTTCAACCCCAAAATTCTGTGGTGACATTGAATCAACGTAAGGAAAACTGATACAATTTGAAAAAAGTCATCAACATAAGAGAATTTAGACTTTTTTTCACCCACCTTTTAACTTAAATCCAATGACATGGTGACATTTTGATTTGATTTCGTGTTGAATTCACCTTAGTGAATGTAAATCCAAACTTTGGACTGATGTCTGTGACCAGTGGGTTATGACTCAGTTAAGACATGGTGGGACGAGGAGCTCGACTGCTGCAGTTGTTAGTCTAGCTGGTCACCAGCGACTCCTGTGGCGGGCCGGGCGCAGTGGGTCGGCTGGCTTCCGGGTTGGAGCCGCGCTGTGTTAAGAAGCAGTGCGGCTTGTTTGGGTTGTGTTTCGGAGGACTCATGGTTTTCGACCATCGTCTCTCCCGAGCCCCGTACGGGAGTTGTAGCGATGAGACAAGATAGTAATTACTAACAATTGGATACCACAAAATTGGGGAGAAAAGGGGGTAAAATTAAAAATGTAATCCATCTTGACTACCTAGTCTGTATTTGTTTGATGATACACTTTACTCTTGATTTTCAGCATAAGTTATCTGCATGGTTGCTACATAATTTAACAATTTTTTTATGAATCTGCCCAAATTAACTTTCATATCTGTATCTCTCAAGGTCCATGTTGACAGTTATGTGATTTCCTTAGCATAAATGACCATATTCTTTTTAAGTTAATTTATTCACACCTTTGACCCCTATCTGTACTTCCCATATTCAAAGATATACAACAAGTTCCATAGCTCCTCTGGCAGAAATAATTGGAACTCTAAATTGTTATTTTATTACTTTTTTATGGAACTATAAATGAAAGGTGACACATCCTGCCTTAGTTGAAACTCCTGATCCTATTTTGTTGACTCGTCTGCCAAGCTAGAATTTGAAGTTAGACATGCCTATGATCCTCTACGATGTCTTATTATTTTCAGTTGTTGTATTCACTATTATTCCTCTAGTCTCCTACTAGGCTACGAATCAACAGCAGGTTTATTGGATGAACTAAGATGACTTTGAGTGTTCTTCTGGAGGATTTATATCCATAGTACCAATTTGGCAGGCAGAGCTTTGTTTATGCCTAAGGCAAGAAAGGACCAGCCAACCTGCCAGAGTTCTTTCACGTTTGGCAGATCACAGTAACCACGAGGAAATGACTGTATTTGATCTGATTGCGATGGCTGAATTGTTTACAGAGTTGAGGCATTCCGAGCTCTTTAATCCACATGGAGAAGCAGACGGAGCGCCACAGAGTTGGTCCAGCTCCAGTCGTAAAGCCTCTCTTATTTCTACACAACATATCCATCATTCAGTATCGCTGGCAAAATGCTTATGGGCATTTAAACACATTCCTATTACAGCTCTGAATTTCATTTTCAATCACTTGGAAGACACATTGTTAATAGTTGGGGAGTGTGAGTGGCATTGGGTAAAACAATAGATTTTTGTTTGGCTAAGAGTTTTGCTCATTTGGTAAACATGCGTTGCATAATCATTCTAAATAATGTTGTATTGTTCATGCAAGAGAATAGACTCCATTCTGCTCTATCAGTGTAGTCCTAAGTAATGTTAGAGAGTTTCTTATCCCTCAGATTGACTGTTACCTTATGTAACATGGAAGGTGGTTCTGTGCTTTATGAGCTACCTTGCCTGGGCCCTGAAGTCTAATATTAGCTCTCAGCAGGCTAAAACCATGTAAATACAACTGCTATAGTCACACCCCATTTGGGGTCTCTAGATCTCTACCACACTGAAGCAATCTGTTACATTACATTTTAACAGACACTCTAGTCCAGAAGAACTTACATAAACAATTAGGGTTAAGTGCCTTGCTCAAGGGAAGATTTTTCACCAAGTCTGCTCAGGGATTCAAACCAGCAACCTTTCAGTTACTGACCCAATCCTCGGCTACCTGCCACCCCACTCTTCAATAGGGCCAGTCACAGCATACAACATAAGCCTATAACCCAGTGTTTGTTTGTGGTTTTGTCCAACCACAGGTGGAAAACAGATGTCAATAGAGGAGTGCTGTAAGGATGGTCGGGACCGGGGCATTGATAACCAGGACTGCACAGCCCTCCCTCTCATCTCCGAGTCCACCACATGCAGGTGATTGAGGCCCCACTACTGGACTTACTGGGCTCTCGTATCCATAGAAATGTCATGATTACAATAGATAGAACATGGATTGTATTTCTATGGTCTTACCTCTGTGCCCATAGTGAGAAGTGCTTACCTCAGTATTAGTCCCATGGGTTAATTTAATGCTGTAAAGATAGACTATAGGGCAATATGTATGGTGGTAGGCCATAATGTGAGATGACTTTACCTTACCCCCGGTCATAAATCCCCAGCCACATTATTGACTTGATGTGAGAGCATGGTACATTACAATAGTAATAATGACAGTAATAACAGCTCTGGTAGTAATATTAGAAGGTGTGTTGCCACAGGTTCAAGGCCAATAAGGAGGAGATCTGTTGCTCAATCTGCTCTCTGGTGGCACATGTATTTACATTGGCTACCCAAGTGATAGAGAATTTGTTCAAATTATAGAGTGAGGGGGGAAGGGTGAGGGTTTTTGGTTGAGTGGGGGGTTGGGTTTAGGGTTTAGAGAGAGGGGTATTGCCAAATCCAGGAAATACCACTGAGGTGAAACTATACTCAAAGAGAGGACTGGAGAGGGGGAAGAACAGGAAATCAGAGGGATTATTTCAGACACTGAAAAAAGAGAAGAAGAGAAAAGAAAAACAGGAGCCCGGTTGTGCCCTTAAAAGGTCCTGCGGAGGTGGCGTGAGTGTGGTTGTAGTTTATAAGGAAAAAGAGATCATTTCTGGTAAGAGGGTTGATAAAGACAGAGGCTTTTTGGAGCAAGTTACAGGAGTGGAGTGGAGAGGGGATCTAAGTGCTGTACAGTACTCTATATACACTCAAACCCGTAAAACAGACAATGGATTTCACTCCCTCCCTAAAGACAGACAGACAGACAGACCAGACAGACAGACAGACAGACAGACCAAACAGACCGACAGACAGACAGACAGACAGACAGACCAAACAGACCGACAGACAGACAGACAGACAGACAGACCAAACAGACAGACAGACAGACAGACAGACAGACAGACAGACAGACAGACAGACAGACAGACAGACAGAGAAACCAGACAGAACAGAGACAGACTGGATAGACAGGCAGATGGACCAGACAGACAGAAAGACAGACAGACCAAACAGACCAGACAGACCAGACAGACAGACAGACAGACAGACAGACATACAGACAGACAGACAGACAGACAGACAGACAGAGAAACCAGACAGAACAGAGACAGACTGGATAGACAGGCAGACGGACCAGACAGACAGAAAGACAGACAGACCAGACAGACCAGAAACAGACCAGACAGACCAGAGACAACCAGGCAGAAAGACAGACAGACCAAAGACAGAGACAGACAGACCAGACAGAGAGACAGGCAGACAAACCAAAGACAGAGACAGACAGACCAGATAGAGAGACAGACCAGAAACAGACCCGACAGAGAGACAGACCAGTCAGACCGGATAGACAGACAGACAGACGGACCAGACAGACAGAAAGACAGACAGACCAGAGACAGATCAGACAGACCAGAGACAGACCAGAAACAGACAAGACAGACAGACCAAAGACAGAGACAGACAGACCAGACAGAGAGACAGACCAGAAACAGACCAGACAGACCAGAGACAACCAGACAGAAAGACAGACAGACCAAAGACAGAGACAGACAGACCAGACAGAGAGACAGACCAGAAACAGACCAGACAGACAGACAGACAGACAGAGAAACCAGACAGAACAGAGACAGACCGGATAGACAGGCAGACGGACCAGACAGACAGAAAGACAGACAGACCAAACAGACCAGACAGACAGACAGACAGACAGACAGACAGACAGACAAACCAGACAGAACAGAGACAGACCGGATAGACAGGCAGACAGACCAGACAGACAGAAAGACAGACAGACCAGACAGACCAGAAACAGACCAGACAGACCAGAGACAACCAGGCAGAAAGACAGACAGACCAAAGACAGAGACAGACAGACCAGACAGAGAGACAGGCAGACAAACCAAAGACAGAGACAGACAGACCAGATAGAGAGACAGACCAGAAACAGACCCGACAGAGAGACAGACCAGTCAGACCGGATAGACAGACAGACGGACCAGACAGACAGAAAGACAGACAGACCAGAGACAGATCAGACAGACCAGAGACAGACCAGAAACAGACCAGACAGACCAGACAGAAAGACAGACAGACCAAAGACAGAGACAGACAGACCAGACAGAGAGACAGACCAGAAACAGACCAGACAGACCAGAGACAACCAGACAGAAAGACAGACAGACCAAAGACAGAGACAGACAGACCAGACAGAGAGACAGACCAGAAACAGACCAGACAGAGAGACAGACAGACCAAAGACAGAGACAGACAGACCAGACAGAGAGACAGACCAGAAACAGACCAGACAGAGAGACAGACAAACACAAACAGCCCTTAACTTATTAAAGTCCCTCAGAGGAGCAGACCATTGGAGGCAAAGCACAGCAACCCGACTGTTGATGGTCTGATAAAGCTTGTCTACAGTAAAGAGGTGTGCTGCCTGCACTCACTCTCATTTCAGATCTGATTATTTACAGCAGCTTTTTGTCTACAGTACGACAACCGTTTCTGGTTTTACTGTAAAACGGCTAATCAAGCCTCTCCAACTGGACAGACTGGTCAGAGAGGTGGATATCACTGGTTCTCCAACTGTCTGGAAGTGCTCAGGCATCCTAGATAGGCTGGTTCCACTCCAGACTCAGCCTGGCTTTCCCCCAGAGGAATGTAATTCCAGTAATGTTGTCCAGGAAATAGGGATGCAAAATCCAACCAGGATTTCTGGAAAACCTGGGAATTTTGGGAAAGTAAAAATGTTCAAACCTTATCCAGGAAGTGTTGCAGCTCTGCACCCCTCTGTGTCAATCAGGGGGGGAACATCCAATGGGGAGGTGGGTGGGTTACAATAGTTACGGTAAATAATTGATTGTTAAGTTGGCTTCACTGTACCCATAACAGTGGGTGTGTGGTAAGCCAAATGAAGGCAGTGGTGAATTTACCCAACTGTTAAATTGAAGATTTTATACATAGACAACTTTTTATCCACCTTGAGCTCACACAGGGTTTTCCTTAATCACTCAACCACGTACAGCAGCTGCAGCAGGCAGGACTATGAATAGATCCCTATTAGGCATGCCCAGGGCTCTTCTTAACAGGAAGCACTTTGAGACAGCGCTCTATTCCACTAAGGAGCCCAGTGATGGAGTTGAGAATAAACTGTGTTCCCTGTGTCTTTCCTGTTCCTGTCTGACAGGATAGTACAGGAGCAGTGCTGCGCGACGGTACTGGAGGACTCCATCTGCACAAATGGCATCAACATGGCCAAAGACCAGGGGGGCTGTGACACCCAGTTTCCTGGAAGCACCTGCGAGACCAAGACCACAAGGGTGTGTTTGTCTGTGAGAGAGTATGTGTGTGTTTGTGCATATGTGCATACATTGCACAAATACTTGTGTTTGCAGGTGTGTGTGTGTGTGTGTGTGTGTGTGTGTGTGTGTGTGTGTGTGTGTGTGTGTGTGTGTATCAAAAGTGTGAATGTCAGAGAAGAATTCATTGTCTGCTTCAAAAACCTTATGTTGAGCATCAACGTGCAATTTCTGCAGGAGAGTGATTGTGATTGTGTGTGTGTGTGTGTGTGTGTGTGTGTGTGTGTGTGTGTGCGATCCTGTTGAGCAGGATGAAACATGTCACTCTGGGGAGAAATGAGGAATGGAGCTTGTTGCTGTCAGGTAGATTATACATTCACATAAGATACTGTCTACTACAGGCTCTCTGCCAAGATAGGTGCTCTACACCCGGCTGTCTTCTTCCTCAGGATCCTACACCACCATATCACTACAACATACTACAGCACATCAAGGCGGCAGTCAAGACCCTTGCAGAGCTTTGCCAAGGGATCCACAGTACATTTGCCCAGATGAATGAGATCGTTGTTAGTGCAGCCAGCAACATGTCTTAACTTGAACCTCCACCTCCGTGAAATGCAGGTGTTGGCTGATTGCATTAAGGTGTGCTGCATTTATGAATGGGAGAAAAGTGGTACAGGATGAGTTTAGAATGGGGGATAAACCATAGCATGCACATTTTCTAGCTCCCTCTAAAATCTCTCAGTACACTACCAGACTACAACCCCACCACCCACATTATGACATCCTCAAGACATGCACACACAGAAGATACAGACACACTCAGACTAGACTCCTCGGTCGTCACTAGTTACCACAGCCACAAAGTAATAAACCCTGCATATTTGTGATTTTAAACCTAACCCTAACCACAACCACACTGCTAACCTTATGCCTAACCGTAAACTTAAATTAAGACCAAAAAGCTAAGTTTTGATTTCATAAATTTTTATGATATAGCCAATTTTGACTTTGTGGCTGTGGTAACTGGTGGAAACCTGACCCCTCCCCCGAGTCGAGCCCAGACTGTTCCCTTTCAGACGATGGTGATTGGTGAAGTTGTGAAGTGGTGGTGTAATTTCTCTCTGTATGTCTGTCTAGCCAAATGATGCATATTAACACATTCACCTCCAGATGTGCTGTGACTGTTGTCTGCTGGGCCGGGCTGCTCAGGAGAAGGGTCTGCCCTGTGACCACAGCCTGTCTCTGGGTTACCAGTGTGGCCTGGTGTCCCGGGCCTGCTGTGATGACGGAGCCCCCGATGTGAAGACCATCACTCTGGGTAAGAGAGGAGGGTAGAAGGAGAGGAGGGTGGAGGGAGAGGAAAGGGTGGAGAGAGGGAGGAATGGGAGGTGTTGTAATAGAGAGGGCAGGGAGGAGGGAGAAGGGGAAAGATAGAGTGGAGAGGATATATGGACTATTTTTAATCTAGTTCTACACTGCCCTCTGGTGGCCATTAGGAGCCTTGGCTCTTGCTGTAGTTTAAGTAAAGACCTCCATTGTCATGATGAATAGTTTCAACACTCTTTGTTTGGAAACAGTTTTTGCCTGTACTGGTGAATATTTTAATTCTTATCCCCCACAGTTCCAGACAAAGACAACGAGGCCCTCACTGGCAAGGATGATCCGTTACTGAATGAGTGCAGTAATGGTACTAACTTCCCCTCCTCACATTACTGTCACATGTTATTAGCTGACTGCCCTCACAGAGAAAGTCAGAAACATAGGTACCCTAACAGAAACAAAAATAATTTACTTTAATGTGCACATTTTCTGTTCTGAACTGGATTAGCGAAGTGTGCACAGGAATGTGTGGGCAACGGCACCTGTGCCTGCTTCAAAGGCTACAAACTCAAACCAGATGGGAAGAACTGTGAAGGTGAGTGGACAGGAGGCAGCAGTCATATCTTGTTGAATAGTAAATTAGGTGGAATAAATCCCTATCCATCTAGTATCTCCACAGGACTAGGATATCTTACTTCTTAGATATGCCTTCCATATTATCCTCTCCTCTTCCTCTTCCTCTCTCCCTCTCTCTCTCAGATATAAATGAGTGCCTGCTGGGTGCCAGTAACTGCCGAGGAGGTGAGCGCTGCATCAACACGCTGGGGTCATTTCGTTGCCAAAGAGAGGTCAGCTGTGGTACCGGTTACGAGCTTACCGACAGCAACAACTGCAAAGGTCAGAGGTCGCAACACAACACCTCCTACAGGGGAGAGGGAATATGTAAAGATCAATATGTATGATTCATACATCCATGATAAGCTGTAAAACAAATCCATGATAAACTGATAAACATCCGTCCATTAATCATCTGTCTGTCTGTCTGTCTGTCTGTCTGTCTGTCTGTCTGTCTGTCTGTCTGTCAGATTTACAGTATGTCTGACTTTGACAATGAAGCTATTGTTGAGTATTTATAAGAATACATTTGAATCACATACATTTTAATATCATGTAAATCTGCTGATGCTTTCGTACAACATGTCTTCTCCCCCCAGACATTGACGAGTGTGAGTCGGGCACCCACAACTGCGCCCCGGACTTTATGTGTCAGAACACTCAGGGGTCATTCCGCTGTCGGCCCAAGAACCAGTGTGGCGATGGATACATCCAGGATGCCCTGGGCAGCTGCATCGGTGAGCATCAGAACCATGTTACCATGGCAACACATCACCAGGACAGTACATCACCCCATCCATCCCACATATACCCCAAAACACAGTAACTTCAAAGTACAGTCCACAGGGCCCTCCGACATACATACATACAGTTGAAGTCGGAAGTTTACATACACTTAGGTTGGGGTCATTAAAACTAGTTTTTCAACCACTCCACAAATTTCTTGTTAACAAACTATAGTTTTGGCAAGTCAGTTAGGAATTATACTTTGTGCATGACACGAGTCATTTTTCCAACAATTGCTAACAAACAGATTATTTCACTTATAATTCACTGAATCACAATTCCAGTGGGTCAGAAGTGTACATACACTAATTTGACTGTGCCTTTGAACAGCTTGGAAAATTCCAGAAAATTATGTCATGGATTTAGAAGCTTCTGATAGGCTAATTGACATAATTTCAGTAAATTGGAGGTGTACCTGTGGATGTACTTCAAGGCCTACCTTTTAACTCAGTGCCTCTTTGCTTGACATCATGGGAACATCTGAAGATATCAGCCTCAGAAAATATTGTAGACCTCCACAAGTCTGGTTCATGCTTGGGAGAAATTTCCAAACGCCTGAATAAACACCATGGGACCACGCAGCCATCATACCGCTCAGGAAGGAGACGTGTTCTTCCTCCTGGAAATGAACGTACTTTGGTACGAAAAGTGCAAATCAATCCCAGAACAACAGCAAAGGACCCTGTGAAGATGCTGGAGGAATGAGGTAGAAAAGTATCTATATCCACATTAAAACGAGTCCTATATCGACATAACCTGAAAGGCCGCTCAGCAAGGAAGAAGCCACTGCTCCAAAACCGCCATAAAAAAGCCAGACTACGGTTTGCAACTGCACATGGGGACAAAGATCGTACTTTTTGGAGAAATGTCCTCTGGTCTGATGAAACAAAAATGGCACTTTTTGGCCATAATGACCATCGTTATGTTTGGAGGAAAAAGGGGAGGCTTGCAAGCCGAAGAACACCATCCCACCCGTGAATCACGGGGGTGGCAGCATCATGTTGTGGAGGTGCTTTGCTGCAGGAGGGACTGGTGCACTTCACAAAATAATTGGCATCATGAGGATGGAAAATGATGTGGATATATTGAAGTAACAGCTCAAGACATCAGTCAGGAAGTTAAAGGTTGGTCGCAAATGGGTCTTCCAAATGGACAATGACCCCAATCATACTTCCAAAGTTGTGGCAAAATGGCTTAAGGACAACAAAGTCAAGGTATTGGAGCTCTGTTAGGAGGAATGGGGCAAAATTCACCCAAATTATTGTGGAAGCTTGTGGAAGGCTACCCAAAATGTTTGACCCAAGTTAAACAATTTAAAGGCAATGCTACCAAATACTAATTGAGTGTATGTAAACTTTTGACCCACTGGGAATGTGATGAAAGAAATACATGCTGAAATAATTCACTCTCTCCACTATTATTCTGACAGTTCACATTCTTAAAGTAAAGTGGTGATCCTAACTGACCTAAGACATGGACTTTTTACTCAGATTAAATGTCAGGAATTGTGAAAAACTGAGTTTAAATGTACTTGGCTAAGGTGTATGTAAACTTCCGACTTCAACTATACATGACATATGTATAACCTCTGACCTCTACCCCAGACATCAATGAGTGTCTGGCCCAGACTGGGCCTTGCCACCCTGGCCAGTCGTGTATGAACACGGTGGGCTCCTTCACCTGCCAGAGGAACTCTGTCAACTGTGGCCGGGGATACCACCTAAACGACAACGGCAACCGCTGCGTGGGTACGTACGGCTGCCTCACTTACGTACTGAGGCCTCATCGGGCCAGTCTGGGCATAAGGCCCCCTCAAGGTCTCTGTCCTGGGCTATAGTAGACAGCCTCAACATGCCCTGGATCCACCGCAGCACTGATAGACGTGCTTCTCTACCACGTTCACCTCCTTTGCTTAGCATTAGGAATCTTACACTGTAGCCTACATTTCCATGTGTTTCTCGTGGCCTCGCTATCCCTCTGCATACCGATGCATTTTTTTTTCTTCCTGTAATATCTTGTGATCTCTCTCTCTTTGCCCTGGTGTAGATATTGATGAGTGTAAAGGTCCTGATGGAGAGTGTGCAGGCCATGGCTGTATCAACCTGGTAGGATCGTTCCGTTGTGAGTGTAAGATTGGCTTCATCTTCAACAGCATCAGCCGCGTATGCGAAGGTACATACTGACTTCTTACTCCTTGTAGTTACCTAGTAGTTACAGGACAGTGTCGTGTTAGTTGACATAAGCAGGACACCAACAGTCTTGACTGTTTATGACATCTGGTATGTCATCGTAATCACAGCGTTATGTAGGTCTTATGACAAAGGGTTAAAAAATATATTTTAAAAATGAACTGCCAGTTGGGGAACCCTGCTGTAGATATTCAACTTAGTGTCCTTTTCTTCTGTGTCTTAGATATCAATGAGTGCAGGCACTACCCTGGGCGCCTCTGTGCCCACAAGTGTGAGAATGCCGTGGGGTCCTATAAGTGCAGCTGCACCCAAGGCTTCAAGCTGGCCAGCGACGGCAGGAACTGTGATGGTAAGGCAGTCTTCCAATGTTAAGAATTGTTTAAATCTGAGCTTCCCTCATTGGCCATCTCTTGTTTTGCCTTACTGAAGTTTGTGGTCATGTGTTTTATTGATGTATCTCTCTCTCTCTCTCTCTCTCTCTCTCTCTCTCTCTCTCTCTTTGTCTCTCTCTCTCTCTCTTTGTCTCTCTCTCACACTCTCTCTCTCTCACTCTCTCTTTCTCTGTCTCTCTCCTGTCTATAGATGACTAGTTTTATCTAACTGAGTTACATTGTTGTGTGTAGATCTAAACGAATGTGAGAGCAGCCCTTGCAGTCAAGAGTGTGCCAACGTGTACGGCTCCTACCAGTGCTACTGTCGCCGTGGCTACCAGCTCAGTGACAGGGATGGCATCAACTGTGAAGGTAGGAGATGCTAAAACACATCTAATGAGCCATAGCCTATGGTGTAGCCTAATCAGGAGCCCCATTACACAGGTATTATTTGATTTGACTTCCTGTACCCTTTACATCCTCTATTGTTTGATCTTTGACATTATCTCCAGACATTGATGAGTGTGCCTTGCCCACCGGGGGTCACATCTGTTCCTACCGCTGCCACAACACCCCCGGGAGCTTCCACTGCAACTGCCCCGCCACCGGCTATACTCTGGCCCCCAATGGACGCAGCTGCCAGGGTAAGTCCTCGCTCCTTATGGGGATGTAGGGGTCCTCAGCAGGGGGGTTTTGGTCATTCTTCAGATCAGAAGACAAATACCAGTAAAGATGGCAGGTAGCCTAGCGGTTAAGAGCATTGGGCCAGTAATTGAAAGGTTGCTGGTTTGAATCCCTGAGGTGGAAAACATGTTGATGTACCCTATGTACCCTTGAGCAAGCAACTTAACCCTAATTGCTCCTGTAAGTTGCTCTGGATAAGAGCGTCTGCGGGAGTGAATAAAATGTAACAGTGATGATTCTGTGAACCAAACTTCCATAATGAGTAACCTTGCCTGATACCTGAAGACTTGCATTATCTCCCCGAGCTAATGCCTATAGGCTTTAGCTCAGCGGTCTCGTGACACGCAGCGGACAAGGTTTGAACCTAGGTTTCATGTTTAAAATATAGGATTTAAAATGTTTGTGGTTCTGAATTGATTCATTTCTCTTCCTGTCCAGATGTTGATGAGTGTGTGACAGGGACACACACCTGCTCTGAGACAGAGAGCTGCTTCAATGTACAGGGTGGATTCAGATGCTTGTCCTTTGAGTGTCCGCCAAACTATCGCCGAGCAGGAGAGAAGTGAGTACCTACCTACCTACCTACCTACCTACCTGAGGACTCTCTCTCAAGTACTGGGGCTATACAGTATACCGGTTTTTAGTTCACAGTATCCCAAGGTCGCCAGGTATGGAGTTCTCAGTTAAGTTGTCATTGACCAAGGCGGATAACTTTATGTAACTCCTTGTTTAATCAGGAGAAGAACTCTTTTCACACTACTGAGCCAAACCGAGTGCAGTCAAGCCGAGCACTACTGGGCTGGTCTGGCTCCGCAATGTGAAAGGAAAAATATCCCAGCCAGCACAGTATGGTCAGGTCGGTCCTAAAGTGTGGATCAGGCACAAGTTATTTTATGGCCCCTGCTCTACAGTGTATACACAACCCCAACTCCAACCCCTACCTCTCTATTGAAGCTGTGCATGCCCAATGTTGACTCTTAATGGCTTCAGTTTTAGGGTTCAGTCAAAGGCATGTTCTGTGAAGGCAGTCGAATGACGAAATGTAATCCTTTCCTTGAGATGTTCTTGCATGACCCTACAGGGGGCAGTGTGACACATGCTGGTCCACAGAAACACATGAGGCTGACTTTGTCCCTACCCACCTAGCCCCACCCAGCTAGCAGCATGCCATGCACGGCAAATCAAACTTATACCTCTCTTTTGTTCTCTGTTTGTTCTATCTGTCCGTCTTTGTCTTGTCCTGTCCTGTCTCTGGCCCCTGTCTCTCCTTACAGTCGTTGTGAACGCTTGCTTTGCAATCAGACTAGCGAGTGCCTGGCCTTGCCTCTGAGAATAACCTACTACCACCTCACCTTCCCCACCAACATCCCCGTGCCCACCAACGTCTTCCGCATGGGCCCGTCCAACACCGTGCCCGGAGACCATGTTCAGATTGCCATCGTCGGCGGCAACAAGGGCGACTTCTTCGGCATGCAGAGAGTGCCCTCTGGTGGCGAGATGGCTGTGACGCGGCCCATCACGGAGCCGCAGGACTTTGAGCTGTCTCTGGAGATGAGACTGCTGCGTTACGGCACCACCAGCACCTACCTAGCCAAAGTCCTGGTGTTTGTTGTCCAGGAGCAGCCCATCCTACCATATAACGCTATCCCTGAGTAGAGGGTAGTAGCATATAGCAACAAGAATACGGCAACAACAATAACAGCCAAAAAAGAGCAAACACTGCCATGATAAGCAAGCACAAACACAGTTGACATAGACCAGAAGCAGCATTCTGTCATTTGTATCCTTGTTTTTGGTCTTATTGTAGTTTTTGTGATTACTGTAGCTAAGTATAGCCCTGCAAAATAGGCCAAATGTAATGTACTCACTTGGAGGTACAGCATTTGAATAGCAGCTAGGTGGCACTCTAGGGCAGGGTATTGAGGTAGTGGCCTGGGGATGCCTATTGATTGCTGTATGTAATGGTGTAGTCTGCAGTCCTACAGGATCTTATGGTTGATTTGTTTAATGAAATGTTTTCTATTAAAATTGGACTAGACACAATAGACGTTCAATCCGGATATATTTTTTGAACATATGTTTTGTGGACAGCACCAGAGATCTCATCTTTTATTAGAATATTACATAGCTGGGGGAACTATGACCTGTAAAGCATGTATGCACTTCATGTTTGGGGTACGTTTATGTGGTTGGCGAAAAAATATTTTCAGTGGCATAGGTACATCTCTTGAATAGAACTGTGATATTCCAGTAGGTGAGTATCAGTGTTTTAAATAGCATATTAAATAGCATTTTAAACAGCATATTAGCACTGTGAAGTCATAGTTGATTTGGTGGAAGCAGTTCATTGGTGGATCCACATCCTTCTAATGTGGTCTCACATCCTGACCTAGCCCACTTGATATTTTAGGAATAATGTGAAATGCACATATTTCACTGCATACTGCGGGTGTAAAATCAAGCAGACAGTGACTCAAAGGCAAGCCAGAGTAAGTGACAGGCAATGGGATGCAGTCGTGGAAGACTAGGAAATATGCAAGGCACAGAGATAGAGTAGAAATTACAATAACTGTAAATTCAACCATGGGTCCCAGGTTCCTCCCGACCTGTCAGGGCAGTAAGGATGCACCTGTCTAGTCGGGAAATCCATAAAATAAAACATGGTGGTCTGTGCACAGCTACAGATATAGTATCTTAATTTGATCACCCTGTTGCAGGAGACCATTCCTGTAACTCAGGAAATGTAAAACCTGTAGTGTATTTGAGGATTAAAAAGGCTTTTGAAGTTTGTAATTTCCACTTTGAGATTTCAGACTTGATTTTTCCTTGTGAAAAATGTATCAACCTCTTCAAAAATGTCCATTAATTATAATCTACAAAATAATTCAAATTTCCTGTTGCTGCAAGATTAGTTTCCTTCTGTAGCAAACTGGCTCAAATGAAGATCATACATCTGTAAAGCACAATTCATTTTTTTCTCTACTCTGACAGTGAATTATGGGGATCTGGGTTCTGGCCGGTGGTCTGAACAATTTGTGGTGGAGCAACATCACCGCTTGGAGAATGAATGATGCCCTGCAGTGTTTGTGTTGGGGCGTTATCAATCTACTGACTATAAATAATAATTACCCAAAAAATAAAAGGACTTTGCAGCGCTTGACCAGAGGACTTCCATTCCATCCAACAGTCTGTTTTCCTTTCTGGTCTTGAAGTATTGTTTTTTTCTGTAGGGCTGGGTCTCTCTGGGCCACGTGAGGTGAAGAGAGAGATGAGAGGACAGGGGAATACAAGGGCCCTCCTGTGGCACCCACAACCCCCCCCCCCCCACACACACACACACACACAAGGGGCATAATTAGCCCTTCTCTCTACTTGCTGTCTAGTCTTTGATGTACCCTGCTCTGTGTGAGGGCCAGTTCACCCTGGGTCATTATAATCTTGTAAATTCACTTTGTGGCCTAGTGGAGCAGAGCATTCACCCCATCCTCCAGGACCTGCTCTCTCCTCTTGCTGCTGCTGCTGCAGGCTGAGGTATTATAAACTAGAAGAACATTTGCGGCTTTGGCCTGAACCAAAGCAAAACCTGTACCCTGGCGTTAATTGCTAATTACAAGCCCCTGACTTTTTGTCAGGGGCTTTTCCACTCTCTCCATGAAAGGAGCTGTGCAACCCGAGCCGGGTTCTGGCCTGGGGTTCTGGCCTGGGGTTGAGCTGCAGCCTATAGGCCCCACGAGGAGAGACAGAGAGCCATGATGTAGCTATATTATACATTACACTGGGGCAGTGGTGGACGTTCATTGGACCCTATACATGGTACTCTTGGGAACCAGAGCCAAATCATATATGCACTGGCCAGCTACTTGTCTGTTGGCATAACCTTCCTTTTGAATCCCATCCACACCAGACATTATCAACTGTATAAGCTGCGTGTATGGTATATTGTCTGTTTAGAATAGGCTCATGGAGAAGCAGAGTTCATTCGGTAGAGCATGGCACATCCCCACCAAGCAGAGGAGATTATGGCTGACGTTGAGTTGTAGAATTTGTCTTGATATGTTTCGTAACCAGGACCTCCCCGGGGCATTGATGATTTAAATAGAGGTCTCTGTCCCTGGTGCTTGTGGGTAAAGCCTGCTGAGAAGTAGTTCCTCTCAGATTGCAGGACAGGTTCCTGGCAGCATAGCAGCCCTGTTGCTGTAGGCATGTGGGTGGGTGGCATTTGTTTCAGCGAGGTCTCCCCTCACCCTAAGCTGCCACTGATTAGATTGTGAAATAAACAGAGTCTTAAATAATGGGATGAGAGCAGCTCGGAGCGCTTGGGGAGTTGTCTAGTCATGTTCTTCACAATTTAGGAGAATTTTAGAACCCCCCTTGTCCCATAAATTCTCCTCAAGAGATTATCTGATATGAAGCCGGGGACACGCTCAACAAATCCAAATATTTTGCTGCGAGCAACTCATGCATCATTCTCTCCTCATAGTATTTCATATTTCACTTCTCTTCTCCCCACACAACACAACCAGTGCATCAGAAACCAAACCATCAATGGCTACCAGAGCCTCCACTAGCCAGCTACACTCTGGCTACTGTGTGATCTTTGGCTGTCGTTGGTTTATCATTCTTGCTAGCCACATACAGTACCGATGTTTTTGATGTAGAATACTTTATCCAGCATCCCCGCTGTAGTTGGACAGATCGTGTTTGTGTAGCGGTTGTTCCACAGGGTCTGCTGAGTTCTTGATTGTGCAGTGCGCTTCTCCCTTGGAATAGGATGCCCTGTCATTTGAGCTTCAGGGGAGGAACCGAAGGCGGTTTGTGCCTTAGGCTTTTTATAATCTCTCGCTAAAGGTCAGAAGTTGTGTGTGTGCATTTGTGTGTGTCCTCTCTCACCAGGGCAAGGGTCGAGCGCTCAGACACCGTCCGCTGTGTGAAGTCGTGCCAGCCCAATGACATCAGCTGTGTCCTGGACCCTGTACACTCAGTCTCCCACACTGTCATCTCCATGCCTACCTTCAGGGAGTTCACCAGGCCTGAAGGTAGGGGTGATCTCTCATGCACTTATTTAGATTACAGCACACTTTTTTTCACATCCAATGTTTTTTATCACTGACAGCATGTTACGTGAAAACATACTTGTAAGTATATTCCTTTCTATATTACCTTGTTGTCCAAAACCTGTTGACCAAAACATCCTGTGATAGACTAGCCTCCTGTCCAGGGGGTGTGCTTATACATCAAGCTGCCTCGCACTACATAATGAGGAGTTAGGCTCCTGCTCCTATGAGCTGAAATCCAAGGCTCTTGCAAGGCTACTTACTTACTTGCCCAAAATAAGCTAATGAACTAATTCCTTTGAAAACAACCTATGTGGCATCATTATGAGTCAGAAACAGTTATTGTACCAAACACCTTAGTTAGATGTAAAATTGAGAAATACTGCACCAAACACCTTAGTTAGATGTAAAATGGCACAACTAGAACATCCTCAGCAAAACAGATTTCTCAAGATTTTTTAGATTCATTCTGAGAAAGTGAAATAGGCTTCCTCATCTACAGGGTCAAACATTTTTTTTTACCTTTATTTAACTAGGCAAGTCAGTTAAGAACAAATTTTTATTTTCAATGACGGCCTAGGAACAGTGGGTTAACTGCCTGTTCAGGGGCAGAACGACAGATTTGTACCTTGTCAGCTCGGGGGTTTGAACTTGCAACCTTCCGGTTACTAGTCCAACGGGCTACCCTGCCGTCCCAAACATCATTAACCAAATGTGGAATCAGTCAGAAAACAAACCTTCAAGACTAAAATCTGGTTTCTCTAATGGGCAACATTAGTGGCTCTTTAAGAGTGTTGTTGACAGTGTAGTGGTAATTCGTGCATCAGACACTTCCTCCTTAACAATCAATATATATATATGAGCTGTGTGCATTCAAACCCTGGGGGACAAGGTTGGTGTGCTGGTAACACCGTTAAGTATTGCCTAGCCGCTAGACCAAAACCAATGTCTAAGTGTCACTTAGGATGGATCTGACTGACTGACCACTGTAATCACACCCATACAAACCGAGACAAACTTAGTCCTACAAACTTAGTCCTTAGTCCTCATCCTCAACTTCATGGGAAGTTAAGTCCTTGTTGTTTCTCATAAGCTCCTCGTCTGGGTGTTTAGGACTTGCAGGCCTCTAACTGAACTACAGCACTGAACACCCATCATCCCTGTCATGACCCCCTCTGCACACAATAAACCCAGAGCTTAGCTGCCTCCCATTTTATTGTCTTCCTCCGAGGAGAAGTTGGCACGAGCCTGGCCGTTTCAATCCCAGCCTGATTATAAGGGTTTAAAGCCCTGTAAAGCTCTTTTGTCTCTAATTGTTATCTTCTTCCAACAGAGATAGTTTTCCTGAGAACCATGTCGATGGCGCACTCCTCCCCCCACATCAGCTCTGACATCGTGTTCGACATCCTGGAGGGAAATGTCCAGAATTCCTTCGACATCGTCAAACGTGAGGAGCACGGCATAATCGTGGGTGAGTGGAAAGAAAGAAGGAGCGAAGGGATGCAGCTAGCTAAGCCATATGCCATTTGACTTGAGTTGAGATCTGAGTAACTCATCAAGTCACAAGGGTCACATAACAATAGCAGGCAATCACTAGTCCCGAGGCCTCCCTGGATAGACTTTCAAACAAGCGGATTTCTGACCTAATTTTGCATTGCGTTTTTTATATATACAAACCAAACGCATGTGTGTGTCCATGTGTGAGCTGAGTGGGGAGAAGAAGAAGAAGAAGAAAGAGAAGCTTTGGTTTGAGAAGCATGAAATTCTCCATCATAAGGATGCTCCCGTGACACAAGTACATCTGACAATCACTTCCAATGCCATTTGCACCCTAAGCTGTCCTTTGGGTTGTCCTCGGAGACCAATGAAGGACGACTTTCTCTTCTTTCTCCACCAAACATTTTGGCATCAGTTTGTTGCACTTTTCTGCACCATTTAATTCACTTACTGACCGCCATGTTTTTCCATTCCTTAAGCAACAAAGCCCTTCTTCTGCTCAACAGATTATTGTGGCTATGATGTACAGAGATGGCTTATATTTTTGCATATGAAGAAGGCTGGATGGGCATAATATATTTTCATGTGCGTATGTAAATTTATATGACGAATATCAGTCCTTTTTAGGGTTGCAAAATTAGGATTTATTACTGGTGTCTGTAATAATCTCTGGCCTTATCACATGCAAAATATATGAAATAATGAAATAATATTATTTTAAAATAAAAATATATACACTGCTCAAAAAAATAAAGGGAACACTTAAACAACACAATGGAACTCCAAGTCAATCACACTTCTGTGAAATCAAACTGTCCACTTAGGAAGCAACACTGATTGACAATACATTTCACATGCTGTTGTGCAAATGGAATAGACAACAGGTGGAAATTATAGGCAATTAGCAAGACACCCCCAATAAAGGAGTGGTTCTGCAGGTGATAACCACAGACCACTTCTCAGTTCCTATGCTTCCTGGCTGATGTTTTGGTCACTTTTGAATGCTGGCGGTGCTTTCACTCTAGTGGTAGCATGAGACGGAGTGGCTCAGGTAGTGCAGCTCATCCAGGATGGCACATCAATGCGAGCTGTGGCAAGAAGGTTTGCTGTGTCTGTCAGCGTAGTGTCCAGTGCATGGAGGCGCTACCAGGAGACAGGCCAGTACATCAGGAGACGTGGAGGAGGCCGTAGGAGGGCAACAACCCAGCAGCAGGACCGCTTCCTCCGCCTTTGTGCAAGGAGGAGCAGGAGGAGCACTGCCAGAGCCCTGCAAAATGACCTCCAGCAGGCCATAAATGTGCATGTGTCTGCTCAAACGGTCAGAAATAGACTCTATGAGGGTGGTATGAGGGCTCAACATCCACAGGTGGGGGTTGTGCTTACAGCCCAACACCGTGCAGGACGTTTGGCATTTGCCAGAGAACACCAAGATTGGAAAATTTGCCACTGGCGCCCTGTGCTCTTCACAGATGAAAGCAGGTTCACACTGAGCACGTGACAGACGTGACAGTCTGGAGATGTCGTGGAGAACGTTCTGCTGCCTGTAACATCCTCCAGCATGACCGGTTTGGCGGTGGGTCAGTCATGGTGTGGGGTGGCATTTCTTTGGGGGGCCGCACAGCCCTCCATGTGCTCGACAGAGTGACTGCCATTAGGTACCGAGATGAGATCCTCAGACCCCTTGTGAGACCATATGCTGGTGCGGTTGGCCCTGGGTTTCTCCTAATGCAAGACAATGCTAGACCTCATGTGGCTGGAGTGTGTCAGCAGTTCCTACAAGAGGAAGGCATTGATGCTATGGACTGGCCCGCCCGTTCCCCAGACCTGAATCCAATTGAGCACATCTGGGACATCATGTCTCGCTCCATCCACCAACGCCACGTTGCACCACAGACTGTCCAGGAGTTGGCGGATGCTTTAGTCCAGGTCTGGGAGGAGATCCCTCAGGAGACCATCCGCCACCTCATCAGGAGCATGCCCAGGCATTGTAGGGAGGTCATACAGGCATGTGGAGGCCACACACACTACTGAGCCTCTTTTTGACTTGTTTTAAGGACATTACATCAAAGTTGGATCAGCCTGTAGTGTGGTTTTCCACTTCAATTTAGAGTGTGACTCCAAATCCAGACCTCCATGGGTTGATAAATTTGATTTCCTTTGATAATTTTTGAGTGATTTTGTTGTCAGCAAATTCAACTATGTAAAGAAAAAAGTATTTAATAAGAATATTTCATTCATTCAGATCTAGGATGTGATATTTTAGTGTTCCCTTTATTTTTTTGAGCAGTGTATAATGACAGAGCTGTAAAATATTATCCTAAATTTACAAACAATCAATTTAGTGAAAACCATTGATGTTTGATATGAGGGTTTCAGCATGAAATATCCTTTTGGCACACTTATTTATTTCACCGTGTCAATATGTATTTGTTGTCAATGTTTTGCCGTCAAACTGGTGGCAGTTGTGAACACAGTCAATAGTGGGAAGAGTTGCAGAGTTGATTGAAAATAATGCCTTATTGATTAGATGCTTTTTTCATTAATTAGGCTATTTATTCTTGAACCATATGGTCTATATATTAAAAACTCATGGACAATATGGACACAGAACAAATGAATACTATATATGAATAACGTTTTAAAAGTTATTCAAGTATAAATGACCAAAGTTACGATAGAGTGACAGATTTTCTGTTCATGACCAAAATTCCTGAATATTCCGGAAACTTTGGTGAATTACCGGTAGCTGTACAACGCTAGTCCTTATACAGACTTTGAGATAGTAATGGTACCCTACTTAACCCGGCAATCAAGGATCAGATCCAAGTCTGTTGCTGTAGAACAGAGAAGAGAGGAGCCTTGGTGGGTGTGACTGCATGTGGAGCCTCTGTAGTGTAGGAGCACATCCCTTTAGCCTCCACTGGTCTGGTGAGGATCCAGCGCTGCTCACTGTGTCTGGGGGAGATGAACCGAAGCCTGGCTCCAGGAGGATGGGGGTGTACTCGGCCCGGAGATGACGCATAGTTGGGCCTGCCTGGATGTTATTGTTTTGGCTCTGCGATGGGAGGATGGAGGGATGCGGGCAGTGGAAGGAGAGAGTGAGAGATACACACTGTGCTGATGGATGAAAGGATGGCCTGTCACTACGTACCACACAAGGCTGCTGAGGGGAGGACGGCTCATGATAATGGCAGGAACGGAGTCAATGGAATGGCATCCAAACACATGGAAACCATGTTTTTGATGTACTTGATACCATTTCACTAATTGCCGTACCAGCCATTACCACAAACCGCTCCTCCCCAAATAAGGTGCCACCAACCTCTTGTGCTACGTACATCTGTCTCTTCCCAGAATGGAGAGGGAGAAAGAGAGAGAAAACAAAGTGGTGAGTGTACACAAAGATTATTAGTCTAACAACCATACAATACCCACTGGGCACAGATGTCAATTCTCAATGTCTATTACACATTGGTTCAATGTAATTACATTGAAATGACGTGGAAACAACGTTGATTCAACCAGTGTGTGCCCAGTGGGTAGAGTACCATACCATCTTTTGAGTTTTGTGGTTATCATTTTGTTACTGGGGTAATGGGGAAGGGGTATAATTGGGGTGGAGGGTGGAGGGGGTATAATTGAGCTACCCTTTGGTACTTTGGTACTTGGGACTTACGTCACCCATCCTCAGAAGTTTAATGTGTGTGCATGTTTGTGAGAGAATGTGTGTGACTCTCTCTCTCTCTCTCTCTGTGTCTCTCTCTCTCTCTCTCTCTCTCTCTCTCTCTCTCTGTGTCTCTGTGTCTCTCTCTCTCTCTCTCTCTCTCTCTGTGTTTGTGTGTGTATGTGTGTGTTCGTGCATGTGCAAGAGAGTGTGTGTACGAATATGTGCAGAAGTAATCCTGGGCCCTAGTGATTCATGTGGTTAAATGTATTGTTCCATTTCCTCACACCAGCCCTCAGTGTCTCGTCGAGCATTAGAAAGCTTTAAATGGCTACCACATGAAAGGCTTCGCTGCCTTGTTTGTGAGGAGGCTCTTCTCTCCCAAACCCTTGGGGTGCTTATTGGATGCAGCTCTTGCATGTTAGCCATAGTCGTCCATGTTGAGTTGCTCTGCTGACGAGGCTTTGGTCAATAACTGTCTGCTGTGAAGTCTGGTGTCCATGTCGTGATCAGCTATAGGGTTTGGTTTATTCATCTCAGTGGTGGTGCTCCGCGCTGGTTCCTTTGGCTGGTGGCTGTGGCTTAGTTTACACGTCAGCTAGCTACAGAGCTATCTGTAAGAGTTGCATATGAATCTACTTTATGAACAAGAGGAAAATCCTCCTTTATATTCACCAATAGCGCTTTTAATAGACTGACCGCTTTGACCAGGGTAAGCCGTTTAAGTTTGGTACACTGCTACTTTGGGAGAATGATTGAGTTTGTTCTCTGTTTCACACGCTGACGCACAGTCTCACCCATACACACACACACATTGACGCACAGTCTCACCCATACACACACACACACACACACACACACACACACACACACACACACACACACACACACTGACGCACAGTCTCACCCATACACACACACACACACACACACTGACGCACAGTCTCACCCATACACACACACACACTGACTCACAGTCTCACCCATACACACACACACACACACACACTGACGCACAGTCTCACCCATACACACACACACACACTGACGCACAGTCTCACCCATACACACACACACACTGACTCACAGTCTCACCCATACACACACACACACACACACACACACACACACACACACACACACACACACACACACACACACACACACTGACGCACAGTCTCACCCATACACACACACACACACACACACACACACTGATGCACAGTCTCACCCATACACACACACACACACACTGGCTATACAACGAGTCACACACTGCGAGAGAGCCGCACAACTCTTCCCTAGTCATCCATCAGTGTCACACAAGAGGTTTTCCCAGCTCTGTCACGTCTGGGTGACAGCCATGACAGCCAGCCGCATCTGTGCAAACACAACAGCCCCTCAATGCTTGGGGAAAACATGATCACAACCAATCATACACCTACAAAATCCAATGTACTAGAGCCCAGTGACTAGCCTAGCACCACGTACAGCCAGGACCACACAGCAGATGTCTTACTGAGTCTTACAGCCCTCCAGGTAGAGCTGAAGTAGATCCAGCTTGGTGGTATGTCATCACTAAGACAACATCTCTGGCATATCAGATGATGCATATTGGGAAAGACAAACAGTGAGGGAAAATGTATGCATTACTCAGACTCTCTTGCACTGTCATCTGATTAGGGCAAACTGTTTGATGACGACGTCTGTTTGAAGGGACATGATGATAATAGGATGATTGATTCTGGCAGCCAGCCAGAACTGCAGAGCTACTCCCTTTAAAAACAACAGTTCTGTGGTCTACAGCACGAGGAGCAGGTGGTCCGGAATCAGGGGCTTTCCTGTGATGCAGCATGCGGTGGTGGTGGTGTGTGTGTGTGTGTGTGTGTGTGTGTGTGTGTGTGGCGTGCTAGAGATTGGTGGTGGTCTCTCCATTTGTCTCCATGGTGTTGGTGGTTCCCCCTGTTTGACTTTGTCTGCCCAGCCACGCTTTCACAGTGGGATTAATATTGTCTTAACAACACTCCCAGTGAACGCATGGTGTGGATGGACTGAGCTCACGTCATGCTCCTGTTAGCAGGCAGAGGTAGCTATGGTTTGAATGGGTCTGTGGGTGGGACTTGGGCTGAGGCTGTGACTGTGGGTGGGAATGGGGCTGAGGCTAATGTAGCATCGTGTGAAATATGTGGGAGAAGAATAAGGATAAGGATGGATGCTAGAAGAAGTAGCATCTTCTTCACAGAAGGGCAACACTTTTTCCTCTGGCCACCGTGAGAGTGGGGAAGTGAGCAAACCATCACAGGCAAGTTCCTAAACCTCATCCTTTGGTGAATCTGGTATGTTCCGTTAGTAAATCAAACCTTCCGTCAATGGGCCACTTACTGGACTGAAGACTGAGACGCCACAGCAAGATTCCAACCATTCTAGAACGCAGGTAGAAATATGCCTCTGTGGTTCTGAGTTATACACAGACAATATGAAAGGCCTATTTACGATGTCATTGGC
Organism: Oncorhynchus mykiss; assembly: GCF_057628025.1. Classification (NCBI taxonomy): domain Eukaryota; kingdom Metazoa; phylum Chordata; class Actinopteri; order Salmoniformes; family Salmonidae; genus Oncorhynchus; species Oncorhynchus mykiss. The sequence continues at coordinate 16,217,852 of NC_143025.1, forward strand.
GCAGAGGTGACAGGCTCACCGTGTCCATTAGCTCCATGAATGAAGGAGTGAGCTCACTGTCTGTGTCTGGTTAGGTACTTTGTGCTGGTGGCGGTCAATGGAGCCGTTCACAGCAGCTGGTGGAATTTGGGCCTGGTGTGTCAGAGCAGGCGTTAAGGACACAGTGGGGCTTGAGGCTCTAGTCTAGGTGTGCATCCTAAATGGCACCCTATTAGTTACCTGGTCGAAAGACAAGTAATGCTCTATATAGGGAATAGGGTGACATTTCAGACGAACTCTAGCTTGTGGTTGAGTGTATTAGAATGAAGGGAGCTAAGGACAGAAATCTGCAGGTTATATAGTGTGATAGAGAGAGAGAGAGAGAGAGAGAGAGAGAGAGAGAGAGAGAGAGAATGATCATGAATTATGACATGGAATCAGCAGGCCCACCAGAGCGGGCCAAGCCCATGAGGAATCCCTGCCTGCCTGTCACTGAGGGGATTAGTACAGCTAATCAAAACAGTGTCTTCTCCACCCGACAACCCCACAGCATAGCAAAACACACAAGGCCTTCTCTTCCCGGGGTGGTCTACACTGATGTTTGATAGTGTTACACATCACATGCACACACAGAATGTACAGAAAGTAGTCAGACCCCTTGACTTTTTCCACAATATGTTATGTTATAAGCTTATTCTAAAATAGATTAAATTGTTTCCCCCCCCCTCATCAATCTAACTACAATACCACATAACGTATTTTTTTGAAAATTTTGCACATTTATAAAAAATATCACATTTACATAAGTATTCAGACCCTTTACTCAGTACTTTGTTGAAGCACCTTTGGCAGCGATTACAGCCTCGAGTCTTCTTGGGTATGATGCTGCAAGCTTAGCTCATCTGTATTTGGGGAGTTCCTCCCATTCTTCTCTGCAGATCCTCTCAAGCTCTGTCAGATTGGATGGGGAGCATGGCTGCTCAGATATTTTCACGTCTCTCCAGAGATCGGGTTCAAGTCTGGGCTCTGGCTGGGCCACTCAAGGACATTCAGAGACTTGTCCCGAAGTCACTCCTGTGTTGTCTTGACTGTGTGCTAAGGTTGTTGTCCTGTTGGAAGGTGAACCTTCGCCCCAGTCTGAGGTACCGAGCACTCTGGAGCAGGTTTTCATCAAGGATCTCTCTGTACTTTGCTCCTTTCATCTTTCTCTCGATCCTGACAAGTCTCCCAGTCCCTGCTGCTGAAAAAAACATCCCCACAGCATGATACTGCCACCACCATGCTTCACCGTAGTGATTATGCCAGGTTTCTTCCAGATGTGATGCTTGGCATTCAGGCCAAAGAGTTCAATCTTGGTTTCATCAGACCAGAGCATCTTCTTTCTCAAGGTCTGAGAGTCCTTTAGGTGACTTGTGGCAAACTCCAAGTGGGCTGTCATGTGCCTGTTACTGAGGAGTGGCTTCCGTCTGGCCACTACTATAAAGGCCTGATTGGTGGAGTGCTGCAGAGATACTTGTCCTTCTGGAAGGTTATCCCATCTCTACAGAGGAACTCTGGAGCTCTGTCAGAGTGACCATCAGGTTCTTGGTCAACTCCCTGAACAAGGTCCTTCTCCCTGATTGCTCAGGTTTGGCCGGGCGGCCAGCTCTAGGACGAGTCTTGGTGGTTCCAAACTTCTTCCATTTAAGAATGATGGAGGCCACTGTGTTCTTGGGGACCTTCAACGCTGCAGACATTTTTTGGTACCCTTCCCCAGATCTGTGCCTCGACACAATCCTGTCTCGGAGTTCTACGGACAATTCCTTCGACTTCATAGCTTGGTTTTTGCTCTGACATGCACTGTCAACTGTGGGACCTTATGTAGACAGGTGTGTGCCTTTCCAAATCATGTCCAATCAATTGAATTTACATCAGGTGGACTCCAATCAAGTTGTAGAAACATCTCAAGGATGATCAATGCAAACAAGATGTCTCATAGAAAAGGGTCTGAATACCTATGTAAATAAGGTATCTGTTTTTTATTATTAATAAGTTTGCAAACATTTCTAAAAACCTGTTTTTGCTTTGTCATTATGGGGTATTGTGTGTAGATTGATGAGGAAGAAAACGTATTTAATACATTTTAGAATAAGGCTGTAACGTAACGAAATGTGGAAAAAGTCAAGGGGTCTGAATACTTTCCGAATATACTGCATGTATATTTGCACTCCTCTGAAAGCACCTGCACATACACTGTCCCCCCCCCCCCCCCCTCCCCCCCACACACACACACACATACTGTACACAAACATTGACACACCATTGATTCTTGCTGTAAGTGCATACAAATAATTTGCCACACATAGCTAGCTATGTACTTTTCTTCCTCCCCTTTGTTTTTGTATTGGCTTGTTCATCATCCCTCCCAAGTATCTCCACAGCCACACTGCTACATTTTCAGTTTTATTTTGAATATTTATATTTGACTAATTTATTATCACTTTATCTACACTGTATGTCTTTTTGACCAATACAGATAAAAGGTATCAGGAGATTCTGGCATAACGTATCTGTTTACCAAAAATGGATCCAAAAAAGGATATACGCGTGTTGAGGAATCTGTTTCCAAGTCTACCAAATCCAGCATCATCTTTGACATTGGATGTTTTAATGCCGTGTTTTGAGATGTAGATTGTGTGCTATCGTCTACTGTGTCCGGTGGTTAGATTACTGTATAAGGTCACTTTTATTACGATGTGAAGGTCACGATGGAGATAATGCTGCATGGGCAATTCCACGGAAACTGAGTGAATAATAATAACAATAATAATGTACAAAACACATTTACTTGAAGAACAGTGCAGATTGGTTTGGTAAAGTTTGGTAACAGAATGACAGTTTGTGTGGTTTGTTCTGTCATTCTGTTACCGAACTTTGCATCTATCTCAGCATCATTCTGTTACCTTGAAATTTGCCCATATGCTACTATATCATCAATGTTACTCATTCATCAAACAACCACTGAAAATAGAAAGTCCAAGAAAAGCTAAATTCTTTTCCTTCCAGCTAGCAACTTTTTCAATGATGTCACAACAGTGGAGAAGGACTACATGCATCCAGCACGGTCCCACGGTTCATTTGGGAGAGATCTGTAACTATGACTCAGTCATCGCTAATTGACCTTGAAATACCAAACCACACAAGCTCGCTTTTCAGACCGGGGGTGTGCAGCTCTCACGTCCCCTTTAGAGTGGTCAGGAGCTATACCAAACACACAAGAAAGGCCAGTCAGGCCCGTGCCCTATGGTCCGGTCCCCAAGGAGCCTGTATGCTAATCCTAGGCTTCCCTCAGAGCGGACTGGGCCTGGGCCTGGGAAAAGCCGTGCTCTGCCTGGCCCCTTTCCAATTGTTTTACAGCACTGAGCATGCTTCACACCACGGCCAACGTGTGATTATACAATAATGTGGCGAGGCCAACGCATACTTTTTTTTCTGGTGTTAAACCCGTTCATTTAGGATTTTGTCGTACACGTCCTCGCCGAGTTGTAGAAACCAGAAAACCCTGAAATTGTACTGTTTACATGTAACCCTTCAATATTGTAGCTCTCGCAGCCATAGAGGATGACAAATGCCTCCTGGCATTTGCTTCATTTTGTTTTGTGGCAGTGTCGTCTCGTGCTTCTACCATGCATTTAAGGTTATTTTCTAATTACGGGCTATTTTATGGTGTGGTGGAATGTTCTGGGGAACAGGGGGTTTGTGCGGCTGTGTGTTTGATGGAGGTTGGAACATGGTGGGGTCACCTCTGCACCCTGCTGCAGATAAACTACCTCAGCAACGGAACGCCGCGATCCCGACTCCCAGGGATACCGGAGCAGAGTGCTCTCAGACATACTGTAAGCCTATCATCAGATCCTGGAATGAACTACATACACAAAGTAGAGGAGAGATGATATCAGTGAGCGATTTGGTATCTTCCTTTTTTTTAAACTTGTACAGGCCTGCACCTCAATTAATGACGATAGGATTGCATCAAAGTGAAACCTGTTAGCTTTGTGGTCAGGCTTTCACCTCACCACAGCTCGTGACTGAGTGAAATGTTTGCAATGATTATGTGGCTCTGGTGGTTTGGTTTCACATCAGGTTCATAGCTAGTATGTTGAGCTCCAGTTGTCACTGTAAAAACACCATCTTGTCACGTTGCCTTCATGGAGGATACATTACTCTGTGTGCTGTGGATGTGAAACATGCTGATGGACAGAGCCCTTATGAGGCTCCTCTTCAGGTGACAAATCTGAACTGCTCTGATTGCGCAATTAAAACATGGGATGATTGAGAGGAACAACTAGAATCTACAGCTCCGAGAGCTGCTGCACGTCACTGATCAATGACTACAAGTAAGCTGCTGACAGTAGAAATGAGCACAGTACCTGAGAAATGACTGAGCAGCATCAGCTTCAAAACACCATCTTGTCACGTTTTTGCAAAAATTTAAACATCACAATATACAATATGATGTTTTTGTCAATATATTGCATTCAATGGGAAAAGATGAGTCCCACATGGTTGATATTTTTGTCAATGCATTGCATTTACTGGGAAGAGATGAGTGTCACAGAGTTGCCGTTTTTGTTAATGCATTGCATTCCATTTGAAAAGATGAGTGTCACAGGGTTGACAGACGGACACACTCATAGACAAGCAGGCAGGCAAACAGCTTCACCAAGTCAATCTAAAATATTGTGAATGATATCCTCTTTATAAGGCTCTTAGTTTCTACATTTTCAAGTGCTTTTGGTCCAATTGAATTCATATTTCATATGTCGGGTCATGACCAGCCTCTGGTAACAAATATGTAATACTTAGCAATATGCAACCTTTTTAACCCTTCAGAAATTCCCCTTTCACCTCCATTTAAGTTCCTTCATTTATTCATAGGAAGCGGAAATACAATGCAAGGCCCACAATGTACATTCTTTAACAATACCCTGAATTTACTGTTCCACAGAGGGTTGAATCAAGTGTTTTTGTGTAACTGCAGGGAGAAAATGAAGGACCATGTTGAGAATGAATTAAGCCACTTCCCATAGCCACAGGAAGCTGAACTTAAACAGAGGGCATCCCTATAAGGTCCCAATGGGTTGTTTGGAAGGACAGTTGTCTAGCAGAATCACAGTCTTTGTGGGGGTTCAAGGTTATGTGAGGGTTGTAGGTAAAACTTTCTATGGAAGAAGGCCTTGTTCTCTGTGAAGAGTTAATTTCACATGGTCACGTGTAGGCTTGCATTCATCGTGTGCTTCTGCTGAACGATCTCATACATGAGTTGTGTTTCTAGACTCAACTGTTCTTCCGATGTCACATAATGGCGCCGGAGGGGAGGGCTGCCGTCTTATCCGCTCTTAACCAACCATGCAATTTTGATTGTTTTTTCGTGTTGTTCGTAACTTGTTTTGTACATAATGTTGCTGCTTCCGTCTCTTATGACCGAAAAGAGCTTCTGGACATCAGAACTGGGATTGTTCACCTCAAATTGGACGATTCTTCTTCAATGAGTCGGGTGGGATGGATATAATACAGACACCCGACCAGGCCCAGATCCCCGTGATTCGCTGGAAAAGGTTTCGTGGAAAGAGATCAGGATGTCTTGTGAGGATCAGGGGACGAGTGGCTAATCTGCCCTGGCCTTCCGTTCTACCAGCTAACGTTCAATCGCTGGAAAATAAATGGGACGAATTGAAAGCACGTATATCCTACCAATGGGACATCAACAACTGTAATATGTTTCACCGAGTCGTGGATGAACGACGACATTAAGAACATACAGCTCGCGGGTTATACACTCTATCGGCAGGACACAACAGCAGCCTCTGGTAAGACACAGGGCGGGGGCCTGTGCATATTTGTAAACAATAGCTGGTGCACAATATCTAAGGAAGCCTCAAGGTTTTGCTGTCTGAGGTAGAGTATCTCATGTTATGCTGTCGACCACACTATCTACCTAGAGAGTTTTCCTCTGTATTTTTCGTAGCTGTCTACATACCACCACATACTGAGGCTGGCACTAAAACCGTACTCAATGAGCCACTAGAGATGGCGCTCCTAGTGGCCGGAGACTTTAAAGCAGGGAAACTTAAATCAGTTTTACCTAATTTCTATCAGCACGTTAAATGTGCAACCAGAGGGAAACAAATTCTAGACCACATTTACCCCACACATAGAGACGCGTACAAAGCTCTCCTTCGCCCTCCATTTGGCAAATATGACCATAACTATATCCTCCTGATTCCTGCTTACAAGCAAAAATTAAAGCAGGATGCACCAGTGACTCGGTCTATAAAAAAGTGGTCAGATGAAGCAGATGCTGAACTACAGGACTGTTTTGCTATCACAGACTGGAACATGTTCCGGGGTTCTTCCGATTGGCATTGAGGAGTACACCACATCAGTCACTGGCTTCATCAACAAGTGCATCGAGGATGTCGTCCCCACAGTGACTGTACGTACATACCCCAACCAGAAGCCATGGATTACAGGCCACATTCACACTGAGGTAAGGGTTTAGCTGCCACTTTCAAGGAGCTGGACTCTAATAGCAATCCCGCTATGCCCTCCGACGAACCATAAAACAGGCAAAGCGTCATTACAGGACTAAGATCGAATCGTACTACACCGGCTCCGATGCTCGTCGGATGTGGCAGGGCTTGCAAACTAGCAAACGTTCAACACCATAGTGCCCTCAAAGCTCATCACTAAGCTAAAGACCCTGGGACTAAACACCTCCCTCCTTAACTGGATCCTGGACTTCCTGATGAGCCACCCCCAGGTTGTAAGGGTAGGTAACACCCCATCTGCCACGCTGATCCTCAACACGGAGACCCCTCAGGGAAGCGTGCTCAGTCCCTCCTGTACTCCCTGTTCACTCATGACTGCATAGCCGGGGACGACTCCAACACCATCATTAAGTTTGCCGATGACACAACACCGACAACGATGAGACAGCCTATAGGGAGGAGGTCAGAGACCTGACTGTGTGGTGCAAGGACAATAACCTCTCCCTCAACGTGATCAAGACAAAGGGGATGATTGTAGACTACAGGAAAAGGAGGACCGAGCACACACCCATTCTCATCGATTGGGCTGTAGTGGAACAGGTTGAGAGCTTCAAGTTCCTTGGCGTCCACATCACCAACAAACTAACAAGACAGTCGTCAAGAGGGCACGACAAAACCTATTCCCCTGAAGGAGACTGAAAAGATTTGGAATGGGTCCTCAGATCCTCAAAAGGTTTTACAACTGCACCATCGAGAGGATCATTGCCTGGTATGACAACTGCTCGGCCTCCGACCGCAAGGCACTACAGAGGGTAATGCGTACTGCCTAGTACATCACCAGGGCCAAGCTTCCTGCCATTCAGAAACTCTATACCAGGCAGTGTCAGAGGAAGGCCCTAAAAATGGTCAAAGACTCCAGCCACCCTAGTCATAGACTGTTCTCTCTGATACCGCAGGGAAAGTGGTACCTAAGCGTCAAGTCTAGGTCCAAGAGGTTTCTAAACAGCTTAACCTCCAAGCCATAAGACTCCTGAACAGCTACTCAAATTGCTACCCAGACTATTTGCATTAATAGTACCTCCGTGACAGTACCCCCCCCCCTCCCCCGACGCAATGCACAAGCAATGCAATGACACCGGCCTCGAGGACGATCACAGGAACGCACTGCGGGTCAAACAGGACCCGATGCAGCTGCTGAAGTTGCGTCGTCATTGGACGGGCTAGTTGTTGCTGCCAAAGTTGTGGCGGCGTAGTTCGGACCAGTAGCAGTGGCGTCGGACGGGCCAGTTGTGGCATCGTCGGACGGACCAGTTGTAGCTGCTGAAGTTGTGCCATCGAACAGACCCGTTGTGGTGAAGTCAGACGACTCAGTTGCAGCTGCCGAAGTTGCAGCGGTGCCGGACGGACCAGTCGCAGCGTCGTTGGACAGGTCATTTGCGCGGTCTCCCTCAATATTTGATTATTCTGTCACGCTGGTATGAGAAGATTCGGGAGACAAGCACAGGATTGTGTAATGTTTTTTATTCAGCCCTAATGACGGCATGCCGTGTAAAGGCAAGGGGACGAAGACCAAACAAACATGTAACAAAACACAGGGTTGAAACCCAAACAAAAGAGCGAGGAGTACCTCGAATAAATAACACAAGCGCACAATGGTTATCACACGGGCCGAGACCCATAATCATCTGCGCAATCCACAAGGGCACAAAAGCCCAAAACACACAGCACAGGTACTCACACACACCAACGGACATAGTAACAATAATCAACACCACCATGGTGAACATATATACAAATAAAATCAGTGGGAATTGGGGCCAGGTGTGCGCAATGAGAGTTCCGGGGGGATCCGTGAATCTGTTGTTGATTTACTTCTGTGTTTTAGGTCGTTGTCATGTTGCATCACCCAACTTCTGTTGAGATTCAATTGTCGGACAGATAGCCTAACGTTCTCCTGCAAAATGTCTTGATAAATTTGGGAATACATTTTTCCGTTGATGATAGCAAGCTGTCCAGGCCCTGAGGCAGCAAAGCAGCCCCAAACCATGATGCTCCCTCCACCATACTTTACAGTTTTGATGAGGTTTTGATGTTGGTGTGCTGTGCCTTTTTTTCTCCACACATAGTATTGTGTTCCTTCAAAACAACTCAACTGTAGTTTCATCTGTCCACAGAATATTTTGGCAGTAGCGCTGTGGAACATCCAGGTGCTCTTTTGCAAACCACAGGCAATGTTTTTTTTAGACAGCAGTGGCTTCTTCCGTGGTGTCGTCCCATGAACACCATTCTTGTTTAGTGTTTTATGTGTCGTAGACTTGTCAACAGAGATGTTAGCATATTCCAGAGATTTCTTTAAGTCTTTAGCTGACACTCTAGGATTCTTCTTAACCTCATTGAGCACTCACTGTGCTTTTGCAGTCATCTTTGCAGGACAGCCACTCCTAGGGAGAGTAGCAACAGTGCTGAACTTTCTCAATTTATAGACAATTTGTCTTACCATGGACTGATGGACATCAAGGCTTTTAAAGATACTTTTGTAACCCTTTCCAACTTTATGCAAGTCAACAATTCCTAATCTTCTGATATCTCTTTTGTTTGAGGCATGGTTCACATCAGGCAATGCTTCTTGTGAATAGCAAACTCAAATTTTGTGAGTGTTTTTTATAGGGCAAGGCAGCTCAAACCTACCTCTCCAATCTCGTCTCATTGATTGGTCTCAAGGTTAGCTGACTCCTGACTCCAATTAGCTTTTGGAGAAGTCATTAGCCTAGGGGTGCACAAACTTTTTCCAACTTACACTGTGAATGTTTACAAGATGTATTCAATATAGACAATAAAAATATTAGTTTAAGCACACTGTGTTTGTCTATTGTTGTGACGTAGATTTCTTCTATTTTAACCTTAGTTTAACTAGGCAAGTCAGTTAATAAGGATCCGCCCCTTTTTTAAACATTTTCGCCTGAAATGACATACTCAAATCTAACTGCCTGTAGCTCAGGCCCTGAAGCAAGGATATGCATATTCTTGGTACCATTTGAAAGGAACACTTTGAAGTTTGTGGAAATGTGAAAGGTATGTAGGAGAATATAAAACAATAAATCTGGTAAAAGATAATACAAAAAAAAATCAACTGTTCTTTTGTATTTTTTGTACCATCATCTTTGAAATGCAATAATGTATGTGCAATATAGCCTAGGTGCAATATACATTTTGGCCACTAGAACGCAGCAGCGTATGTGCACAATTTTAGACTGATCCAATTAACTATTGTATTTCTGTTCGAAATGTTGTATCAAGACTGCCCAAATATGCCTAATTTGATTATTAATAACTTTTTATGTTAAAAATTGTGCACTCTCCTCAAACAATAGCATGGTATTGTTTCACTGTAATAGCTACTGTAAATTGGATGGTGCAGTTAGTTTAACAAGAATTTAAGCTTTCTGCCAATATCAGATATGTCTATCTCCTGGGAAATGTTCTTGTTACGTACAACCTCATGCTAATCGCATTAGCCTACGTTAGCTCAACTGTCACGTGGAAGGGACACCGATCCCAAATAAGTTTTTAAGAACAACTTCTTATTTACAATGATGGCCTAGGAACAGTGGGCTAACTGCCTTGTTCAGGGGAAGAATGACAGACTTTTACCTTGTCAGCTCGGGGATTCAATCTAGCAACCTTTCGGTTACTGGCCCAACGCTCTAACCACTAGGCAACCTGCCGCCCCGATGAAGATCAGATCAAATTTGATGACGATTTTATGCAGAAATCCAGGTAATTCTAAAGGGTTCACATTATTTTTCTTGCCACTGTACAGTTGAAGTCGGAAGTTTACATACACTTAGGTTGGTGTCATTAAAACTCGTTTTTCAACCACTCCACAAATTTCTTGTTTGTGGGTCAGAAGTTTACATAGGCTAAGTTGACTGTGCCTTTAAACAGCTTGGAAAATTCCAGAAAATGATGTCATGGCTTTAGAAGCTTCTGTTAGACTAATTGACATAATTTGAGTCAATTGAAGGTGTACCTGTGGATGTATTTCAAGGCCTACCTTCAAACTCAATGCCTCTTTGCTTGACATCATGGGAAAATTAAAAGAAATCAGCCAAAATCTCAGAAAAAAATGGTAGACCTCCACAAGTCTGGTTCATCCTTGGGAGCAATTTCCAAATGCCTGAAGGTTCCACGTTCATCTGTACAAGCAATAGTACGCAAGTATGAACACCGTGTGACCACACCGCCGTCATACCGCTCAGGAGATTAATGTACTTTGGTGCGAAAAGTGCAAATCAATCCCAGAACAGCAACAAAGGACCTTGTGAAGATGCTGGAGGAAACAGGTAGAAAAGTATCTATATCCACAGTAAAACGAGCCCTATATTGACATAACTTGAAAGGCCGCTCAGCAAGGAAGAAGCCACTGCTCCAACACCACCATAAAAAAGCCAGACAACGGTTTGCAACTGTACATGGGGACAAAGATCATACTTTTTGGAGAAATGTCCTCCGGTCTGATGAAACAAAAATAGAACTGTTTGGCCCTAATGACCATCATTATGTTTGAAGGAAAAAGTGGAAGGCTTGCAAGCCGAAGAACACCATCCCAACCGGGAAGCACGGGGGTGGCAGCATCATGTTATGGGGGTGCTGTGCTGCAGGAGGGACTGGTGCACTTCACAAAATAGATGGCATCATGAGGTAGGAAAATGATGTGGATATATTGAAGCAACATCTCAAGGCATCAGTCAGGAAGTTAAAGCTTGGTCGCAAATGGGTCTTCCAAATGGACAATGACCCCAGGCATATTTCCAAAGTTGTGGCAAAATGGCTTAAGGACAACAAAGTCAAGGTATTGGAGTGGCCATCACAAAGCCCCGACCTCAATCCTGTAGAAAATTTGTGGGCAGAACCGAAAAAGTGTGTGCAAGCAAGGAGGCCTACAAACCTGAATCAGTTACACCAGCTCTGTCAGGAGGAATGGGCCAAAATTCACCCAACTTATTGTGGGAAGCTTGTGGAGGGCTGCGTTTGACCCAACTTAAACAATTTAAAGGCAATGGTACCAAATACTAATTGAGTGTATGTAAACGTATGACCCACTGGGAATGTGATGAAGGAAATAAAAGCTGAAATAAATCATTCCCTCTACTATTATTCTCACATTCTTAAAATAAAGTGGTGATCCTAACTGACCTAAGACAGCGATTTTATCGATGATTAAATGTCAGGAATTGTGAAAAACTGAGTTTAAATGTGTAAACTTCCAACTTCAACTGTATATCTTTATATAATGGAAATGTAAAAATTATTAAACATTTTTGCTTGTTTGTCCCTCTGATTTGAATTTAAACGTTGTCCTGTGAGACTTTGTTTGCGTCAGTGGCGAACTAGGCCCCAGCTGACCCCTGTAATGGAAAACATCTAGAGCCTCGATTGGATTCGGGTCACATTTATGATCTGAAACCATCGCTCCATTCCCAATAAAACAGGGCTATTGGGAGATCCAGGCCGTATTGTGGTGCTCCATACTGTATTTATAATGATAATGATAATGATATGTTTCATTTTGTTCGCCTCGCTCATCTTCATTGGGTCTTCTGTGAACTGATTTACTTCGAAGTTACATGAACGAATTTGAACTTTATGAACTGTTGCTTCACAGGCATCTCACGCAGTGCATATATTGCATTGGTAGTATATCTTGTTGCATGTCAACTACTCACATGCAGTGGACCACAACTCCAAACTCAGTCAACTTTATGTCTGAATGATCTCTCTGTATTGAGTAAATATATGGCGCTATATTACCGATCAGCATGACACCTTCATTCGCTAGTGATGATATTGTTTTTTCCTACGCAAAGCCCCAATCTGTTTTTCCATGTCCTTTACTTTTCTGAACATTACTGTCATTGAGTTCATATATAGGTTTCTCCTCTGATGGTGCTGACGGTTAGGAAACAATAAAACCCTCGTCCCCCTCCCCTCAGCCCTTCAGCCCTGTGTCACTATGCAACAGAGTCCCAAAACACCAAAACAAGGGGGCAACCCTATTAAAAAGGGTCCTATTCCACACTCTTCAGGCGTTTATCTCTTGGAATCTTCTGGAATCTTCTGTGTGGCCACATGGATCCAGACTGACTGGGAGACGGGTGAGGGAAGAAGGAATGAGAAGGGAGGCTCAGTGAGACTGACTCTGGTTGAGCTCCTCTTACTGAATCCTAAAGATGGATCCCTGAAAAAATGCCTGCCTGCCTCCATGGCTGTATTGCGTGACTGAGACTGCTCCGCTTCCCATCATCCAACACATGGGACTAATTTACCCTCGCGGGCCACAAAGATGGTGCCACAAACATCAGGCAGGCCCCCTCAGGAAGAGAAGACAGGGAGAAGGGAAGAGAGGAGAAGAGAAAAGAATGGGAGAGAGGATCTTGATTCTAGCATCACACCATGTCAGTGTCCATCCCAGAGGACATTTTGCAGGAACCAGCTCACACTTGATCATCATTATATTTTGCCCTGTGGTGAACATAACAAAATGTCACTGGTTTATGACAATTGTGGTACAAAGGCATTCCATGGATCACATTGAATGATGCCGTGACATCTTGTTGATTTCATTTAAGATGATTCATTGTGCTGTAGTTTTGATGGACTTTATAGCACTCAATATAATTTAGTACTTTGAGACCAATACCTACTTCCTTTAATACCTGTCTCCCTGTGTGTTAGAAACAGAAACAAGAGAGAGAGAACAAGAGAGAGAAAGACAACAGTGAAAACAGTGAATGGACAGTGCAGTGATTGTGCTGCCTGGCTGCACGCTGGACGATGGTTGTTCAAACAATATTGAGCTGAAATGTCACCAGCCCTCCACAGAGAAAAGGGCCCGCTGACAGCCTGGATAAACAGTGTCGTTCTTTCACCCTGTAATCGCATGTTCACTTAAAAAGTGCTTCCAACAAATTCCATGTGCATTCGGTCATTCTTGGGTCTCAGTCAGCAGTGGTCATGGTGTGTTTTCCCCACGTTGTTACAGTGACAGGAGAGTCTCTCGCTCTCTCTCTTGTCCTCCAGGGAAGGGTGGAAGGAGGAAGGTGGGGACGGGTGGATGGATGGAGGGAGAGAAGGATGGAGGAGAGAATTAAAAGCCAGATTCACATGAAGAGGTTTGACATTCCTCTCATCATATGAGGTTTATTGGTTTATTTGGATCCCAATTAGCTTTTGCAGAAGCAGCAGCTATTCTTTCTGGTCCACAAAAAACACAACATGACAAGTAACAAAAAACACTGATATACAAACAACTTAACAAATAATGTGTGTGTTAGAGTGCCTCTGTGCGTCCCCTCACAGTCCTTGCCAGTTCATGAAATGTTGTTAACTCTTTTTTTTAATGGTAATTTTGCTGTTTTTCTTGAGTAATTAGAGATGTAAGGGAGTTCCATGCGATCATGGCTCTGTATAATACTGTGTGTTGCCATGAATTCGTTTTGGACTTGAAGACTGTCTTGTGGGATATGTATGGGTGTCTGAGCTGAATGTTATTTCATTATGCAGACAATCTGGAATTTTTGTCACAGTAATACTTATCATAAAAACTAGAAGAGAAGCAGTTCATCTCTTGTCAACCATCAACCAGGAAAGACTGGCATGTATGTTGTTGATGTTGGTCTGTATGTGCAGTTAAATGCAAGGTGTGCTGCTCTGTGTTGAACCAGCTGCAGCTTTGCTAGGTCTTTCTGTGCTGCACTTGACCATATTACTGGACAATAATCAAGATGGAAGACCAGAACCTGAACAACTAGAACAGTTCATTTGGTGTCAAAAACACAGAGCATATCTTTATAACAGACATACCTCTCCCCATCTTCACATCTTCACAACAACTTTGTAAATATGATTTGACCATGATAATTGACCATGCAATGTTATACCTAGGAGTTTAGCTTTCTCAAATTGCTCAATGGTCACACCCTTTATGTACATCTCCAGTTGAGGTTTAGGTCTTAGAGAATGTTTTGAACCAAATACAATGCTTTTAGTTTTAGATGTATTTATGACCAGTTTATTTTTAATCACCCATTCTGATACTGACTGTAACTCCTTATTTCACTGAGCTCACTGGCTTTGGGTGTTGAAATGTAGAGTGTGGAATCATCCTCATACATAGTCATTCTAGCTTTTATGTTAGACCAGTGGCAAATCATGTGTGAAAACAGAGAAGAGTAATGGCCCAGGGGAACTGCCCTGAAGGACACCGCACTGTACATATCTGATGTTAAGTGAAGCTTCCATTGCTAATTTATGATCAATAACATCAAAGGCTGCACATGAAGGGATGGAAATCAAACAAAATATTTGTCAAACTACCCCAACAGATTTTTTCAAACATCCCATGTCACAGATGTTGGACCTGAATGTCACCTATGCTTGTAGAAATCATGGTATACGAGCGCAGCACGTCACTAGATTCCAATAATAGTACTGCTGCACATGATGAGAAGAAAACAATATCCATCCATCCCTGCCACCACTTGTCATTCCTACTCCCTGTAAAATGTTTCCTACTCCCTGTAAAATGTTTCCTACTCCCTGTAAAATGTTTCCTACTCCCTGTAAAATGTTTCCTACTCCCTGTAAAATGTTTCCTACTCCCTGTAAAATGTTTCCTACTCCCTGTAAAATGTTTCCTACTCCCTGTAAAATGTTTCCTACTCCCTGTAAAATGTTTCTTACCCCTGTAAAATGTTTCCTACTTCCTGTAAAATGTTTCCTACTCCCTGTAAAATGTTTCCTACTCCCTGTAAAATGTTTCTTACCCCTGTAAAATGTTTCCTACTCCCTGTAAAATGTTTCCTACTCCCTGTAAAATGTTTCCTACTCCCTGTAAAATGTTTCCTACCCCCTGTAAAATGTTTCCTACCCCTGTAAAATGTTTCCTACCACCACATTATTCTAATTTGATGGTGAGCCATCACTCTTTACATCCTCCTTCAATACCTTTGGTACACTTCTCTCTCTGACTATCCCTCTGTCTCCCTTAGGTGTGGTCCGACAAGTGAAGCCTCTGATTGGCCCGCTGAACATGGTATTGAAGCTGGCTATGAACTACGTCACCTCTGGGGTGGTGTCTCATCGGAACATCGTCAGCGTCCACATCTTCGTCTCCGAGTTCTGGTTCTGAGTACAGGACACACACCAACACCACCTCACATAGCCATACTGTTCTACCACAGTACTACCAACACCACCTCACATAGCCATACTGTTCTACCACAGTACTACCAACACCACCACACATAGCCATACTGTTCTACCACAGTACTACGAACACCACCACACATAGCCATACAGTTCTACCACAGTACTACCAACACCATCACACATAGCCATACAGTTCTACCACAGTACTACCAACACCACCACACATAGCCACACAGGTCTACCACAGTACTACCAACACCAACACACATAGCCATACAGTTCTACCACAGTACTACCAACACCACCACACATAGCCATAAAGTATTTCCACTTACACACTACTACCACACAGTACAACCACAGTCCTATAACTTTACCCTCCTAGCATGAAGAGAAAGGAGATTGCTGAGTGCATGGAGGAGAAAATGAAGATTATTTAGGTGTATAACTAAAAGGATATGAATATCATTGGAGGGTCCAATAAAGGGATATCCTGATACAACACATTTTAATAACTTTAGTTAACTTTCATTCCTTTTCGATGAAGATAAACAGACCACTAGCTGCTTAGTTGCTTTTGTTATTGTATGAAACTAAAGCACTTCCCAGTAAGTTTACCTGTAATATAAGTAGATGTAACAAGCCAAGCCATGAGTGGATGCATGCATCTGACCTACGGAACTTGACGTGAAGACTCATTAACTGTATCATATAATGTAAGCATGCTGTCATGCCCAAGACTATAGAATGTGATTGTGAATTGAAAGTGCATGCGTAGACATGGAGATGTGAAAAGCCATTGGAGGATTCAACAGTTGAATGTAACACTAACCCTTGAGTAATGATGTGTATTACATTTCATTATCTTACTGTATACATTGCGAAAGGTGTTTCGGTACTAAATAAACCGTCTTGTTTTTATTTTTTAAGCATTTTAATTGTGTGTTGGTAAGTGAAAGCTTCAGATTGGTTGATGAATTTAACTTGCGTACGTTTGAAGGGAAAGTGGGACAGAATTCATTATGGGTACATTGGTTGAAAAAGGGAGTCGGTGGAGAGAGGAGGGGTACATAGGAACCAGGGACCACATCCCCAATTAGGTTTTTCACTGAACCAGAAGGGGTCTCTAATCTATTCCCTCTAAGTCAGGCTAATGGACCTAACACAGAGCAGTGGAACAGAGCAGATGTCAGTAATTGTCTAACGATGAGGCTGTAATCATCAGTTTGGCTGAGGCCCTGGCAGAGCCTCCAAATGCTTCAAAGACAATGGAGGAAGGAGGGCCATCCATCAGGATCCCAGCCCATCTACAGGATCCCAGCCCGTCTACAGGATCCCAGCCCATCTACAGGATCCCAGCCCGTCTACAGGATCTTAGTCCGTCTACATGATCCCAGCCCGTCTACAGGATCCCAGCCCGTCTACAGGATCCCAGCCCGTCTACAGGATCCCAGCCCGTCTACAGGATCCCAGTCCGTCTACAGGATCTCAGTCCGTCTCCAGGATCTCAGTCCGTCTACAGGATCTCAGTCTGTCTACAGGATCTCAGTCCGTCTACAGGATCCCAGCCTGTCTACAGGATCTCAGTCCGTCTACAGGATCCCAGCCCGTCTACAGGATCTCAGTCCGTCTACAGGATCTCAGTCCGTCTACAGGCTCCCAGCCTGTCTACATGATCTCAGCCCGTCTACAGGATACCAGTCCATCTACATGATCCCAGCCCTTCTACAGGATCTCAGCCCGTCTACGGGATCCCAGCCCATCTACAGGATCTCAGCCCGTCTACGGGATCCCAGCCCTTCTACAGGATCTCAGCCCGTCTACGGGATCCCAGCCCGTCTACGTGATCCCAGCCCATCTACAGGATCTCAGTCTGTCTACAGGATCTCAGTCTGTCTACAGGATCTCAGTCCGTCTACAGGATCCCAGCCCGTCTACAGGATCCCAGCCCGTCTACAGGATCCCAGCCTGTCTACAGGATCCCAGCCGTCTACAGGATCTCAGTCTGTCTACAGGATCTCAGTCCGTCTACTGGATCTCAGTCCGTCTACAGGATCTCAGTCCGTCTACAGGATCTCAGTCCGTCTACAGGCTCCCAGCCCGTCTACAGGATAAAAGCCTGTCTACTGGATCCCAGCCCATCTACAGCATCCCAGCCCGTCTACACGATCCCAGCCCGTCTACATAATCCCAGCCCGTCTACATGATCCCAGCCCATCTACAGGACAGTGCCTGTTTACACTGACAGCTCTAAAGGTACTGAGGAGGAGGGGGTAGATACAGTATATATACAAAAATATGTGGGCACAACTTCAAATTAGTGGACTTGACTATTTCAGCAAAACCTGTTGCTGACAGGTGTATAAAATCGAGCACATAGCCATGCAATCTACAAGGACAAACATTAGCAGTAGAATGGCCTTACTGAAGAGCTCAGTGACTTTCAATGTGGCAATGTCATAGGATGCCACCTTTCCAACAAGTCAGTTAGAGCTGCCCCGGTCAACTGGAAGTGCTGTTATTGTGGGAACGTCTAGGAGCCACAACGGCTCAGCTGCGAAGTGATAGGGCTCACAAGCTCACAGAACGGGACCTCTGAGTGCTGAAAGTGTAGTCCATACCGAGTTCCAAACTGCCTCTGGAAGCAACGTCAGCAAAATAACTGTTCGTCGGGAGCTTCATGAAATGGGTTTTCATAGCCGAGCAGCCGCACACAAGCGTAAGTTCACCATGCGCAATGCCAAGCATTGGCTGGAGTGGTGTAAAGCTTGCTGCCATTGGACTCTGGAGCAGTAGGAAACACGTTCTCTAGAGTGATGACTCACGCATCCCCATCTAGTAGTCTGATGGACGAATCTGGGTTTGGCGGATGCTAGGAGAACGATACCTGCCCCGGTGCATAGCACCAACTTTAAAGTTTGGTGGAGGAGGAATAATGGTCTGGTGCTGTTTTTCATGGTTCGGGCTAGGCCCCTTTGTTCTAGTGAAGGGAAATGTTAATGCTACAGCATACAATTACATTCCAGATGATTCTGTGCTTCCAACTTTGTGGCAACAGTTTGATCGAAGGCCCTTTCCTTTTTCAGCATGACAATGTCCACGTGCACAAACCAAGGTCCACACAGAAAGGTATGGACCATGTAGCACTACATGACCAAAGTATGTGGACACCTGCTATATTTCATTACAAAATCATGAGCATTAATATGGAGTTGGTCCCCCCTTTGCTGCTATAATAGCCTCCACTCTTCTGGGAAGGCTTTACACTAGATGTTGGAATATTGCTGCGGGGACTTGCTTCCACTCAGCACAAGAGCATTAGTGAGGTCCGACACTGATGTTGGGCGATGAGTTCTGGCTCGCAGTCGGCATTCCAATTCATCCCAAAAGTGTTCGATTGGGTTGAGGTCAGGGCTCTGTGCAAGCCAGTCAAGTTCTTCCACACCGATCTCGACAAACCATTTCTGCATAGACCTCACTTTGTGCACAGGGGCATTGTCATGCTGAAACAGGAAAGGTCTTTCCCTAAACAGTATGCAAAACTTGATTTACAGAAAGTATAAGGAAACTATCCTAGTTGTTTAAACACGTAAAAAAATGTATATGCAGACTTCCTATTAAAGACTTTAACGTGTTATTAACAATTATATATAAAAAATAGTTTTAATGTGCTGTATGTATACAGTCAATTGTGTGTGTGTTTGCAGGACAGTAAACAGAAAATAATGAACAGAACAGCCCTGCATCACCGGACGTGCTACCTTGTCCTGGACCTGCTGTTTTCGACTCTCTCTCTACCGCACCAGCTGTTTCGACCTCTGAATGGTCAGCTATGAAAAGCCACCTGACATTGACTCCTAAGATACTGAGCTGTTGCACCCTCTACAAGCAATGTGATTATTATTTGACCCTACTGGTCATCTATGAACGTTTGAACATCTTGAAGAACAATCAGGCCTTAATGGCCATGTACTCTTATAATCCCCACCCGGCACAGCCAGAAGAGGACTGACCACCCCTCAGAGTCTGGTTCCTCTCTAGGTTTCTTCCTAGGTTCCTCCCTTTCTAGGGAGTTTTTCGTAGCCACCGTGCTTTACATCTGCATTGCTTGCTATTTGGAGTTTTAGGCTGGGTTTCTGTACAGCACTTTGAGATATTTGATTTGATTGATTGATTGATAATGGCATTAATCCCACTGAGCAAAAATATAAATGCAACATTAAACATTTTAAAAGATTTGACTGAGTTACAGTTCATATATGGAAATCAGTCAATGTAAATAAATCTATGGATTTCACAAGACTAGGAATACAGATGATGGTCAGAGATACCTTAAAAAAATGGATCAGAAAACCAGTTAGTGTCTGTTGTGTACACCATTTGCCTCATGCAATGCGACACATCTCCTTCGCATAGAGTTGATCAGGCTATTGATTGCCATGGAAGAACTGTGACATTTTCAGCTTCCAGAAATTGTGTACAGATCCTTGCAATACGGGGCCGTGCATTATAATGCCGTAACATGTGGTGATGGTGGAGGATGAAAAGCATGACAATTGGCCTCAGGATCTCGTCATGATATCTCTGTGCATTTAAATTGCCATCGATAAAATGCAACTGTGTTTGTTGTCTGTAGTTATGCCTGCCCATACCATAATCCCACCACCAACATGGGACACTCTGTTTACAACGTTGACGTCAGCAAACCGTTTGCCCATACGACGCCATACACATTGTCTGCCATCTGCCCGGTACAGCTGAAACAAGGCTTCATCTGTGAAGAGCACACTTCTCCAGCATGCCAGTGGCCATAGAAAGTGAGCATTTGCACACTGAAGTCAGTTGTGACGCTGAACTGCAGTCAGGTCAAGATTCTGGTGAGGACGACAAGCACACAGATGAGCTTCCCTGAAACGGTTTCTGACAGTTTGTGCAGAAATGTTTTGATTGTGCAAAGTTTCATCAGCTGTCTGGGTGGATGATCTCAGATGATCCCGCAGGTGAAGAAGCCAGATGTGGAGGTCCTGGGCTGGCTTGATGTACTGCCAAATTCTCAAAAACAACGTTGCACGCGGCTTATGGTAGAGAAATTAACATTACATTCTCTGGTAACAGCTCCGGTGGACATTCCTGCAGTCAGCATGCCAGTTGTATGCTACCTCAAAATTTGAGACATCTGTGGCATTGTGTTGTGTGACAAAACTGCACATTTTAGAGTGGCCTTATATTGTCCCCAGCACAAGTTGCACCTGTGTAATGATTATGCTGTTTAATCAGCTTCTTGATATGCCACAGCTGTCAGGTGGATGGATTATCTTGGCAAAGGAGAAATGCTCATTAACAGGGATGTAAACAGATTTGTGCACAAAATTTGAGAGAAATAAGCTTTTTATACGTACATATGGAACATTTCTGGGATCTTTTATTTCAGCTCATGAAACATGGGACCAACACTTTACATTACATGACACCTATGAGCCTCTCTGTTTGGGCTCCTGGCATGCGAACCTGGCTTCATCCTTTTCACTCTCCCTAACCGTAATGGTGTACATTATGTGGTCTCCGTGCTTGGAGGTTGAGGTGCTGGGGCTGTCTGCATCATCTGATGCTTTGTCGTGCTGCACTGGGGTAGATGGGGAGGGTTTGCTGGGATCTCCCTGGGGCCTGGGGTGGAGGGCCAGGGGGGGCTGCTCTACCTCTGTTGCTGCTGAGTTGGAGGGACCTACAATGCACGAGGCAATCAGGACAGGTGGTGAAATTGAGGCCCTTGCTCAAATTGTCTCGTGCAGTAGTTTAAACCACCTCCAGTTCTCAGCAGTGGCCTCTCTTAAAATGTAACTTTGTAACTTACAGTAATAATCTTAGTTGGGTTCAATATTTTATTAATTGAAACAATAATATTGGAGAACAAAAGCAATGAGTTAGCAGATTATAAAACAACAATGACATTACAATTACACCAAGGTTTCCATGACCCATCCAATGTTTATTACCTTGTACTTATTCTTTACATTCTCCCACTTCTTTGAGGCCTGCCCACCTGTGAGCCTTCCCTCCAGCACCATCCTCTGAACAATTGTCCTATAAATAATGACAAAGCATTTGCACATATTAATTAATCATACATATTAACAAACAGACAGCACAAATATTATATTTTAAGGAACTTCGAGGCAGGGAAGCGAATCCGGTTCGATTGGCATAAAAGGCAAACACCCTCCGCATCGCACCACTTGGTGAAAATTGTAACGTGGCTCACGGCTACCATCCCACTTCAGACACCAATGTAGCAAATGACAGGGCAGGGCAGGGAAGCGAAACCGGGTCGCTGGTGTGAAAGGCACACACCCTTTTCCTTATACGCCATATTGTTACCAATATAAAACATTTATTATAACGCACTGCTAATCCATTGCTTATTAGTTATTGTGTTAAAAGTTTAATTTGAAGTTCTTAGTATTGACTCCCATCCCACTGTTCCACTAACTCCCAGCCCAGCCTTTCAGCATTCCTTTTCCCTGTGAACAACTCCTCATTTGCTGCTCGAAGGTTAATACGGATTTTGGTCTCCTCTCCTGACCATGTTGTACACAGAACACAATACAATTAACCTTGGGTGTTAATTTGACAGTACCAATCTATCTAATTATAATATGATTTTATGTCTACTTAAATTAGCTATATAATTATTCATATATACATCTGCTCTATGATAGCTAGTAAATGAAATAGCTAGCTAGCTGACGTTAGCCTGCCTAGCTGGATCATCTGAAGGAAAATGTGTTATTTCTACATTTTCCAAAAGTTAACCAAACAAAAACATCATATTACTTTTACGAGATGTGTTTGTGCACTCGTGCATTAGTACCACAATTTCCAACTTATTTACATTTGTTTTTACTCACACTTGTATGTTGATTTCTTGATGTTGGTATTAAGTTTTGGCTGACTTTTCTTAGCGGATGTACAATCATTGCAAATTGAATTACAGGCCGTTTCAGCCCCGGAGGGAACAGAATAGTACACTCGCCCTCTCGATCAAAAACGAGGGCTGAGGGATTTACGCTGCCAATCTCCCTTGTTTGGTTAATGGTTTGGACAAGCAGCAAAGATGGCCACGGGGATTCCCCCAAGGGGATAAGGCAAGGGTAAGTGGAGGAGGGTGTGTCTTTTACATGTTTGGACCGCAGCCAAGGTGTGTGTGTGTAACTTTCCCTCTCCCTTGGACCAGCGGGTTCACAGTGAAACAAAATGGTTGACACAAGAAGCTATAAAGACGTGCCCACAGAGGTAGAGGCATTTAGCCAATCTGGAAGGACATTACAAACCGTCTGACGTGGGGACTGTTTAAAGGTCGTGGGGACTATTTGAAGATGGACTGCGAGAGAGTATATCCGAACATGTACAGTATGATAGGCTGTACAGCTTGTACTGGACAGAGTATAACGTGGAGGAGGAGGACAGGATAGATTCCAACAAGCTGAATAGTCTGGACAGTAAGAAAGGCTGGGGCAGCAGTCCCTACTCCCTGTACTGCTGCACTACAAAACCACACACATGTGTGGGGACAAATGAGCAAACATCTCTTGCCAGATTCCCTCTGCGAAGCCAAGACGAAGCTCCTATGACTAACCAGCTAGCATGGGCCGTGGGCCTGATCAGTTGACATAATGGCAGGGGAGCAGAGCAGCAGGGAAGACCTGTGTGGACTGGACTGGTTTGGCTTGTTTGTTTGTGTACTCTGCTGTGGCACTGTGGTGGTCAGGGCTTTCTGTGTGTGGTCATGGTGGTGTCTGGCTCATGGAGGAGAGAGGAAGAGGTGCGGGGGCTGAGGTGACCTGATGCCCGGTCTGGAGGACTCAGTGTAGGAAGAAAGGCAGAGGCAGGAGCCAGGACAGACACAAGGGCCCAGGGAGACACGTGCTAGGGCTGACTCCTGCACTCGCCTGATCCCGCTTTTTCCTGGCGACCGACCCTGGCCACCACAGCAACACATGTTATAGGATATAAGTGAGTTCTTTTAATAAATGTTGGGGTATTTCTTTATTTTTTCTCAAGATTGCAAACCACTGTTTCTCATTACAGAAAACACAAAAATGTTGCTGTTAGATGGATACTACCAGAATGCCAATGTCCTGCCCTCATCTATATTTCAGTTACTAGACCTTACAGTAGTTTTTCATCCGTTCTGAAGATGACAGGTTAATTGTTATGATTTAAAAAATAAGACATTTGGTTGACAGCTCATTCAGATATATTCCTCACAACTTTGGACACTTTTGTGTAGTGACTGACACCCAGTGATATGATGCCCTAATTCCCTGTGGTTGTATCTACTACGAAATGTAATTTTGTAAACCTGGATTAATTTACAGTAAGTATAACACCTGAGTTGACCGATTGGAGTAAAAATCCCCCAACAGATCAATTTCAATCTAACTAAACAGTACAGCACATACAATTCACTAATCTTCTCATGGGTTTTCTACAGTCGTCCAATAGATGGCAGACATATACAACACAACACACTTTCTGCATTTCAGTCCTTTAGCAGACACTCTTATCCAGAGCAACTTACAGTGCATACGTTTGTCATGCTTGTCAATCAAACCCACTACCCTGGCGTTGCAAGCGCCATGCTCTACCAACTGAGCCACACTGGACCCCAGTCTTCTGCTTTCACCAGGAATGAACTGTTTTACCATGGTGGTAAACCAACTCAATACAAATGGAGCTAATTCCTTCTTTAGGCCTTTATGGAGCCCGGCCGTGGCACTCCCAACATCGCTCCTCATATGATCAATGAAATGCTTTGTGGTTTTGAGTTATAGACAGTTAATCAATTAGCCACTGGGATCCACCTTGACCCCAAAGAACAACATAAAATACCTGTGTTGTGACCCTCCATAACTTACTGCTCCTGACTTAACCATCCTACAACCAGCCTTGAACTCACCCTGATGCCAGAGTACACACTGGATCAATCACATCGGGGAGTAGGGAGTTGTGCCGGACTCATGAAAAATCAGAGCAGTCTCTCTGTTGTTGTAGCTCCTGAAAAGAATATCGCTGCTCCTTATTTTGTGAGGAGAGACGCACAGTGACGTTCGCGGGGCTTAACTAGACGCACATCATATGGAGGGAGGGATGGATGGAAGATGGTCTGTGTGGTTCATAGTGTTGTGAGCAACCCTAACATAGATAGTGACATCAGGTTGTAAAGTGGCTCTTTTCATATGGGATGATGGAGTGAGAGGATGGATGGCTTTAGCATGACTTTATTTATTACGGATGCAGATTTATTCTGCTTTTATTGCCCGCGGTGACATTTAAAACAAATGTGTTCTTCATAAGAATAAAAGCACATTGTTTATTGAAGAAAATAACCATGTGCCAAATGACATACTGGCTGTGAGGTTTGTAAATAGCCAATAATGGGAAATGCCACTTCAAAAGGGCTGTCTGTTGAAAATTATAAAAATTCCTCCAAAGCCTTTTTTTTCTCTGTAGCCTGGGTTCTTAAAATGTAAAAGGCCTATTCGTATGTGTGTGTGTGTGTGTGTGTGTGTGTGTGTGTGTGTGTGTGTGTGTGTGTGTGTGTGTGTGTGTGTGTGTGTGTGTGTGTGTGTGTGTGTGTGTGTGTGTGTGTGTGTGTGTGTGTGTGTGTGTGTGTGTGTGTGTGTGTGTGTGTGTGTGTGTGTGTGTGTGTGTGTGTGTGGGGTTGTATCAACAGCATTCATGAAAGCAGCATAGAGGCCCATTCCAAGGTTGACAGTCAAATAAAGGTCACATTGTAAACTTTTTAAATTATGAATTTAAATGAAATCGACTATACATTATGTAAATATTCATCTTTGGTTCAATTCATCTGTGATATGGAAAACATTTACAGTTTCACAACTGCAGAGTTATCGCCAAGGATACTGTGAGTTGCTGGATAACAAGGCGTCATCTTACAAGACTGCTGAGTCAAAGGTCAAGGTTCAATATATTGAATAGGTTTTGATCAACTGTAATCTTTGGACAGGAAAATAAAGCAATAGCCCCACTACAGCAGAGATCAATGTAAGTATTTGCACTTTGTCCATTGAGGAATCCTATGAGAATAGTGCTTGTAAACCCTGACGCTATGGCGACACCCTGCCATGCCTCTACTAAGACTCCCCTGACATCACTGACCTCTTGATCCTAAAAGTTTAAGTTTTCCGTGTAGTGAAAACAACTGGAGAGTTTGCTATGTCTGTCAGTGTGTTGTTTTGTCTGAGGCTGCATACACACACCCTACTGTCCTCCCACTGCGGACCCACTGTACTCTCTCACACGTCCTCATGCCTCAGAAGGTCCGCCATGCAGAGATAGGGCTGGCGTCGTCAACCTTTGACCCTGGAACACTTGGGCTGTGTCTGAAATGATACCCTATCCTGTATACTATAGAGTTCACAAATTCTGGTCAGGACCTGTGGGGCTCGGATAAAAAAAATGGTGCCATTTCCATCACACTCTGGGAGTCACCATGCAGGTCCCATTTTGGCATCTGGTTACAAGGAAACCATTACACACTGTATGTTTTGATAACTGGCCTCAGGCGTGTCATTGTCTTGAACTACAATTTACAGCACCTGCCCACAGCGCCTGACACTGGCAATCAGCACTTTAAACTGACGGACTGGAATCACACCCAGTAATTCTTTACCGAATCACTCACCAGACCTATGGCTGCGGTAATAATAACCTGCACTTGAACTGACGAGGTAGTACGATAAGAGGGAAGACTTCATTTCAGCCACGCTTCAAACATATCCACACACACTCTGTTTATACCCATGGAAGTTAACAGGGGTGTCATTTCAGCTAAAGCTAGGGGATGGCAGAATGAATGACCTGTTTTGTATACAGAGAGAGGACGATGACGGGTGACGGTCACCGGTGGACACACTGTGCTTCACACCAAGGGTTGGTTGTGAGAAAAGACAGTGTCGTGACTTGATGATTTTTATTACATATACATGTCTCACATCTATCAAGATTTTGTAATGTTGTGATTCACTGTTGTGAGTTCTCTCTAATAGAGGGGTTACAAAAAGCAAGGTTATCTTTATTATTGTCAACATAGGCCTAATGACGCAGGATCCCACTGCATAGGAGAGGCAATCTATCCACGGTAGGGCTGTTACACACACACACATCATAAGCAGCAATTTCTAACAATCTAATATCTTATATCCAGCAAAGTAATATGAACAAATCCATTATATCTACTCTCAGAAAATCTACAACCTAAAAGGGTTCTTTTGTTGTCCCCATAGTAGAACCCTTTGATTAACCATTTTTGGTTCCTGGTAGAACCCTTTTGGGTTCAATGTAGAACCCTTTACGCGGAGGGTTCTACCTGGAGCCAAAAAAGGGTTGTCCTATGGGGACAGCTGAAGAACCCTTTTGGAACCCTTTTTTTCTAAGAGTGTAAGGATGTATCCTAAGGCGAAGTTTCTGATCATAACAACACATCTGTATTCTATTGTTCCAAACCACTGTCTCAGTATACACCCTAATAGACCCTCATTTTCTGAATCAAGACTCAAAGGGTTACTCAATAGTTCACAGGCATCAACAGTAATATCCCTAGGGGAAGGGTTTTAGGGCGTCAGAAACAAAATATTTAGCATTAATGACAGTCAGAGTTCCCATCGCTCCATCTTTTCTTTTGCAATTGTTAGATCTTTGACTGCTTAACATTTAGTTTCACTCCGTGCATCAGAATGTCTTTATTAAGCTCCTCGGCAACCACACAGAGACAGAGGATGAGGTCGTCTCTGATATTAATGAATGCAGGGCCTTTGAAGTTGGCAAATAGGCATGAGGAATTTCTGCACAAAAGCTGAAAACAAAAACATGGCCCACTATTGCTGCATAATTATTAATGCGCCACATTTGCTTTTGAAAAGCATGCCTGTCTGTTCTTTGTTCATAATGGGAGCAAGGGAAATCCATCAATATGTTTTTGTTTTGGTATCAGTTTGCACAAAGTGAGCGTGGTTAATGGTTAACCTTTACAGTCAAAAGGTGGCCGCCGGCCAGGGAACGGTGCAGTCCATGCCACTCCATCACCCAAACGTTGGCTGCCATCCGTCGGTCCATCTGGGGATTCTAACCCCCCTGTTGATTTAGGGACTCTAATAGCTCAGCCTCACCCCGATCCCCCTACACACCACCTTTCAACAAAGGAACAAAGTTTCCTACCTCAAGTGTGCAGTGGCCTCCATTGCCGGTTCATGATGAAATATATGTCACAGTGTTCTGAGCCGAGCTGTTTGTTCGTTGTGAGAACAAAGGGAAGGAAATGGCTCTTATAATCTTTAGTAGCATTGAAGTGGGGAGCATGAATGCTGCTGCCAGTGTGATTGAATGTACTGATCCTTTTTTGCTCTATCCTTTTCAGGCCACAGAAACAAAACACTTTATCTCTTTCAACAATGTAAGAGTATGTTTTAGAGAGACGACAATGAATTGTGTGGAATACCTGTCGACGTCAATCTGACCATCAAAATAGCTAACATTATGGCCTAAGCTTGTAAACTTGGTGAAACCTGGGAAGTCCTCAGACATTATAACCACCAGACTACTAGTATGTTAGAACACTACCCAGAGGCCAGGGCTTGGTTTGTAGCGGGCCGAGGGATGTCTAGTCTAAACTAGGATAGTTCATAGGGGTGAAGGGTTGTGGGTAGCAAGGGTTTATTGGACTCTGTGGGACCCAATGAACCATCATCTCCTGAGATCCCCATCCATACTGGGTGAACTCTGGGCCCCAATTCACAGTCACACTGGGGGAAACTCTGGGCCCCATCCACAGTCACACTGGGGGAAACTCTGGGCCCCCATCCACAGTCAAACTAGGGGGAACTCTGGGCCCCTATCTACAGTCACACTGGGGGGAACCCTGAGCCCCTATCCACAGTCACACTGGGGGCAACGCTGGGCCGGGCCCCCCACCCAACTTGTCTTTCCCTTGTTGTGGTCACTGGGACAAACGTTTACCAGCAGTGCTGGAGAATGGAAACCGCTCGCTCAGTTCCCCCGCTGCAGTAAACGATTAAACAGGAGATCCTATTACCACGACGTTACCACGGCGAGCCCGGAACTTCAAGGCAGACTTGGATCCTTTCTTTCACCCCTCTGGCTGAATTAAGCACAACAGTCCGAAACCAACTGACTTTATTTTCTTACTTATAGCCTATATCCATTACGCCCAGGGAAATTCCTCAAGCCACTGTGGTTCTTTAAGCTACTAGGCCTAGATCATGATGAAGTTACTTCCTGAAGTTGTTTTCCTTGTTTATTCCTTTTCATAATGAATGCACTTTCCCATCTACTCCTGGTTCATTTGAATACATTTGGGATTACAGGTTGGGTTCTACAGGGGCCTTACTTTCAAAGTCACCAGAAACTCCTCCTTGGGTGTCTACAACTCAGACAGCGGCAGACAAACACAACAACCATGATGAACTGGGTAAACAACATCCCCCCCAAAACCCAAGTGATTTCTGTTTGAGTCTTGTGGGTTCCAACCCCAGACCTAGTCTGTAAGACGCAGCGACAGAGATGAAGGGTCGTGGTCGCTCCAGACACAGATTTGTTTTCCACAGCAGACCCACTCCCTGGCCTCCTGGCTGAGCCTGGCTTGGATGCACCACCTAACGACCCACCGGAGACATCTGCCATCTCCATTTAAAAGGCATGTTTGTGCTCCACATTTGTTTGTGCTCACAGATGTGTTTTTTTTTATAAAACTCAGACTTTTTGGTATTTCTCAAATGCCTGTGTGATGACATTGTACATAGCTTTTTTCATCTCGTGTCTGGTTTCTCGTGGAAAATGCAGTCTGCACAAACTACTGTACCCGTTTTGTGTCTGTCTGTGGGGACAAAATTAAGAATAGAATGAGTCTCATTGATGTTTTCTACACCACAATTAAAAGCAGACTCGCTGTGCGTCGCAGGGTTGGAGAACGCACAAGATGAAACAACCCGTACCTTGCCCTCTCCTCCTCTCCTCTGAGACAATGACTAGAAGCAGATCCCCTGCCAAAGTCTCCTGGGTTTCAGACTAGAAAACAGCAAAACCATCCATAACATTGAGTGCTTTATTATTTCACATTTTTCATTGTAGCAAGCAATACAACTAGTAATAAAAGTTTATAAGACATATTTAACATCGGTGAAAGACATTAATCGAGTATCTATTTAAGGGGAATCTAACAAACTTGTCATATCCTAGCAATTGCTATGTCGTAAATAATGTGCATTGGTGTTATTACATACGACTACACTAGCAACATTACTGTTCTAACAAGGACATGGAAACAGGTACAAACTTTAAAATAAAATGTTGATGTATTGTAGTGTGTCTATATACTCCTAAAAATATGATTTCTGAACTTGAGAAGGTGTTATTACATATCTGTGTACGTTGTGTATTTGGCCACTGGTTTCCATTGGACAACTGCACCGTCCTGGGAGCACCAAAGGACCACACACAGCACCAGGCACGTTCTGACCAGTGCACTGAGTGTGGGAAGACACCGGTCACATGACCATTGGTTTGCTCATACAGCTTTATATAGCCACTGGTTTGGTTATACAGCTTTATATGGCCACTGGTTTGGATACACAGCTTAATATGGCCACAGGTTTGGTTATACAGCTTTATTTAAATTGTTCTATTTAACCAGGCAAGTCAGTTATGAACAAATTCTTATTTTACAATGACAGCCTAGGAACAGTTAACTGCCTTGTTCAGGGGCAGAACGGCAGATTTTTACCATGTCAGCTCGGGGATTCGATCTAGCAACCTTACGGTTACAGGTCCAAGGCTAACCACTAGGCTACCTGCCGCCCATATGTGGTCTGGTTATACAACTTTATATAGCAAGTGGTCTGGTTATACAGCTTTATATAGCCAGTGGTCTGGTTATACAGCTTTATATAGCCAGTGGTCTGGTTATACAGCTTTATATAGCCAGTGGTCTGGTTATACAGCTTTATATAGCCAGTGGTCTGGTTCTACAGCTTTATATAGCCAGTGGTCTGGTTATACAGTTTTATATAGCCAGTGGTCTTGTTATACAGCTTTATATAGCCAGTGGTCTGGTTATACAGCTTTATATAGCCAGTGGTCTGGTTATACAGCTTTATATAGGCAGTGGTCTGGTTATACAGCGTTATATAGCCAGTGGTCTGGTTATACAGCTTTATATAGCCAGTGGTCTGGTTATACAGCTTTATATAGGCAGTGGTCTGGTTATACAGCGTTATATAGCCAGTGGTCTGGTTATACAGCTTTATATAGCCAGTGGTCTGGTTATACAGCTTTATATAGCCAGTGGTCTGGTTATACAGCTTTATATAGCCAGTGGTCACTCCGGTTGTGTCTTCCTGACAATACAGACAGTTCAGCCAGCGGTACCGTGGCTACATGTTCCAGATCCTGTAGCTCATAATAACCTATGGAGGTCTTACAGTAAGGTATTCTTACAGCCATGTTTTACAAGACAGAAATCACAGCATCTGCAACCTGTCTAAGACACCTTGTGAATTTTTAGAAAGCAATGCTTTTGGTTGGCTAGCTTTTAAGTGGCCATTGTGGTTTCTACAGCTTCGTCTCAGGATGTGCCATTCGTCTGGAGGCTGGCAGATGAGGCAATAGCAGCACAACTCCAAGAGCTATGTCACCCAGCCTTCACCCAGCCCACCCACCATCAGCACTCACTCAGAACTACAATGATAGATTTCTCCTATAAGACCAGCTAGGAGCAGTGAGGGTCTTCATTGTGTAACTGTAATGGCTTAAACATGATTCCAGCAACGTTGTGGCTTTTCGTTGGTTCCCCTCAACCCAGACGTGGATGTAAGATGTAAGAACTCTCGTCTTGCCCTTTGATAATTAGCTGTCTACTTTCCCGGATTTTGAATGAGTTGTGGCACCATGATGCTCGGGGGGCAAGTGAACATGACATTTTGTGGAATTTACTGAGCAATACCCGCCCCTATGACAAAAGAAAGAGGATTAAGTGTATTGTGTTTGAGACATTTGAAGTCAGAGCCTCACTCAACGTTATGTGTCAATGAAATGCAGTTATCTTACATTGTCGTCAGAAGTACCAGACCGTGGTTCTTCTGTGGTGCTTACAACTGTGACCAAAACAAGACAATCTCGACAATGGATACATACATGCAATCCACATACAGTAAGCACAGCTCATAATCACATACTGCACAAATACAGGGCCTGATACTGTACTGGAGGCTAACCGTCGGCTGAGAAGTTAATGACCTCGAGTTCTCACTGGATCAAACAAGTCTTAACCAGAAGGCATGCATCACTGGTGAGGTCTGTCCTCTGAAAACGGTCGGATCTGGGCATCGGCTTTCAATTTAACATGCTGTAAGTTTTTCCTTTAGAGGATCTAAACTTCCAACATTTGTCCATAAACATGGTTGTCTTATATGGGGTTATAATTGTGTTTTTTAATACTGGATCATACAATCACCATATGCCGGGGCCGGGTGCTGTGCATGCCACAACTGGTGAGGAGACTCTGTGAGAGGTAAACATGCAGAGGGCTGCTGCTCTGGCAGGAATTTCACTCTCTGCATCCCAAATGGTACCCTGTTCATTTGATGGTGCACTACGTTAGACCAGTGACCAAAGGGCTCTGGTCAAAAGGAGCGCACTATGTAGGGAATAGGGTGCCATTTGGAACGTAGACACTCTGCTTCAGCAATGATACATGGTGTACTTGTGCGGTGGTCACCCACCAGGTCTAAATAGAGTAGGACAGCAACGCGACAGGAGGAAACGCTCAGAGACAAAGGAAGAGACTACTGAGCCTTCATCACTGATTGTTTTACTTTGGAGTCGTCCATATTTTTTTTGTCCCATCCATGTCTTCTCCTTTAATTTCTCTAGCTGACCCTGCTTCCCTTTCTCTCTGTGTCTCTATGCATTTAGTCAAATAAAAGGGACGTCATCTCATGCACATTGAAGCACACAGTATGTACCCTTGTGGTGGCAGTGTTGACACGTAACAGTTCCCTGACTGTTGTCAAGCAAAGTAGCAAGTTTGTCAGGATGCCATTGACATTTACAATAACCTGAATATTAGCAGATGATCTGCATTCCACTTTTTCATGAAGACGTGACTTGTGGTTTGATTGACTTGTTGTCTTGTGTGCCTCAGACAAAATACATTTACCTCAGCTTGGCTTAAGATAATGTGCTGCCTGACTATCGTCTAGCCCATCAGTGCACAGGCCTTCGAGCCAGAAGCAACAACGGTTGTGTGAGCTCCAACCTATTGGGTTAGAACACAATAGCTTCATGCCTTGAAGAAGGGGAGGGTTGTTATTGATGAGGTGACAAGTACAGTGCTTACCCCTGAGGCCGTCGGACCCATGCTGCTCCCCCTAAAATCTCCCAACAACCCAGGGAAAACAAGTGGTGTCTTCAAGAATATGTGGTTTTCGCTCCGTCGTCCGCCAGCCCAAGTTTAGATCTCCCCCTCCTGCTAATGACACATTCAAATTAGCTGCGGTCAGGATTTCTTCAAATACACAGTTAGATTCATGCAAATTCTTCTCCCCACCTCACCTCTCTCTGGTCTGGCCTGAGGAAACCACACGCCGGGGTCACTGCGCTCTCCAAGAGCCAAGCCATACCCATAATTTAGCTTTTGTTTCAGATGTAGCCTCAATGCCTTAAATATAAAGACACAGCTAGGCCGGCCTGGGAAGGTCAGAGAAGAGAGAGAAAGGGAGAAAGAGAGAGAGGGAGAGAAAGAGACAGAGAGGGAGAGAGAAACCTCACATAGCAGTGAGGTGAATGGTGAGCTCTTTTCAGCACAGTAAGGAAGCCTTCACTATACAGAGTGTGTGTGGACAGGAAGAGCTGGGTAACGACGAGTAGACTCAGCCAAACCACCAGCTATTACTGACCAT
Source organism: Oncorhynchus mykiss (assembly GCF_057628025.1). Taxonomy (NCBI): domain Eukaryota; kingdom Metazoa; phylum Chordata; class Actinopteri; order Salmoniformes; family Salmonidae; genus Oncorhynchus; species Oncorhynchus mykiss. Next base: position 16,251,564 of record NC_143025.1, read on the forward strand.
TACAGCTAATGTCCAGTCAGTATTCTGGACCAGTCCTCTGCCCTATTAGCTCACAACCAGCACATTTAGGGAATTATGTTAATGGAGACGACCAAGTCAAAGTATTTTCTGACAGTTTCTGAATTATGTTCTACTGTCATTTTATTTTATGTTGTTTTTATGAGCTCTATGTTGCAAGCAACTGACTTAGAAAAATAAACCAGAATTTTCTCCTTTTATAGCCTCATGAATTGAGTCTTCTCTCTGACAATCCCTGCTTGTAGCTAAAGGGTTCAGCCGACTTACTTTCCATGATATCGTTTATGAAGGATGAAAATTGTTATTTTTATTATTTTTCAGTGGTTGACGATTACTGCACTGCGTTTGCTTGCCATAACTTGTTAAGAGAAGAACACTGACCCTTTTCTCAGAATCATAGTGTTCAATTTACACGGTAAATGCTGTATTTTCATTCATGAACGCTATGTCCTAGAGGAAAACATTTAAAACAGCGACTTAAAGTCAGACTCAAACACTATTTTACCATACTGTAACGATGTGAGCTGATAGTCGGGAAGCACGTTCAGGGAGTGAATGTTTTAATAAATAAACGCAACATGAAACAAAACAATAACAATGCACAGACTTAACACTGGAACAGAAACAACACCTGGGGAACGAACCAAAGGGAGGGACATATATAGGGAAGGTAATCAGGGAAGTGATGGAGTCCAGGTGAGTCTGATGATGCGCAGGTGCGCGTAACGATGGTGACAGCTGTGCGCCATAACAAACAGACTTGGGGACCTAAATGCCAGGGAGAGGGAGCACACGTGACAGTACCCCCTCCGTGACGCACGGCTCTAGCTGCAGGATGCCAACCAAAATTACGATCCCGGGGATCAGGAGTGGACCGGTCACCTCTGCTGAGGTGCAGAAACCTGACGAACCAGCTGAGGCGTGAGCGCCTGATGAGCCGGCTGAGACCTCCCCGGTTGCCTTGGTCGAGGCATGGGAACCTGTTCACCAGCTGAGGCATAGGTGCCTATCGAGCCAGCTGAGGCATGAGAGCCTATCGAGCCCGCTGAGGCATGGCATCCTGTCGAGCCAGCTGAGTCAGGGGAACCCAACAAACCGGCTGAGGCCTCCTAGGTAGCTCCGGGTCGGACACCCGGACCCGACATCACCTCCAACACAAAAAAATAAAATACCCCCCCCCCGATGCTTCCCTTTGGTGAGGCGGTATTCTGTAACGATGTGAGCTGAGAGTCAGGAAGCAAGTTCAGGGAGTGAGTGTTTTAATAAATAAACGCAACATAAAATAAAACAAAACAAGAAACACGTGACACATACGTTGGTCTCCCAAGTGGCAAAGCGGTCTAAGGCACTGCATCTCAGTGCTAGAGGTGTCACTACAGACCCTGGTTTGATTCCAGGCTGTATCACACACAACTGGCTGTGATTAGGAGTCCCATAGGGCGGCGCACAACTGGCCCAGTGTCGTCTGGGTTAGGGTTTGGTGGCCGGGTTAGGGTTTGGCTGGGATAGACCGTCATTGTAAATAATAATTTTTTCTTAACTGACTTGCCTAGTGACATAAATACAAATAAATTTGTCTAGATACTGTCAATGGGGAGATTCACCCCCTAGTTCCATTATTTGGTCTAAAACATTGACCCTCTTTGACAAAGACACTACGTCGTAGAACTCTAAAGCCATTGATGTGAGTCAGAAGAACTTTCATCCAACGGCTAAACTTTTAATTTTGTATTTTATTTAACCTTTATTTAACTAGGCTAGCTACCCAGCTAACATCTGTGTGGGCCAAACCTAATCTCCAGCTCAGGGTGAAACAGGTTTTCTGCTGTTCACTACGTGTTGTTGAATGCAAAACGACATCATGCACTGCGTACACACACCCCAGCCGGACTTCCATTGTAATACAAATGAGAGGGTGGTGGGTTAGTGAGCTAAACAGAACCCAAAGCCACAGTTTCCTCAGGGAAAACAAACGTAGATCCTTCGTTCTGGAGGACAAGGCCAGTCAGTGGGTCATAGTGCCTGACCCCAGGACGTTTCCCTTATCAGCCCCTAGGAGGCCAGGTTCTGGACACACTGTTCCTCCTCTACCAGGGACCCAGCTGGAGAGATGTGTGACATGTCCATGGGCCAGACTGACTGCAGAGTGTCCCCAGTCACAGGGCCTGACTGCAGTTTATCCCCAGCCACCAGCCACAGCCCAAAAACCACTGGCTCCTGGAGTGTCATTCGACTCATTCCATTGTGAGCAAACAGTCTAATGAAATGGTTTCCTATAACATGATGACTGCTTATTGGCACGCTTTGGTCTTTTGTGTGTCTCACATGCATGGGCTTGGTTTAGCTGTTGATGACTACGATATAGGTCTAGCACAGGCTGTGTTTACACAGGCAGCCCAATTCTGATCTTTTTTCACTAATTGGTATTTGGAAAATCAGATCAGCTCTGAAAAAAATCTGATGTGAAAAGATCTGATGTGATTAGTGAATATACTATATATAATATAATTAGTGGAAAAACACAGCAATAGTTACATTTTGTACAATAGGCAGTTGTTTTGGTTGTTGTTGTTATAACTGAAGTACTGGATGGGTGACTCAATAAGTCACCCATCCCCCATTATGTTTTTTTGTTTTTGCTGCTTCTTCCAACCCTGCACTGTGGGATCCTATTCACTGGAAACCTTGCTTCTTCGCTACAGATGACACCTGGAATCCTAGTTTTCCACATCTCCCTGTTGTAAGTGTTTATGTTTAAGACCCCTTTCAAGTCTATTCTTGTCATGTTTTAAAAAAACCTTTATTGAAGTATTCACTGAGAGGAGTCCAGCTGCACAGGACTACACTAGGAGGTTCTTCAACAGAGTTCTCCTATGAGAAGGAGACAGAAATACACCCCATACCTCTTAATGGACATACTTATTTTTATTGCATATTTATTTACTATTTAGGTTTTTCCCATGTCTTATACACACTGTGCTCCAGTTGTGTGGGTTTTGGTTAGTTATGTACCAGTTGGTTGAAGAGAGATGTAAGCATGCGTGTGCTGTCTCTTCTATAGAGCGCTAGGAGGTTCTATATGATACTTCAAGGTCTTCCAAGGTCTTAAATCCTCAGAATCCATAGGAAATATTATTGTAACCTACACATACCAAATTCAACATATCTTAGATAGCAATATTCAAAGATATCCAAAAGGCAGCTAGTGTTAGCTAGCTAGCTAACAGTACACTTTAGCTTGAAATTAAACCACTTTCTGTCAAAATTAGAAATGTGTAATATCTGAAAATGTAGCTAGCTAACGCTAGACTATCTTACCTTTATACATCATCATGCATGATGGACGCATCTCCCTGTCAGGAATGCCATTAGTTTGAAGATGCAATCCAGAGACTTCACAACTTGATCCTCCAGAAAGTAGAGAGCAACACGTACGCAGCTCCACTACACAATACATAAAAAAGCCAGGTTCGACAGGATTACCAACACAGACTCACAAGCTCAAATAGACAGAAACCTTCTACATGGCAGACCAATCCAAACTCATCTCTCGGCTTGTCCAGCCCACTCATTATCTCAGCCAATCATGGCTAATGGGAAGGACTTTTTTCACTTTTCTCATAACAAAGCTCATAATTTAACAGTTTTATTCGTATTTACAGATGGCATGCACATTTGTTATTAAGGCACATAAAAGTTTACATGTTTGAGAAGGCATTTCTGCCCAAAAACACATTTTGATAAAAAAATATTTTTTTTTATGTTCAAATGGCACCCCTGTGAAGTTGTGACTTGCAACATACGCCTAGTTTCCTGAATCGGGTCACATATGGCTAGAAACCACACCGGGTCATTATATGGCAAGAAACCACACCGGGTCATTATATGGCAAGAAACCACACCAGGTCATTACGTGGCAAGAAACCACACCGGGCCATTATATGGCAAGAAACCACACCAGGTCATTACGTGGCAAGAAACCACACCGGGTCATTACGTGGCAAGAAACCACACCGGGTCATTATATGCCCATAGATTGGAGGAAAAATGTAAATTTGTCCGATTTATGATTTTCTTTGTATGCCTATGGTAAACAAAGCAAGACAGCTGATTCCTTCCTCTATGAAACCAAGCATATCAGAGTGGATTCCGTACCTCTCATATTTCGTTTCATATTTCATACAGGCCATTGTAACAATTGTGTTATTATGCAGTGTAAACAAACCTTTGCACAGGGCAGGACTTCAGGAATGCATGCTGAAGATGTGCAAGCTGATCCAGTGCAGGCTGCATGCTAGGAGCTAGACCAGGGGTATTCTTACCCTATGAGGTCCGGAGCCTGCTGGTTCTCTCTTCTACCTGATAATTAACTGCACCCACCTGGTGTCACAGGTCTAAATCAGTCCCTGATTAGAGGGGAACAATGAAAAAACGAGGTGGAACAGGCTTCGAGGTCCAGAGTTAAGTTTGAGGGTTTTAGTAGTAATTACAGTTCAGTTTGGTGGCTATTGGGAAAGGTGGGGCCCTCCAATCATATTGAAAGGGAAATAGTCAAATGTTTTAAACCAGTATTTCACGACTTGCATTTCAGGCCTCTTTGCACATCTTTATTTTTAGTTTATAGCAAATGTTATCGCAATAACAATCCCCCCTCCCCGATAGAGGCCTCCTGTACCTGGGTGCACAATGTATCTCTAAACCCTTTAAGTGACCACTTACCATCCATTAATAGAGATGGATTTTCTTTGCTTTGAAAATGAATCAAAGACATGGAGATGTCAAATACGCCATTCTAACTTCAGAGATGACTCTCTCGATAAACACTCCCTTAGTTTACAGCAGCACGTTTCTGCTGGCTCAACTGATTTCATTCATAATGACGGAGAGGGAGAGTATAATTTACCTGGATCCCATGCCAGCTCATCCTGGCCTTGGGCTGGCCTTGTGAAGCACCCCTCCTGACCCTAACCTCCACCCTCCACTTCAGCCCCCATGGAGCCCGGCCAAGAAAATGTGCAGAAATGGACCTTGAACCGTGCTACTCTACGTTCCCTCTCCGTTGCGGTTGTTAGCCTATGTCTCTCTGTGCCTCTGTGACAGGAATGGAGATGCTCTCTTAACCTCCGGGTAAGGCAGACTCAGACATTCCTTAGGCCGTACCACAATGAACTGTATATTTGTGCAGTATGATATTATATGATGTGGAAAAACGTATTTTCATAAAGCAACTTGCCTTTGAAATCAGTAATATTTGACTAAGGTAAGGATGATGGAGAGTGGTGAGGAGAGCACAATGCAATGGGGTAAATACAGTACAGCACAGTGCCCTCATGCTTCACCTACCAGGACCACAGAGATTAAACCTACACTCCTACGGTAGGAGATTCAGAATGTGGCTATGAAGGTCAATCTGTGTGTGTGTGCATTCATGGGTGTGTGAGAGCCAGAGTGAGAGAGAGTGTGAGTGTGTGGTCCTGTTAGTAGAGTGGAAAATGATTTATATTTTACGGTTTTAGTTCAGTATTTGCTTTTCCTTTGGGTTGCCAATGACATTTTTAGCAAGAAAGGTTTAAACCTGTCATGACACGGGTGGGAATTGTGTGAAATTAAAACCAAAAGTGGATGAACATGTGTAATATTATGCCACGAGACAAACCTATCCCACTTCAGGACCAGGTGATGGAGTAGAGTTCCAGCATTAGCATTATACAACTGGTTGTTTGGATTCTGGATGCTGATTGGATGAGCAGCATCCCAGGCCATGTTGTATTGGCCATCACAGACATACCTACTGTACAACTGCTAACAGTTCCATCTCAAAATGATCACTGCATCTCCATAAGTTGCTGTCCCAATCATCTCTTGTATTTATCTCAACTCGCACATCATTTCTCCTTTCTTCCAGTTTGTTAGTTTGTTACAGCAGGGTTAATATAAGCCTTGCTGTCTGCCAGTCTGACCTCGAAAACAATGTTTCACTTTTGAATTTCGATCTCTGCAGTACCACACAGAGTGAAGGGTGCCCAGAAAATACGAGACCACAAGTCAGTTGAAATCACACACAACGGCATTATCATGGACATATCCAAGTAAATGGCAATAGAAAAAAAACAACAAATTAAAATGCAGCTAGTGAACTGGCATTCCAGGGTCGGAAATGTATATTTTTTTGCCCGCGCTACAGACGGTTATATTGGTCCGCTAATACAGAACAAGTAAAGGCCAAGTGCACCCTCAGCACCCCTACTTCCTGCGGCTATGCAGTCACAGGTAAACGGGTTGACTGGCCATCCACTATCACGTCGGGCCGAACAACGCCATTTACCTGTGACTATATTCATGAAATAGCCCTGCCTCTTGTGCCTTATTGCTTAAGTAAGAGTAGTCATTACATAATCTTATTTTAAAGAATATGAATTTAAAAAATCTAATATTTTTTTCACAAACAATACACAATCTCGCTTTGGCATAGCGGGAGCCTATGTTTTATATTGGACCTGTTATGTTGGCCTGGTATGGTTCCCAATCAGAGAAAGCTGTTTATCGTCGGTAGCCATTTCCCCATTGAGATTTGTGTGATCTTATCTACAGATAGTTAGTTACCTGTGTGCACACCAGTAGCTTCACGTTTCGTTTGTGCTTGTTTGTTTTGTTTGGTGAGTTTTGGTTTATTAAAATATGTGGAACTCTACGCACGCTGCGCCTTGGTCCAATCATTATGACGATCGTGACAGAAGATCCCACCAACAACGGACCAAGCCCGGGAGATAATGGCATCCTGGTCTGTGGAGGAGATTATGGAGAGAACATCCTGGACTTGGGATGACATTATAGCAGGAGAGAAGAGCCTGCCATGGAGGCAGGCAGAAGCAGCGAAGGAGGGACAGCGACGAAGTCGGGGAGGTAGGCCACAGAGACCCCAAGAAATGTTTTTGGGGAGGCACATGGAGCAGTCGGCGGAGCCGAGGAGTGAATCAGAGCCAGTCTGGGAGAAGAAGGAGAATTTGGAGGAGAGAGAAATGGGAGTTGGTGGAGGATGCACGGATTTGGAATAAAATAACGTGTTGTCAGTTTGGTGCCACCTGAGTCGGCTCCCTGCATTCGTCCTAAGTGTGTTAAAGAACAATTGATGCCGGCTATACACACCAGGTTTCCAGTGCACCTTCACAACCCACTGCATCCTGTGCCAACTCATCGCACTCTCCCTCAAGTGCGCTTTCCCAGTCAGGTGTGTCCTGTTCCTGCTCCTCACACTCTCCCTGAGGTGCGTGTCATCAGCCCGGTGCCACCTGTACCGGTCCCACGCATCAGGCCTCCAGTGCGCCTCCACAGTCCAGTACGTCCTGTGCCTCTTCCCTACACTCGCCCTGAGGTGCGTGTCATCAGCCCGGTGCCACCTGTACCGGTCCCACGCATCAGGCCTCCAGTGCGCCTCCACAGTCCAGAGCTTCCGGCGACAGTTCCCAGTCCGGAACCTCCGGCGACGTTTCACAGTCCAGAACCTCCGGCAACGTTTCACAGTCCGGAACCTCCTGAGACAGTCCACAGTCCGGAACCTCCTGAGACGGTCTGCGGTCCGGAACCTCCTGAGACAGGGGTTCTCAGTCCAGAGCCTCCTGCGACGATCCACGGTTTGGTTCCTCCGGCGAAGACCCACGGTCCGGTTCCTCTGGCGAGGATCCACGGTCCAGCCGGACCCTCCCCTATTGAGTCAGGTTTTGCGGTCGGAGTCCGCACCTTTGGGGGGAGGGTACTGTCACGTCCTGACCATAGAGAGCTGTTTATTCTCTATGTTGGTTGGGGCGTGATAGTGACTAGGATGGGTCATCTAGGTGATTAATGGTTTATGTTGGCCTGGCATGGTTCCCAATCAGAGAAAGCTGTTTATCGTCGTCTCTGATTGGGGATCATATTTAGGTCCCCCATTGTGATTTGTGGGATCTTGTCTACAGATAGTTGTCTGTGTGCACACCAGTAGCTTCACGTTTCGTTTGTGCTTGTTTGGTGAGTTTCGGTTTATTAAAATATGTGGAACTCTACGCACGCTGCGCCTTGCTCCAATCATTTTGACGAGCGTGACACCGGTTCTTTTTCTTGCAGAAGCACTTCATTGAGCTCAAAACCTAAAAGTCTATTTTTGGTAAATAAGAATTTAAATCCCCCATCTCCAGAACTAGGTGAAATCACCCCTGACAAACACAAAGACACAGACGAAACAAATTAATCACATGGTGTCAGAGCCAAACCCAAACAAATCTCAGATCCATTTAATAAACCTGCATGCTAGTTCATCGTTTGCTGCTGTTTGTTCTGTGTTCTGTGTTGCTGGGTTTCATACTCACACAAGGTTCTGCTGTCTCTGGTCTTCCACACTCATTAAGGAAGTGATGCACCACACAGCATGCAGGGTTGACCAATCAACAGAGGTCAATCCCACAATGCAATATGGTTTTTGTCTGCTTCCCTGTTGTCCTACCTGAAGCTTCCTGACTCGTTTACATACAGGAGGAAATTAAACAAATTGTGGTTTTTCCATGTGGCAACAGAAGTTCAAATGTATGCTTCCCTGACTGTAATGGCTTGAGACTAGTTGGTAAACAGAACACAGCGAGTTGCCCGCAACCAAGAGTTATTTCTGTTAGAGGTTGCAGAACCAGGCTTGGCGCCGTGACATGGTTAGGAATTTCTTCGGCACATAGCATGGCGGAATGGCACGTTAAGGCCCAACGGAGGCCAATTCATAATTGATGGTGTGTATGGGAACTTTCATACACCGTATAGTAGGCTACACAACTGAGTAGAGAGGCACACATTTAGGAGCAGACCAGTGAAGGTGTCTCTATGGTGAAAGAAGCAGTGATGCTAAATGCAGGAATGTTAATCAGTAAATGCAGGAAATTATTATTGTTCTCACTCCATTGTCTAAGTGAGTGCCCATTCCAATCCTCTGCCTGAACAAACTACCATGCAGAATTCATCTTTGGCTTTGTGTAAATTTTGTCAGACAATGTGACCACAATTATTTCACTGCCTAACATGAAAACAATATTTATTTCCATGTTTTTCACCTCTGATTCAGAGAAGTTGAAGGCTCCATGCTTAGGTTAAGATAGACATCAAGAAGAACAGACAGGGGCAAGACCCACCAGCATGTGAGGTGAGCTGTAAATGTGAGATGTTTATGAAAACAAGAGAGAGAGACATGTCACCCCCCTTCCAGCAGCTCTCGCTCTCTCTACTTCTCCATCTCTCCTCTCGCTCTCTCTCTTTCTCTCTCCTTCTCTCTCGCTCCCATCCCCCTCCTACCTCCCCACCTGTGCATGCACTACTGCCACGGGCACCCAGCCACGCTCTTCTAAAACAACAGCAGGCTGAGTCGTCTCATACCACCATGTCTCTCAGCACCAACATTCTCATCCTACTCCTCTTCAGACGGAGAAACACCTGAAGACAGGTATTTCTGCTGAAAGCTATAATAAATCATTGGGCTTTTGTGTCCCTGTTGCTAATGTGTTGTCTCTCCTCGGAGCTCGTTCTGGAGTTGACAGAAGTCTACTTTTAGAGGAGAAGGAGTGGACCGGGCCAGTTTCAGCACTGCTTAGTAATTCTCACACCCTGTCATCACCCCAATGCCCCATTTCCCTCATCTGAATGGAAAGCAGAGTACTGGCGACACAGGGAGCAGGTACAGCCAGCTAACAATGGTTCTGCCCAGGGCTAAACAGAGGCTTTATGGATCCTTGGCTTTTCTCCTAGGAGGCAAGCAGTGTTTAGGTTGCTAGAACATGCTCCTGAACAAATTGAGAAGCAAATGTTGATTTTAAGTTAATGTCCACAACTTCTTTTGGGCTTTACATGTAAATCATATGCCAAGGATGATGACTTTGGTTGTGTTACATTCTGGGAAGAATAGTGTGATGTTTACATAAGGAGGAATTTCATATTTTTACCAAAATTGGCAGGGCTACAAATGTCAAAAAAGTATTAATGAAACCATGAGGGATGACAGTGTCCAAGATCCATATTATCCATGGAGGGGTCGTAGTGGGAAGCTGGCCCTCTATCTGTCCACACTGAGCCTGGTGGCCAGGAAGTCAGAAGTGACCATTGGAATGTTCTGGTTAGAGCTCTGTGTATGAGCGTGAACCTTCTACCTCAGCGTGTCATCCCCCTGAAACACACAGGCGAGCACACACACACACACACACACACACACACACACACACACACACACACACACACACACACACACACACACACACACACACACACACACACACACACACACACAGCCCTCCACCTCAGTCTCGCTCTAGCCCAGTGGCTTGGATCCCTCACTCTGTTCCTAAATCCATCTCCTGCCTTTTGGGCCGATGGGAGCGGACTTCCTGAAAACAATGGAATGGACTAATCTGCCGATTTACCACTGGATTTGATAAAGGCCGGTGTTCCTGGACAAAGTTTTTCTGACCTCTTGTTATAAAACTTTGCATCTCTCTCTGACACCCCTCCCCCTGTTTTCTTTATGGATGGGCAGAGAGTGGCTTACCGGTGGTGCCTGTGTCTCTAATTAAACCCTTCTCTCTCCTCTTTATCTTTCTCATTCCCTATCCCTCCATCATGCCCCCAAAGGTGTGAACACACACACACAGAAGGAGAGGCATCCCGGTCAGACCATTAGTAGCCTAGTCCTGAAAAGACTCATCGCAGTGTCCCACGAAGGGGGTAAAGCCCAACGGTGTCAGGCTAAAAGTCAAAGGCCAATCCCCAAAGGTCATGGAGAGGCTAATAAGGTATTGTGACAGTAAAAATGTGTAATCTCCCTGAGACTCGAAAGGATCCATCTCTCCCTTTGTTCATATCACAAGGTTCCCCCCTCCTCAAGGAGTAGGCTTATGTCTCTTGGTTCTTTCCTCTCCTCCTACATTTGTCAAGAAGGCTACATTTTTCAAAGCTTTAGTTTGGAGAGGACTCATTTATAACAAACTTTCCTGAATCCCCTCACTCCTCTATTCTTGCCTCATCTTTCATTGGAAAACTGTCTTTAGCCAGCCTATTTGAATGTCTAACTAGTTGATTCCCAAATAACAATTACAATTCTGCTCATTGGCGAGCACCCCACAGGCTGTCTTGATGCAAAAAAACTTGGCCTGGCACATAGAGGGCTGTGTGGGCATGAGCCCTCTTGATGAGGGTATTATTTTAACGGAAAATAGTTGCCTATTCAAGACTTGCAAAAGCCATCACTAAGACACAAAGCATGGATAATAAAGGGGACAAAAGCTGGCAGGCGGACCACTTTTGCAAGCTGCGAAAGCCTCCCAACCCATAGAAATAGAATGAATAGAACGTTCTGGTTGAGACTTTCTATTCATTATATTTCTCTGTCCCTAACATTAGGCTACCTCCTTCCAACAGACTAGACAGCACATGACAACGGCGTGTGAAACTGTCCGGTACAGGCTGTGTGCTTACCTTATCCTTTATCATCCTATTTACCAAATTTTATGGAGTGTTTTTTATTCTTCAAATCTTACACTTGCTGCTGCGATAGAGCTCTTGCTTGCTTCTCAGTCACTCATCTTACACTGATGTTGCTGCTGCGATATAGTTCTGGCTTGATTCTCATTCTTTCCCAGAAATAGATGCCATTGCACAGAGGACAATTCCCCCAGACATACGCCAGACTAGAGCTGAAATGGCAGAATGTATTTGGAGTTCTTACGCCCATGTTTCCTGTTTACTGTATCATTTTCTCATTTGGTGTATATTGCTATCCTCGTGGGTACAGGAAATCCCCAAAAGTCTCCACGAGGATAGTAAAACAAGGACAATTCTCCCTCGTGGGGACATTTCCCAGGTCCCCATGAGGACAAAGGCTATTTTAGGCTATGTGGTTAGGTTTAGGGTTAGGGTTAGAATTAGGGTTAGGTTAAGGGTGTGTGTGTGTGTGTGTGTGTGTGTGTGTGTGTGTGTGTGTGTGTGTGTGTGTGTGTGTGTGTGTGTGTGTGTGTGTGTGTGTGTGTGTGTGTGTGTGTGTGTGTGTGTGTGTGTGTCACTGTAGCATGTTCCAAATGGTTGATGGTATAGGAAGGAATACGTTTTTATAGGAAATGATGAGCTGAGACTTGGATACAGTAGTTTCTCCATGTAAACTGTACATAGATATTCATACTGGCAACCCCACAGCAGCAGGTCAAGGACATGTGGTGTGTAGTGCCGCTGACGGTAAAGATGTGACATATTGAGATTGTGGCTTTCCACAAACAAACACATTTGTGATTTCCGCTTGTTTGTGACGCAACCACACTGTTATTGTTTTCCTGTCAGCATGAATGACGTTAGTGTGAGAGAAAGCTTTTTGCCTTCTCTAATTGCCCATCTTTTTTTTCTGAAAAATGAATCATTGGACATCCCTTGAGAGTTTGTGTATGCATGTTGAGGACAGACCTGGGTTCATATAGTATTTGACATATTTTAAATTTGGTTTGGTTCAGCCTGTGTGGTGCCATGTGGAGAGTGCTTTTCAGTGTTGGCACTTTTGCATTGGTTCCACTGCTCGAAACAAGCTCAATTCAGCGTGGCTATAGAATATACAGGAATATAAATACTTTTTGAACCCATGTCTGGGTGATGGGGCAGCTGACCAAGTGATCTATAACGTCCACAATCACCTTGTTTGGAAATGGTCATTGAGCTTTTATGTATAATACATCGTTATGTAGTGTAGCTTCATGAGGACCGTTTCAGAGCTCTAGTTCTAAATGAACAGATGTGGGCAGTACCACTAGTTGAGGACCGATGGGTGATATGTCTTAATGATTAATCTTATCTTCTACATTTGCACACACTGTACATATATTTTTCTATTGTGTTATTGACTGTACGTTTGTTGATGTGTAACTCTGTGTTGTTGTTTCTGTCGCAGTGCTTTGCTTTATCTTGGCCAGGTCGCAGTTGTAAATGACAAGTTGTTCTCAACTGGCCTACAGTACCTGGTTAAATAAAGGTGTTCTCAACTGGCCTACAGTACCTGGTTAAATAAAGGTGTTCTCAACTGGCCTACAGTACCTGGTTAAATAAAAGTGAACTAGAAAAATATTCAAACATGTGATATCAGCAGGACATTCATTTCACTAACCACAGTACTGCATAACTTTACAATTATTCATTTATAGTCTCAAAACATCCAAACAAGAAGCATACTTCTGGGGGAAAAAATGATATTCTCAGTTGGCAGACTTTGTTACTTTAAGGGCATTTTGAATTGTCTCTGAGTCTTGTTCAGCTTGGAAAAAGTCTGAACATTTGGACCAGAAGGACAAAGAGAGAAACAAGTGACAATTCCAAGAGACCAGAGACCCATGTTAAACCTTATGTTTTGAGCTCCAGGATATGATAATTTAAATAGATGGAGACTTAGGCATCCAAACTCTGTTTCCGATGGTTTTGGGCTGATTTGAACTTGGAGAGGTTGGAGCCTAAAATAGAATCCCCGCTATGAGTCCTCAGGCTTTTCTCTTATCCCATCAAGTCTTCTATTACCTGCTACACATGGCTTTTGTATATTGATAATATAGTCTTACGTTTACAAAATCTATATTTGATGGAACAGATTCATACGTGTTTTATAGGTTAAAGAAATATTGTTTGTGGTATGGCTTTGATGATGAAATACTGTAAGTAAAAAAGCTCATTTTTATTGGAATAACATTGCAAAACGCTGTAAAATCGGGCTTAAAGTCAGAGCCTATAATTATTAACCGATCGCAAGTGGCAGTTTCTTCATATAGTTCAGTTGAGTTATTTCCAAGAGAATGGCGTGGCAAACTGACGTTAAAAGAGATCTTTACACAATACTATGTGGGTTCCATTTCTTTTGAACACCCCGTCTTATTTGGCAGAGTAACCATTAATAACGTCTGTTTTCCCCTCTCCCTGTGCGGGAATATGGGTATTTTAATGCCAGTTAAGACCCTGTTGATATTGAAATATGGTCTGGATGTGGATCCATTGTGAAACTCTCAGCAGCTATGGAGCTCTGAGACTATTTTATGTCTTGTATTTAAAGTGTGATGTATAGTCGTGTAGCTCCCTGCAGGCCGTGGGGAGATAGAGGTGGTGTGTGCAGAGCTAAGTGCCTCGGTCTGCGTCCCAAATGGTACTGTATTCCCTACATAGTGCACTGCTTTTGACCACAGCCTTGTGGGTAAATAGGGTATACAGTACCTTCAGAAAGTATTCATACTCCTTCATACCCCTTGATATTTTGTTGTTTTATTCAAAATTCAAACCAAAAAAATGTCTCACCTATCTACTATTACAAGCATACCCATAACATGATGCAGCCACCATAATGCTTGAAAATATGGAGAGTGGTACTCAGTATTTGATTTGCCACAAACATAACACTTTGTATTTAGGACAAAAAGTGAATTGCTTTGCCACATTGCTTTGCCACAACAAGATGCACTGTTTTGGAACATTTGTATTCTGAACAGGCTTCCTTCTTTTCACTCTGTCAGTTAGGTTAGTATTGTGGAGTAACTATAACATTGTTGATCCATCCACAGCCATTGGACTCTGTAACTGTTTTAAAGTCCCCATTTGCCTCATGATGAAATACCTGAGCGGTATCTTTCCTTTCTGGCAAATGGGTTAGGAAGGACGCCTGTGTCTTTGTAGTGACTGGGTTTAATGATACACCATCTAATGTGTAATTACAGTTTTTACAATTCCTTTGGCACTAATTTCAGAATCTTGTGGTCATTTTTCAAAAGTCTAGACACAAAACGCAAAACGGTCATCACTTGTAACACAGGCTGTCCAATGTTCAAAACATTGCATTGTGCATTCATATCTTTAAAGAAACCTTGCACTTGCAGAATCATTGGTTCAAATAACTAATTTATCATGAAATACCATAGGAACATTCATTTCGATCACCCACACACAAGATACCGATAGTTTCACTGTGTAGTTGTTCGTACAATCATTAAATATTGTAGTACAAAATATGTGATACATGTTTCATTATACTACTAAACGTAAATACATCACTGTAAAAGGACTAGTAAAGAAAACACAACAGACACAATGGAATCATTGAACAAAATCTGAAATGTATTGATGAAATACAATAAACTCATAGGTTTCTAATCAAAGCAAAAATAATTAGCTCCAAAAAAAGAAAAAAACTACTGTACTTCTATATTTCCCTCAACCCTGTCTTGTGGATTTGGCCATAGGTTCTCATCCACATCACAATGGATGTTTTCATTAGACAAACATCTTGGGAAGAATCTTCAGGCATGGCGAATCCAGGCCTGACACTGGTCTTCCATGATGTCATTGCATGCGTCGTCCATGGCGCCTATCATATACCTTCCACCTCCATGTGGAGAAAAATTCCTCAATCGGGTTTTAAGAAAGGAGAGTACGGGGGTAAGTACAGGGTGGTAAATTGTGGATGGGCCTGAAACCATGCTTGCAACTTTGACCGTGGTATGATTGTTGCTGCCACACATGGTGATTCCAGCATCTCAGAAACAGCTGCCTTCCTGGGATTTTTATGCACTACAGTCTCTAGAGTTGACCCAGAATGGTGCGATAAACAAAACACATTCAGTGAGCGGCAGTTCTGTGGGCAAAAACACCTTGTTAATGAGAGAGGTCAGAGGAGAATGTCCAGACTTATTCAAGCTGACAGAAACGCCACAAATGCTCAAATAACAGCTGTTTAAAACAGTGGTGTGCAGAAGGGCATCTCTTAACGTACAACACCGTGAATAATTCAGGTTGTTGTGGAGGCAAAAGGGGGTCCTACCCAGTAATAGACGGGTAGTGGCCGGTGAGTGTACAGTAATGTCAAATCTGAAAACATGGTCTGGGAAAGTGGTACAATGGACCATAGAAACAGTGTCTGATAAAGAATGATGATGAAATATTACATCCATAGATAATGTAGTCCAATTGGTTCATGTTCCACGGTAATTGGTGTCACTAGATCTCGTTATCCTGAAACTTTCATGATCTTAACATGGAATATTGTTTGTCAGTTTCCATAAAACTATGCATTAAGAGTAATGCAACAGTTACATATAATTTTGAGCAGTTGTATCAATTGATAGTTAGATAATTTTAATGAAATGAATAGGCAGTCATCTCAGATGTAATGTGTGAATTTCATTTTGAAATGGTAATACTTTGATGTTAAGTTGTTTAATTTTGAACAGGTGATTTTAGTTCAATGAACAAATGATCTTAGCTTTATGTGTATTGTATCCAAGCAATTGGAAAAAGTGTTAAGAGTTTTGAAAAATATGCATTTTGATCATTGGTTGTGGTTTTTGTGCCTAGAGTTTTGAAAAATGACATCAAGGTTCCGAAATTAGTGCCAAACTGATTGTAAAAAACTGTAATAACTTCACCATGTTCAAAGGGATATTCAATGTCTGCATTTTTTAAATTATCCATCTACCAATAGGTGCACTTCTTTGCAAGGCGTTGGAAAAGCTCCCTTGTCTTTGTGGTTGAATCTGTGGTTGAAATTCACTGCTCGACCGAGGGACCTTACATTTAAATGTACGTGTGGGGTACAGCGAGGAGGTAGTCAGTAAAACACTGTTGAACACTATTATTGCACACAGAGTCCATGCATCTTATTATGTGACTTGTTAAGCACATTTTTACTTCTGGTCTTTTTTTAGGTTTGCCATAACATAGGTGCTGAATATTTATTATCTCAAAACATTTCAGCTTTTCATTTTTTATTAATTTGTAAAAATAAAAATAAAATAAAAACATAATTCCTCTTTGACATTATAAGGAATTGTGTGTAGGCCAGTGACAAAAAATCTAAATGTGATAAATTTTACATTCAGGCTGTAACACAACAACATGTTGTAGAAGTCAAGAGTTGTGAATACAAATGGCACTGTAGGGTGCCATTTGGGATGCAAGCCTGTCCTTCAGTGTGGCCAGGGTTATTTCAAACCTGGCCCTAAGTGTGGCCAGGGTTATTTCAAGCCTGTCCCTCAGTGTGGCCAGGGTTATTTCAAGCCTGTCCCTCAGTGTGGCCAAGGTTATTTCAAGCCTGTCGCTCAGTGTGGTCAGGGTTATTTGAAGCCTGTCCCTCAGTGTGGTCAGGGTTATTTCAAGCCTGTCCCTCAGTGTGGTCAGGGTTATTTGAAGCCTGTCCCTCAGTGTGGTCAGGGTTATTTGAAGCCTGTCTGTCAGTGTGGTCAGGGTTATTTGAAGCCTGTCTGTCAGTGTAGTGAGGGTTATTTGAAGCCTGTCCCTCAGTGTGGTCAGGGTTATTTGAAGCCTGTCTGTCAGTGTGGTCAGGGTTATTTGAAGCCTGTCTGTCAGTGTAGTGAGGGTTATTTGAAGCCTGTCACTCAGTGTGGTCAGGGTTATTTGAAGCCTGTCTGTCAGTGTTGTAAGGGTTATTTTAAGCCTGTCCCTCAGTGTGGTCAGGGTTATTTAAAGCCTGTCCCTCAGTGTGGTGAGGGTTATTTGAAGCCTGTCCCTCAGTGTGGTCAGGGTTATTTAAAGCCTGTCCCTCAGTGTGGTCAGGGTTATTTGAAGCCTGTCCCTCAGTGTGGTCAGGGTTATTTAAAGCCTGTCCCTCAGTGTGGTGAGGGTTATTTGAAGCCTGTCCCTCAGTGTGGTCAGGGTTATTTCAACGGCGGGTTACAGCTGCAACCTCCGTTGCGCCCTCCGTGGATCGCAGGTTCCTTTAACTCCTGTGGTTTGGTGTCACCCAAAGGTGTCTGATGCGTTTGGCCGTCACGTCCGGGTGGCCTGCCCTGCCTGCGGTCCCCCACTGTTTGGGTCTCTGCTCTACGCTCAGATTAGATCTCCACTGGGCTCTGTTCGCTGAGGCTTTTCCTGGAAGCTGGCCTCACATTCATTGAGTATTTACTTATGTTACAGTGTAAACTGGCACTCTGCAGCTCTTTGGGTTAAATGTGGAAGACACATTTCAGTTGTACAACTGACTAGGTATCCTCCTTTCCTTTCCTTGTCTCCACTCCATCCTCAGTGAATGGCTCTGAGCTCTGGCCTGTCTCAGTGTGTTGAGAATACTTCAATGATATCTCTACCTACTGATTTATTGTTATTTTATCAAGATTTTAATCAACTCAACTGTATCCAAATTAGGCCTAGCTACCAATCCGATTACTGTAACCAGGAAGTAAAAAAACAAAAACAATAATTTCTATTCTGCCACATTCCACCACACTGTCTTAATTTCCTCTTATAAAAACAACATGATTTTCCATGCATTTTATGTTGTATAAAATGTAAAAAAAATATATAAATTCCACACTTTTAAATCTTTCTTGGAGTTTATCAATCAGGGCACTGTAATCTAATGGATTTTAACATTTTATTTTGTCTGTGTGCCCCTTGTTGTGTCCACAACTCTCTCAATATGTATGTGGATCTTGCGTTGTGTCTGTGTGCATCTCATTGTGTCTGTGGAACTCTCAATGTACCTCAATTCACTTTCAATGAACTTTCAATGTATTTGTGTTGTGTCTGTGTGACTCTTGCATGTCTGCTGTTGTGTCTACAGTATGTCACTTCTCACTATGTCTGTGGTAGATCTGCTACTGTACTCTGATGACAATGAGGCGAGCCCAGCTCGGAGTTCAAGTTGAAATTAAGCAATGTGTTTCGCTGCCATACTGCAGTCAGTGATACCCTTCTGGATGTTTCACCACACAACTCAAACATAATAAATCCCAATAAACCTGTCACATGTAGGGTGCGTTAAACTGGTGTTCTGACTCTCTGTCACTAAAGATCCCATGGCACCAAACTGATCTTCATCCTCATCCCCCCTCCCCTGCAACTATTCCCCAGGACGTTGCTGTAAACGAGAATGTGTTCTCAGTCAATCTACCTGGGGTGGATTCATTTTGTGGATTCCGTTACAAAACGTTTAGACTGTTGCTAAATGTTTTGCAACGGAACCCGTTTACTGTTTACTCGAGGAAGCAAATGGAAGCAAACAGAGAAAAAGGAACCAAACGGGGAGAGACCTACAGTATATTAACTTGTTCAATAGAAACTTGAGTTTTTATTGAAAAACATTTTACGTTTGGAGTGAACAGTTTCCATTGCTAAATGTTTTGCAACTGACAAAATGTTTTGCAACGGAATCTACATAATGAATAGGCCCCTGATTAACTAAGGCTAAAATACTAAAAATTCTAAAAACATTTGGTTGCCCACACAGTGAGTGGCATTCATTGCTGTGCATTTTACAACAATCTGATAGGCAATCATCGTGTTGTACTGTTTGTATATTATAATCGTGGTTTAACTAATATCTGTGAAAGTGTTGTTTATGTGTTAGTTGGTGGGCAAACACATTATTGTGGCAGAGCAATCATTTACATATTTCAATATTCCTTATAACGGTACATTTAACACACTCTGAGGTGCCAAGTCCACGTCCTAATCAATGCTGTCTTGTTGTCTTGATTGGCTATGGTGCATATCAAATGGCCCCCTATATAGTGGGCCCTGATCAAAAGTAGTGCACTATATAATAGGGTGCCATTGTGGTGTTACTGTAGTTAGCTAGTCCCTCTCTGATTTCCTCTGTTTGGATCAGTAAACAGAGATTCAGGATGAGGAACTGCTATTTCTAAGGTGTTTCACTGGACTGAGAAAAGAGAAAACGGTTGCCTGGCAGATGAAGATGAGGGTCTAACTAACACAGCGGCAGTGGTCGGGGCAAGAGGTCCGAGCACTCCCATTCTCATGAGAGAAATGGAGATCGCTAATTGTTGGTTTAGATTACGGATCACAGCAGGGGCATGGTGCCATACTGTCTTTTCACAGAGATGAGACACTAATCTGACTTTATGTCCCTCTAATGGGGCTTCCTGACCAGTTGAGGATGTTCTCATCATTGATTCATGTTGAACTTGCCTCATGGGGGTCACATGAGCATTTTGCCAAGCTGCCTCTGCAGGGTTGGGGGTGTGGAGTGTAGTTGGAGGGTGGGGGGTTTGAGGGCGTGGCAGTGATGAGGGTGGGGGGTTTGAGGGTGTGGCAGTGATGAGGGTGGGGGGTTTGAGGGACTGGCAGTGATGAGGGTGGGGGGTTTGAGGGTGTGGCAGTGATGAGGGTGGGGGGTTTGAGGGTGTGGCAGTGATGAGGGTAGGGGGTTTGAGGATGTGGCAGTGATGAGGGTGGGGGGTAACCAAGATTGCTCTCAGTCTTTTACATCCTCATTAATCCATTCTCCTAAAGTCTGTTTCAAAACATACTTTGAAAAAAGTTGCTGTAAAGGTTATCTAAAGTTATTTGATGCCTACATTATACTAAAGGTTGTGATTTTGCAAATGCTTGTATGTAGTTTGAGTGTTGCAGGGCAGCTACAGTCTCTTCCACTCCCCTAACAGATTTTGGGCCACCCACACCATTTGGGTAAACCTCCTCTCTAGTGAGTGTGTACTGTAGGATGGGTATATTTACTCGTAGGGGATCCAGCCTGCATGGCAGCCCGTTGTGAGAGGATCCAGCCCCATACCACAGGAAAGGTGTCACGCGTCATTGAGGTGCGGGCACAGCACATTCCTGGCACAGCACATTCGTGTGCCAACCCCAACCCAGCCACGGGGAGGGAAGGGAAGAGGTGGGAAGCCACCCCACTCCCAGCCCACACCAACTCATCCCCAGCCACCCCGCTCCCTGCCCCAGTCTACTCCCACCCTGCTCTCAACCACCCCGCTCTCAGACCTCGTCCAACCATCCAGCTCCCATTCCCTGGATGTGAAGCTGCCAGAGCAGAGGGAGGAGCCTCCAACCTCCAGCCTCAGGGAAGGGGCTGTGTCAGGGTAAACAGAAAGTGTGACTCATGGCTGTGGGTCCAGACTAATGCCACTCCAGACCACAGACAGATAAGTCTGGTGGTGCAGCCAGACAGTCAGTGTCTGTTGGTGTGGGCCACAGGCAGGCAGGCAGTCAGGATAGTATGATGCAACAGGAATCAGATCCTCTCCCCTGCTACCCAGTTACTCCAATCTGCTCTGTTCCGCACAGCGGTTTAGTGAGTCCACCAGATCAGAGGCAGTAGGGATGACCAGGGATGTTCTCTGTTTAGTGAGTCCACCAGATCAGAGGCAGTAGGGATGACCAGGGATGTTCTCTGTTTAGTGAGTCCACCAGATCAGAGGCAGTAGGGATGACCAGGGATGTTCTCTGTTTAGTGAGTCCACCAGATCAGAGGCAGTAGGGATGACCAGGGATGTTCTCTGTTTAGTGAGTCCACCAGATCAGAGGCAGTAGGGATGACCAGGGATGTTCTCTGTTTAGTGAGTCCACCAGATCAGAGGCAGTAGGGATGACCAGGGATGTTCTCTGTTTAGTGAGTCCACCAGATCAGAGGCAGTAGGGATGACCAGGGATGTTCTCTGTTTAGTGAGTCCACCAGATCAGAGGCAGTAGGGATGACCAGGGAAGTTCTCATGATAAATGTGTGAATTTGACCATTTTCCTATCCTGCTAACCATTCAAAATGTAACGAGAACTTTTGGGGGTCGTGGAAAATGTATGGAGTAAAAAGTATATAATTTTCTTTAGGAATGTAGTGAAGTAAAAGTAAAAGTAGTCAAAAATAAAAACAGGGATGTACAGATACCCCCCCCCCCCCAAGAAAAAAAATATATACTTAAGAAGTG
Organism: Oncorhynchus mykiss; assembly: GCF_057628025.1. NCBI lineage: Eukaryota > Metazoa > Chordata > Actinopteri > Salmoniformes > Salmonidae > Oncorhynchus > Oncorhynchus mykiss. The sequence continues at coordinate 16,273,286 of NC_143025.1, forward strand.
CTTTAAAGTAAATACTTCACACCACTGGGAAAAAGCTTGACAAAAAGTTGTCCCTGTTCCTAATGCCTATGGGGCCATTAGGAGTCAACATAACCGACATGGGTTGCATTCATCATTAGGGTAGACAAAGGAATGTGGCCACCGTACAGGCAAGTCTTGACTAATTACTCTCCAGATCTCACACCACCATAGGTACCAGACCAAACACCACAGATATAGGTAGCAGACCAAACACCATAGTTATAGGCACAGTAACAGACCAAACACCATAGTTATAGGTAAAAGACCAAACACTGTAGTTATAGGTACCAGCCCAAACATCATAGTTATTATAACAGACCAAACACCATAGTTACAATAACAGACCAAACACCACAGTTATAGGTACCAGACCAAACACCACAGTTATAGGTACCAGACCAAACACTGTAGTTATAGGTACCAGACCAAACACCATAGTTATAATAACAGACCAAACACCATAGTTACAATAACAGACCAAACACCACAGTTATAGGTACCAGACCAAACATCATAGTTATTATAACAGGCCAAACACCATAGTTACAATAACAGACCAAACACCATAGTTATAGGTACCAGACCAAACACCACAATTATAGGTACCAGACCAAACACTACAGTTATAGGTACCAGACCAAACATCATAGTTATAGCTACCAGACCAAACACCATAGTTATAATAACAGACCAAACACCACAGTTATAGGTACCAGACCAAACATCATAGTTATAGGTACCAGACCAAACACCATAGTTATAATAACAGACCAAACACCATAGTTATAGGTACCAGACCAAACACCATAGTTATAATAACAGACCAAACACCATAGTTATAGGTACCAGACCAAACACCATAGTTATAATAACAGACCAAACACCACAGTTATAGGTACCAGACCAAACACCATAGTTATAATAACAGACCAAACACCATAGTTATAATAACAGACCCAACACCATAGCTATAGATAACAGACCCAACACCATAGCTATCGGTACCAGATCAATCACCATAGTTATAGGTAACAGACCAAACACCACAGTTATAGGTACCAGACCAAACATCATAGTTATAGGTACCAGACCAAACACCATAGTTATAGATAACAGACCCAACACCATAGTTATAGGTACCAGCCCAAACATCATAGTTATTATAACAGACCAAACATCATAGTTATAGATAACAGACAAAACACCATAGTTATAATAACAGACCAAACACCACAGTTATAGGTAACAGACAAAACACCATCGTTATAATAACAGACCAAACATCATAGTTATAGGTACCAGACCAAACACCATAGTTATAGGTAACAGACCAAACACCATAGTTATAGATAACAGACCAAACACCATAGTTATAGATAACAGACCAAACACCATAGTTATAGATAACAGACCAAACACCATAGTTATAGATAACAGACCAAACACCATAGTTATAGATAACAGACCAAACACCACAGTTATAGGTACCAGACCAAACACCATAGTTATAGATAACAGACCAAACACCATAGTTATAGATAACAGACCAAACACCATAGTTATAGATAACAGACCAAACACCACAGTTATAGGTACCAGACCAAACACCATAGTTATAGGTACCAGACCAAACACCATACTTATAGGTACCAGACCAAACACCATAGTTATAGGTACCAGACCAAACACCACAGTTATAGGTACCAGACCAAACACCATAGTTATAGGTACCAGACCAAACACCATAGTTATAGATAACAGACCAAACACCATAGTTATAATAACAGACCAAACACCATAGTTATAGGTACCAGACCAAACACCATAGTTATAGATAACAGACCAAACACCACAGTTATAGGTACCAGACCAAACACCATAGTTATAGGTAACAGACCAAACACCACAGTTATAGGTACCAGACCAAACACCACAGTTATAGGTACCAGACCAAACATCATAGTTATAGGTACCAGACCAAACACCATAGTTATAATAACAGACCAAACACCACAGTTATAGGTACCAGACCAAACACCATAGTTATAGGTAACAGACAAAACACCATAGTTATAATAACAGACCAAACATCATAGTTATAGGTACCAGACCAAACACCACAGTTATAGGTACCAGACCAAACACCATAGTTATAGGTACCAGATCAATCACCATAGTTATAGGTAACAGACCAAACACCATAGTTATAGGTACCAGACCAAACACCATAGTTATAATAACAGACCAAACACCACAGTTATAGGTACCAGACCAAACACCATAGTTATAGGTACCAGATCAATCACCATAGTAATAGGTAACAGACCAAACACCATAGTTATAGGTACCAGACCCAACACCATAGTTATAGGTACCAGACCAAACATCATAGTTATAGATAACAGACAAAACACCATAGTTATAATAACAGACCAAACACCACAGTTATAGCTACCAGACCAAACACCATAGTTATAATAACAGACCAAACACCATAGTTATAGGTACCAGACCAAACATCATAGTTATAGGTACCAGCCCAAACATCATAGTTATTATAACAGACCAAACACCACAGTTATAGGTACCAGACCAAACACCACAGTTATAGGTACCAGACCAAACACTGTAGTTATAGGTACCAGACCAAACACCATAGTTATAATAACAGACCAAACACCATAGTTATAGATAACAGACCAAACACTACAGTTCTAGGTACAAGACCAAACACCATAGATATACAGTGCCTTGCGAAAGTATTCGGCCCCCTTGAACTTTGCGACCTTTTGCCACATTTCAGGCTTCAAACATAAAGATATAAAACTGTATTTTTTTGTGAAGAATCAACAACAAGTGGGACACAATCATGAAGTGGAACGACATTTATTGGATATTTCAAACTTTTTTAACAAATCAAAAACTGAAAAAATTGGGCGTGCAAAATTATTCAGCCCCCTTAAGTTAATACTGTGTAGCGCCACCTTTTGCTGCGATTACAGCTGTAAGTCGCTTTGGGGTATGTCTCTATCAGTTTTGCACATCGAGAGACTGAAATTATTTCCCATTCCTCCTTGCAAAACAGCTCGAGCTCAGTGAGGTTGGATGGAGAGCATTTGTGAACAGCAGTTTTCAGTTCTTTCCACAGATTCTCGATTGGATTCAGGTCTGGACTTTGACTTGGTCATTCTAACACCTGGATATGTTTATTATTGAACCATTCCATTGTAGATTTTGCTTTATGTTTTGGATCATTGTCTTGTTGGAAGACAAATCTCCGTCCCAGTCTCAGGTCTTTTGCAGACTCCATCAGGTTTTCTTCCAGAATGGTCCTGTATTTGGCTCCATCCATCTTCCCATCAATTGTAACCATCTTCCCTGTCCCTGCTGAAGAAAAGCAGGCCCAAACCATGATGCTGCCACCACCATGTTTGACAGTGGGGATGGTGTGTTCAGCTGTGTTGCTTTTACGCCAAACATAACGTTTTGCATTGTTGCCAAAAAGTTCAATTTTGGTTTCATCTGACCAGAGCACCTTCTTCCACATGTTTGGTGTGTCTCCCAGGTGGCTTGTGGCAAACTTTAAACAACACTTTTTATGGATATCTTTAAGAAATGGCTTTCTTCTTGCCACTCTTCCATAAAGGCCAGATTTGTGCAATATACGACTGATTGTTGTCCTATGGACAGAGTCTCCCACCTCAGCTGTAGATCTCTGCAGTTCATCCAGAGTGATCATGGGCCTCTTAGCTGCATCTCTGATCAGTCTTCTCCTTGTATGAGCTGAAAGTTTAGAGGGACGGCCAGGTACTCCTTCCATTTCAATATTATCGCTTGCACAGTGCTCCTTGGGATGTTTAAAGCTTGGGAAATCTTTTTGTATCCAAATCCGGCTTTAAACTTCTTCACAACAGTATCTCGGACCTGCCTGGTGTGTTCCTTGTTCTTCATGATGCTCTCTGCGCTTTTAACGGACCTCTGAGACTATCACAGTGCAGGTGCATTTATACAGAGACTTGATTACACACAAGTGGATTGTATTTATCATCATTAGTCATTTAGGTCAACATTGGATCATTCAGAGATCCTCACTGAACTTCTGGAGAGAGTTTGCTGCACTGAAAGTAAAGGGGCTGAATAATTTTGCACGCCCAATTTTTCAGTTTTTGATTTGTTAAAAAAGTTTGAAATATCCAATAAATGTCGTTCCACTTCATGATTGTGTCCCACTTGTTGTTGATTTTTCACAAAAAGATACAGTTTTATATCTTTATGTTTGAAGCCTGAAATGTGGCAAAAGGTCGCAAAGTTCAAGGGGGCCGAATACTTTCGCAATGCACTGTAGGTACCAGACCCAACACCATAGTTATAGATAACAGACCAAACACCATAGTTATAGGTACCAGACCAAACACCATAGTTATAGGTACCAGACCAAACACCATAGTTATAGATAACAGACAAAACACCATAGTTATAGATAACAGACCAAACACCATAGTTATAATAACAGACCAAACACCATAGTTATAGGTACCAGACCAAACACCATAGTTATAGGTACCAGACCAAACACCATAGTTATAGATAACAGACAAAACACCATAGTTATAGGTACCAGACCCAACACCATAGTTATAGATTACAGACCAAACACCATAGTTATAGGTACCAGACCAAACACCATAGTTATAGGTACCAGACCAAACACCATAGTTATAGGTACCAGACCAAACACCATAGTTATAGGTACCAGACCAAACACCATAGTTATAGGTAACAGACCAAACACCACAGTTATAGGTACCAGACCAAACACCACAGTTATAGGTACCAGACCAAACACCATAGTTATAGGTACCAGACCAAACACCATAGTTATAGGTACCAGACCAAACACCACAGTTATAGGTACCAGACCAAACACCACAGTTATAGGTACCAGACCAAACACCACAGTTATAGGTACCAGACCAAACACCACAGTTATAGGTACCAGACCAAACACCACAGTTATAGGTACCAGACCAAACACCACAGTTATAGGTACCAGACCAAACACCACAGTTATAGGTACCAGACCAAACACCATAGTTATAGGTACCAGACCAAACACCATAGTTATAGATAACAGACCCAACACCATAGCTATAGATAACAGACCCAACACCATAGCTATCGGTACCAGATCAATCACCATTGTTATCGGTACCAGACCAAACACCATTGTTATAGGTACCAGACCAATCTTCACAGTTATAATTACCAGACCAAACCGCGTAATTATAGGTACCAGACCAACCTCCATAGTTATAGGTACTAGAACAAACTCCATAGTTATTGGTACCAGAACAAACACCATTGTTAAAGGTACTAGACCAAAAACATGCACAGACTGGAAGGCAGGCAGTACAACAGACAGGCAAGCACCAGACACAAGCAGAAGCACGCCTCCCAGTCAAGCAGGTGAAGTGAATTCCCAGTGGAGAGTGCGACTGGAGCCAAGATTCAATCAAAGACTTGATGTTGACAAGTGCATTGCACTTGACTTTTAACTGTAATTAATGCTTGAGCCAACGTCAGCAACATTTACCATGACTTGATTGAATGCAGGTGTAGGCCTACTTATGTGGTAGCGCTGCGATTTTTCTGTTATTTTTTTAAATATGAGTTGAGCTGCATACCTTTGATATGCCCAGGCATGATGGAGCATGGCGTGCCAGAGGTGCAGAGACAGTTTTAGGGGAGGGTGGGGGTGGGGGGGTTATTGAGGATATGTCTCAAAATCTCACCCTGTTCCCCCTCCCTCCCTCAGGCAATGCAGTTAAAGAGTAATCACTCTCTCTCGCTCTCTCTCTCTCTCTCTCTCTCTCACTCTCTTTCTCTCTCTCTCGCTCTCTTTTTCTTTCTCTGTCTCTCCACTCTCTCTCTATATCTCTCTCTTGTTATCCCTCTCTCTCCCTCTTCTCTCTCTCTCTCTCTCTCTCTCTCTCTCTCTCTCTCTCTCTCTCTCTCTCTCTCTCTCTCTCATACCTCTCAACACCAGCCTGTTGAGCTGCTGAGCAGATTGCTGGAATTTACACGCATAATTATCACTGTGTTTTTTTCTGCCCTAAAAAGGCTCTGGGATGAGAGCCTGAGTTCTGTGTGTGGTTTGGGGAGCGGTGGCAGCTCACATGACTTTAACACAGTCTCTCTCACCTCCACACCACCTGAATATGATGTTTGGGTATCTGTTCTTTTCGCTTTGATTATTCTAGTGGTGGAATTATTGTCAGTGACAGAAGATGTAATCATACATGGGATGTCCAATGACTGGTACTGATACAGCAGCCTAACTACTGATCCTACATAGATCTTCCTTTTTGTTGACAAAGGTTGCTATTGTAAATCTGGGCATTTATCTTGGCTTTCTTCATCCCCTTCAGTTCCTAATGATAAGACTTGATAGGCTGATTTGGAAGTTGCGCAATGAAACACTAGATGTCAGTGTCGTGTCTGGCTCATATGTGGCCACAGCCAGCCAATCCATCTTCGCCGTATTACAAACTTTACACTGGATGGCGTCTTACAAATGCCATTCTATTTCCATATGCATGTTCAGCAGTCCTATACAAAGTACTATAGCTTGTGTTAACATATAGCTTAGTTAAAGTATCTCGTGAAATCCAAGAGCACGCAATAAAATGAACATGGTCCTGGATACTTTTGAAGTTTTGTGTTACCATATTAATTGATCAATTAAGCCTTTTGGCACCCTTTCTGGCTTTGATTTTATAGAACACTCAATAAAAGAGATTAAACGCCATCTTACTATTACATCTAATGTATAGATTGATATAAACAGTGGACCCGCATCTTCCCTCTAAGAGTTCATAGCATAGCAACACCATTTGGTATTGTTCTGTACACTTTGGACAACAGATTAGATTAGTACTTCCTGTCTTAACACATCACCTACTAAAAATAAGAAATGGCCCACTACCAGTACTATCCAGGCATACTTCCTAATGAATGCTCCTAGTGGTCCTCTGTAGCTTAGTGGCTAGAGCACGGCCAGGGTTGTGGGTTAGATGCACGCATGACTGTCAGTCGTTACGGATAAAAGCGTCTGCTAAACGGCATATATTATTATTATCATTATATTATGTGCTGTCATATACTACCTGATACACAAGCTGCTACAGGTCAGAAATGTCAACACGCTGCTATTTCCTCAGCAGGCTCGGGGATAAACCACTTAGCTGGACCCTGTTGTAGTGATAGGGACGGATGATGATTAGTGCAGAGTGTGAGGAACACTCCGTCATGTCTTCATCACAGGGAGGAGAGATCTGCAGAACATGGCATGCAGAATGACAGGAATCTAATCTCTAACACAACGTTTTCCTGACATTTTTATTCCTTCTTTCTTCCTCTTCACCCAGAGTGGGAGGGGAGAATATACACTACATGACCAAATGTACGTGGACACCTGCTCTTAGAACATCTCATTCCAAAATCATGGGTATTAATATGGAGTTGGTCCCCCCTTTGCTGCTATAACAGCCTCCCCTTCTGGGAAGGCTATCCAATAGATGTTGGAGCATTGCAGCAGGGACTTGCTTCCATTCAGCCACAAGAGCATTAATGAGGTCGGGCACTGATGTTCGGAGTTTAGGCATGGCTCGCAGTCGGTGTTCCAATTTATCCCAAAGGTGTTCGATAGGGTTGAGGTCAGGGCTCTGTGCAGGCCAGTCAAGTTCTTCTTCACCGATCTTGACAAACCATTTCTGTATGGATCTCGCTTTGTGCACTGGGGCATTGTCATGCTGAAACAGGAAAGGGCCTTCCCCAAACTGTTGCCACAAAGTTGGAAGCACAGAATTGAATAGAATGTTGTTGTATGCTGTCACGTTAAGATTTCCCTTCACTGGAACTAAGGGGCCTAGCCCGAACCATGAAAAACAGCCCCAGACCTTTATTCCTCCTCCCCCAAACTTTACAGTTGTCACTATACATTGGGGCAGGTAGCATTCTCCTGGCATCCGCCAAACCCAGATTAGAAAGTCGCACTGCCAGATGGTGAAGCGTAATTCATCACTCCAGAGAACGCGTTTCCACTGCTCCAGAGTCCAAATGCTGCGAGCTTTACACTAATCCATTCGACGCTTGGCATTGCGCATGGTGATCTGAGGCTTATGTGTGGCTGCTCGGCCATGGAAACCCCTTTCATGAAACTCCCAACGAACAGTTCTTGTGCTGTCGTTGCTTCCTGAGGCAGTTTGGAACTCGGTAGTGAGTGTTGCAACCGAGGACAGACAATTTTTACACGCATGCGCTTCAGCACTCGGTGGTTATTCAGCCCCTTTACTTTCAGTGCAGCAAACTCTCTCCAGAAGTTCAGTGAGGATCTCTGAATGATCCAATGTTGACCTAAATGACTAATGATGATAAATACAATCCACCTGTGTGTAATCAAGTCTCCGTATAAATGCACCTGCACTGTGATAGTCTCAGAGGTCCGTTAAAAGCGCAGAGAGCATCATGAAGAACAAGGAACACACCAGGCAGGTCCGAGATACTGTTGTGAAGAAGTTTAAAGCCGGATTTGGATACAAAAATATTTCCCAAGCTTTAAACATCCCAAGGAGCACTGTGCAAGCGATAATATTGAAATGGAAGGAGTATCAGACCACTGAAAATCTACCAAGACCTGGCCGTCCCTCTAAACTTTCAGCTCATACAAGGAGAAGACTGATCAGAGATGCAGCCAAGAGGCCCATGATCACTCTGGATGAACTGCAGAGATCTACAGCTGAGGTGGGAGACTCTGTCCATAGGACAACAATCAGTCGTATATTGCACAAATCTGGCCTTTATGGAAGAGTGGCAAGAAGAAAGCCATTTCTTAAAGATATCCATAAAAAGTGTCATTTAAAGTTTGCCACAAGCCACCTGGGAGACACACCAAACATGTGGAAGAAGGTGCTCTGGTCAGATGAAACCAAAATGGAACTTTTTGGCAACAATGCAAAACGTTATGTTTGGCGTAAAAGCAACACAGCTGAACACACCATCCCCACTGTCAAAAATGGTCGTGGCAGCATCATGGTTTGGGCCTGCTTTTCTTCAGCAGGGACAGGGAAGATGGTTAAAATTGATGGGAAGATGGATGGAGCCAAATACAGGACCATTCTGGAAGAAAACCTGATGGAGTCTGCAAAAGACCTGAGACTGGGACGGAGATTTGTCTTCCAACAAGACAATGATCCAAAACATAAAGCAAAATCTACAATGGAATGGTTCAAAAATAAACATATCCAGGTGTTAGAATGGCCAAGTCAAAGTCCAGACCTGAATCCAATCGAGAATCTGTGGAAAGAACTGAAAACTGCTGTTCACAAATGCTCTCCATCCAACCTCACTGAGCTCGAGCTGTTTTGCAAGGAGGAATGGGAAAAAAATTCAGTCTCTCGATGTGCAAAACTGATAGAGACATACCCCAAGCGACTTACAGCTGTAATCGCAGCAAAAGGTCGCAAAGTTCAAGGGGGCCGAATACTTTCGCAAGGCACTGTACCTCTGCTGCAGAGGATAAGTTCATTAGAGTTACCAGAATCAGAAATCTGCAATTAACTTCACTTCAGATTGCAGCCCAAATAAATGCTTCTCAGAGTTCAAGTAACAGAGACATCTCAACATCAACTGTTCAGAGGAGCATGCGTGAATCAGGCCTTCATGGTCGAATTGCTGCAAAGAAACGACTACTAAAGGACACCAACAATAAGAAGAGACTTGCTTGGGCCAAGAAACACAAGCAATGGACATTCGACAGGTGGAAATCAGTCTGATGAGTCCAAATTTGAGATTTTTGGTAGTTTTTGGGGATGCTTTGCTCGTGACACTGTCTTTAGAATTGAAGGCATGGCTACCACAGCATTCGGCAGCGATATGCCATCCCATCTGTTTTGCACTTAATGGGATTATCATTTGTTTTTCAACAGGACAATGACCAAAAACACACCCCCAGGCTGTGTAAGGGCTATTTGACCAAGAAGGAGATGGAGTGCTGCATCAGATGACCTGGCCTCCACAATCACCTGACCTCAAACCAATTGAGATGGTTTTAGATGAGTAGGACCGCAGAGTGAAGGAAAAGCAGCCGACAAGTGCTCAGCATATGTGGGAACTCCTTCAAAACTGTTGGAAAAGCATTCCACGTGACTATCTCATGAAGCTGGTTGAGAGAATGCCAAGAGGTTGCAAGGCAAAGGGTGGCTACATTGAAGAATCTCAACTATAAAATATATTTAGATTTGTTTAACCCTTTTTTGGTTACTACATGATGTTTTGGTCCCTTTCCTCCTCATAACTTAGCCTACTGTTCTGACTTGGTTGTGCAAACTTTTTTTTTTAATACATGCCAGCAAAGCCAGTACACAACACAAAACAATACATTAGTTGCACTCTAACAGTGACAAAAGGTGCCCACAAACTGTTAGGGCCTACGGGAAGCTGTCCCAACACCAGAGCTTTCTTTTCAGCACCATGGAGTGAATCCTTACCACCACTACACCTGGCTATCAGTAGAGCCTTGTCTGGCAGCGAAACAATTAATTCAGCCTAATTTACTACCTTTTTTAAAAACTTAGCTGATATGGCTATCTTGCTTAAACAAATGTGGTTTCTACTGACAATTGAGATGTACAAACTACGGCATAAGGGAACGATGAGCGGATAAGAGGCAATCTGTAATTTCGATTAAGACATTAATGAGCGAGCTAAGATGGATATTTGTGGGGAGGCACATGGACTACTAACAGCTTACTACACAACATTCACTTTATTACTTTCTTAGCTACAGTCAGTGCTGTAAAGTACTTCAGTAAAAATACTTTAAACTACTACTGAAATAATTTTTGGGGGTATCAGTACTTTAAGTTATTATTTATATTTTTGACAACTTTTACTTTTACTTCACTACATTCCTAAAGAAAATGGTGTACTTTTTACTCCATCCATTTTCCCTGACACCCAAAAGTACTCGTTACATTTTGAATGCTTAGCAGGACAGGAAAATGGTCCCATTCATGCACTTATCAAGAGAACATACTTTGTCATCCCTACTGCTGTTAGGATTGTGAATAGGAGGCGAAGTCAGGTGCAGGAGTGTAGTGAACAGGCACACTTTTATTTCTTGTCAAAATGACAGCACAAAGTAACATAAAATGTGCCTAAAACACGGAACATAGACAAAAAGCAAGATGGCTAGAAAGCCGGTGACGTCGACCGCCGAACGCCTCCCGAACAAGGAGGGGAGCCGACTTCGGCGGAAGTCGTGACAGTATGTGTGGCCCGAGCAGTACGTCGACACCGGCCTCGGGGACGATGGTGGAACTCGCACAGTAGTTCAGGGTCTAATACATCAACAACTGAAATCATGCACCTCTCCTCCGGACCATACCCCTCCCACTCCACGAGGTACTGAAGGCCCCCCGCCCGACGCCTTGAATCCAGGATGGAACGGACGGAGTACGCAGGGGACCCCTCAATGTCCAGAGGGGGCAGAGGAACCTCCCGTACCTCAGACTCCTGGAGCGGACCAGCCACCACCGGCCTAAGGAGACACATGGAACGAGGGGTTAATATGGTAATCGGGGGGAAGCTGTAACCTGTAACATACCTCGTTCACTCTCCTCAGGACTTTGACTGGCCCCACAAACCACGGGCCCAGCTTCCGGCAGGGCAGGCGGAGGGGCAGGTTTCGGGTCGAGAGCCAGACCCTGTCCCCTGGTGAGAACACCGGGGTCTCACTGCGGTGACGGTCCGCGGTGCACCGCGCGGCCTGCTGGAGGTGAACATGGGCGGCTTCCCAGGTCTCCTCTGCGCGTCTGAACCACTCGTCCACCGCAGGAGCCTCGTTCTGACTCCGATGCCACGGTGCTAGAACCGGCTGGTACCCTAATACACACTGAAAGGGGGAGAGGTTAGTTGAGGAGTGGCGGAGCGAGTTCTGCTCCATCTCTGCCCAGGGCACGAACGTCGCCCACTCCCCCGGCCGGTCCTGGCAATAGGACCGCAGAAACCTACCCACATCCTGGTTAACTCTCTCCACCTGCCCATTACTCTCGGGGTGGAAACGCAAGGTAAGGCTGATCGAGACCCCCAAACGTTCCATGAACGCCCTCCAGATTCTCGAAGTGAACTGGGGACCCCGATCAGACATTATATCCTCAGGCACCCCATAGTGCCGGAGGACGTGTGTAAACAGGGCCTCCGCAGTTTGTAGGGCCGTAGGGAGACCGGGCAGAGGGAGGATACAACAGGACTTAGAAAAACGATCCACAACGACCAAGATCGTGGTGTTACACTGTGAGGGAGGAAGATACGTTAGAAAATCAACCGACAGGTGTGACCAAGTCCGTTGTGGAACGGGTAAGGGATTTAGCTTACCTCTGGCCATGTGTCTAGGAGCCTTACACTGGGCGCATACCGAGCAGGAGGAAACATAAACCCTCCATCCCCGAGCCAAGGTGGGCCACCAGTCCAGACTCCCAGACAGACAGCTCACCGTTCTGACCGATCCCCGGATGACCAGAGGAGGGTGGAGTGGAGCGGTCTGAGTACGCTATGCCCGCTCAGGGTCCGCATCCAGCTCCCACAAAAACCGTCGCTACCAGGCAGGAGGCCGGGAGAATGGGAGTCTTATCCATGGGCCGCTCCTCTGTGTCATACAGCCGGGACAGTGCGTCTGCCTTAACATTCTGGGAACCTGGTCTGTAGGACAGGGTAAACACAAAACGGGTAAAGAACATGGCCCACCTTGCCTGACGAGGATTCAGTCTCCTCGCTGCCCGGATGTACTCCAGGTTGCGGTGTTCAGTCCAGATGAGGAAAGGGTGTTTATCCCCCTCAAGCCAGTCTCCACGCCTTCAAAGCTTTAACCACAGTCAGCAGCTCCTGGACCCCCACATCATAGTTCCGCTCCGCCGGGCTGAGCTTCTTCGAGAAGAAAGCACAGGGGCAGAGCTTCGGTGGCGTGCCCGAGCGCTGAGAGAGTACGGCTCCTATCCCAGCCTCTGACACGTCCACCTCAACTATGAATGCCAAAGAGGGATCCGGATGGGCGAGCATGGAAGCCGAGGTAAACAGAGCTCTCAGCTGCCCAAAAGCCCTGTCTGCCTTAACCGACCACTGCAGATGTACAGGACCCCCCTTCAGCAGTGAGGTAATGGGAGCGGACCCCTGGCCAAAACCCCGGATAAATCTCCGGTAGTAATTGGCAAACCCTAAAAATCGCTGCACCTCCTTTACCGTGGTGGGAGTCGGCCAATTATGCACAATCTGCTATGCGGTCACTCTCCATCTCCATCCCTGATGTGGAAATGCGATACCCTAAGAAGGAGACGGACTGGTGAAAGAACAGGCATTTCTCAGCCTTGACGTACAGATCATGCTCCAACAGTCGTCCAAGTACCTTGCGCACCAAGGACACATGCTCGGCGCGTGTAGCGGAGTAAATCAAAAAGTCATCGATGTACACCACTACACCCTGCCCGTGCAGGTCCCTGAAAGTCTCGTCTACGAAGGATTGGAAGACTGATGGAGCATTCATCAACCCGTACAGCATGATATAATGCCCTGAGGTGGTACTAAACGCCGTCTTCCACTCGTCTCCCTCTCGGATACGCACCAGATTGTACGCACTCCTGAGATCCAGTTTAGTGAAGAAGCGCGCCCCGTGCATTGACTCAATCGCCATGGCGATAAGAGGTAGCGAGCGGGTAACTGTAGCTCACCGTGAATTGATTGAGATCTCTATAATCAATGGACGGGCACAGACCTCCATCCTTCATCTTCATAAAAAATAAACTCGAGGAGGCGGGTGAAGTGGAGGACCGAATGTACCCCTGACGCAGGGATTCGGAGACATATGTCTCCATAGCCACCTTCTCCGCATGCGACAGGGGATACACATGACTCCTGGGAAGTGCAGCGTCTACCAGGAGATTTATCGCACAATCCCCCCGTCAATGCGGTGGTAATTGAGCCGCCTTCTTCTTACAGAAGGCGAGAGCCAAATCGGCATATTCTGGGGGAATGCGCACGGTGGAGACCTGGTCTGGACTTTCCACCATGGTAGCACCAACGGAAACCCCTACACACCTTCCAGAGCACTCTCGCGACCACCCCGTGAGAGCCCTCTGTTGCCAGGAAATGGTGGGGTTATGACGAGCCAACCAGGGAAGGCCTAGTACCACGGGAAACGCAGGAGAGTCAATGAGAAAGAGACTAATTCTCTTTGGTGGCCTCCCTGATTAGCCCGGACCCTAATGGTCGACTATCCAGAGCATGAACCGGAAAAGGTCTATCCACAGGAATAATGGGGATAATAATACATTTCCCAAATTGACCTTCTCCTGTAACATACAGTATATATACAGTGAGGGGAACAAGTATTTGATACACTGCCGATTTTTCAGGTTTTCCTACTTACAAAGCATGTAGAGGTCTGTCATTTTCATCATAGGTACACTTCAACTGTGAAGTTGAAAAAAAAAAAAATCCAGAAAATCACATTGTATGATTTTTAAGTAATTAATTTGCATTTTATTGCATGACATAAGTATTTGATCACCTACCAACCAGTAAGAATTCCGGCTCTCACAGACCTGTTCGTTTTTCTTTAAGAAGCCCTCCTGTTCTCCACTCATTACCTGTGAATGCACCTGTTTGAACTCGTTACCTGTATAAAAAACACCTGTCCACACACTCAATCAAACAGACTCCAACCTCTCCACAATGGCCAAGACCAGAGAGGGTGTAAGGACATCAGGGATAACATTGTAGACCTGCACAAGGCTGGGATGGGCTACAGGAAAATAGTCAAGCAGCTTGGAGAGAAGGCAACAACTGTTGGCGCAATTATTTGAAAATGGAAGAAGGTCAAGATGACAGTCAATCACCCTCGGTCTGGGGCTCCATGCAAGATCTCACCTCGTGGGGCATCAATGATCATGAGGAAGGTGAGGGATCAGACCAGAACTACATGGCAGGACCTGGTCAGTGACCTGAAGAGAGCTGGGACCACAGACTCAAAGAAAACCATTAGTAACACACTACGCCGTCATGGATTAAAATCCTGCAGCGCAAGCAAGGTCCCCCTGCTCAAGCCAGTGCATGTCCAGGCCCGTCAGAAGTTTGCCAGTGACCATCTGGATGATCCAGAGGAGGAATGGGAGAAGGTCATGTGGTCTGATGAGACAAAAATAGAGCTTTTTGGTCTAAACTCCACTCGCCGTGTTTGGAGGAAGAAGAAGGATGAGTATAACCCCAAGAATACCATCCCAACCGTGAAGCATGGAGTTGGAAACATCATTCTTTGGGGATGCTTTTCTGACAACTGCACCGTATTGAGGGGAGGATAGATGGGGCCATGTATCGCAAGTTCTTGGTCAACAACCTCCTTCCCTGAGTAAGAGAATTGAAGATGGGTCGTGGCTGGGTCTTCCAGCATGACAATGACCCGAAACACACAGCCAGGGCAACTAAGGAGTGACTCCGTAAGAAGCATCTCAAGGTCCTGGAGTGGCCTAGCCAGTCTCCAGACCTGAACCCAATAGAACATCTTTGGAGGGAGCTGAAAGTCCGTATTGCCTAGCAACAGCCCCGAAACCTTAAGGATCTGGAGAAGGTCTGTATGGAGGAGTTGGCCAAAATCCCTGCTGCAGTGTGTGCAAACCTGGTCAAGAACTACAGGAAACGTATGATCTCTGTAATTGCAAACAAAGGTTTCTGTACCAAATATTAAGTTCTGCTTTTCTGATGTATCAACTGCTTATGTCATGCAATAAAATGCAAAGGAATTACTTAAAAATCATACAATGGGATTTTCTGAATTTTTGTTTTAGATTCCGTCTCTCACAGTTGAAGTGTACCTATGATAAAAATGACAGACCCACTGTTCTCCCCACTGTATGTAACACATGTATGCCCTTTACTATTGCCCTTCCAGGCATTAATAAAGTGCTAAACTAAGTGCTAACGCCTGAATCGACGAGTGCCTTATGCTGGGAATGCGGGGAGAACTCAGGGAAACAAACAGGTACAAACAGGTGGACAACAGAGGACTCTGGATGAGAGTGGTGCATACTTACCAGGTATGACGTCAGAGTGCCCTGCCTGCTGCCTCGACTCCCAGAGGGACCAACCCAGCACATACCGGCCACAGATGGTGCACGTGAAGGCCCCTCCTCCAGCCTCCCTACGCGCAGCCCCTCCCAACTCCATGGGAACCAGAGCGGGAGTGCTGGGAGATGGAACCGACAGAACCCCCTCAGGAAACGTCCACGGATGACCAACAGGTTATCCAACTGAATGGACATATCCACCAGTTGGTCGAGAGTGATGGTGGCGTCTCTGCAGGCCAACCCCCGTCGGACGTCCTCACGCAGGCTGCATCGATAGTGATCGATGAGGGCCCTGTCGTTCCATCCTGCTCTGGTGGCCAAGGTCCGGAACTCCAACGCGAAATCCCGTGCTTTCCTCGTCCCCTGCCTCCAATGGAAGAGTTGTTCACCCACCACTCTACCTTCGGGTGGATGGTCAAAGATGGGTAAACTCCTCGAAGTGGTCCAACGCCGCTTCTTCCTCTCCCCACACGGCGTTTGCCCACTCCAGTGCTCTCTCTGAGAGGCATGAGCTCTCCCCAAGAGGCACCCCTGGCAATGTGCGGCCGTCCCGTCACACGACCTGGGAAGGGAAAGACGTATTCCACTGGAGCTGGATCTGGACGGGACGGGTAGAGACGCTGGAGAGACCTTGGTCTGGACAGAGCGATCCATCATGTCACCGAGATGATGTAGCATAGCCGCATGTTCCTGGACCCGTTCCTCGACTCCTCTGACCGGTGTTCCTGCTCCTGCTGACTCCATGGTAGGTGTAGGATTCTGTTAGGATTGTGTATAGGAGGTGAAGTCAGGCGCAGGAGAGCAGAGTGTAGTGAACAGGCACACTTTTATTTCCGGTCAAAATGACAGCACCAAGTAACATAAAATGTGCCCAAAACACAGAACATCTACAAAAAGTAATGCGCGTAACAATAACCACAATATCAAAATACACATAACAGAAACAATCCTACACAAAGACATGATGGGGAACAGATGAATATATACATATGAATTGATTGGGGAATGAAATCCAGGTGTGCAGGGAACAAGAGAAAACAAATGGATACATGAAAAATGGAGCGGAGATGGCTAGAAAGCCGGTGACGTCGACAGCTGAACGGCGCCCGAACAAGGAGAGGAGCCGACTTCGGCAGAAGTTGTGATTTCGGCAGAACTGCCTCTGAACTGGAGGACTCACTAAACAAAAATGCTTCATTTGTAAATCATGTTGTAGTCTGGCTATCCGTAATAAATTTTAAAAAACGAATCTAGTTTGCTTAATATTTACAATTTGAAATTATTTATACTTGTACTTTTACTTTTGATACTTAAGTATATATATTTTTTACAATTAAATGTACTTTTGATACTGAAGTATATTTCAAACCAAATACTTTAAAACTTTTACTCAAGTAGTATTTTACTGGGTAAATTTAACTTTTACTTGACTAATTTTCTATTAAGGTATCCATACTTTTTCTCAAATATGACAATTGGGTACTTTTTCCACCACTGGCTACAGGATACATATCTCCCTGTTATATTATATAATTTATGCAGCAGCATACAAGACATTTTTGGACTCACTTGAACAGGAAGGTGGCGTAGCGATCCTTCTTGTGGGCAAATTTTGTCATCAAGGTCTGACATTCTCTGGATTTACGGTGCTTTCAAGACAACTTGGAACTCTGAAAAAACAAGGTTGAATCATAATGTCAGTGATGTTCCCGACTTGGAATTCAGAGTTGGATGACCGTTCAAAATGTATTTTCCCAGTCGAAGATCGTTTTCTACTGTGTTCCCAGTTGTCTTGAACTGAGTGAAGTCTGAGATTTCCCAGTTCCGAGTTTCCAGATGTTTTGAACAGCTGGATTGACAGCATGGCCAATGTATTCAACCTTTTCTGGTCCATGCCATGGTGTTGCATGTGAATGTTTAGCCTTTTAAGCTTGGAAAAGAGACCCTTAAACCCAGACTTGGACCACGCACCCTTTCCACTGAATAGCAGGCTAGTGATTGCAATGCTTTTGCAACGCTTGCAGTTAGCCACTGATTCCTTCCAAACCATTCATTGTTGAATTTGCAATTTCCAACTTGTGTAATGTTTTTGTCCAATGGCCGATGAGCAGCGATACGTTTTATCTATAATTTCTCTTCATTTGGGGCTCCTGAGTGGTGCAGCAGTCTAAGGCACTGCATCTCAGTGCTAGAAACATCACTACAAACCCTAGTTCGATCTCAGGCTGTATCACAACCGGCCGTGATCGGGAGTCCCATAGGGCACAATTGGCCCAGCGTCGTCCGGGTTAGGGGAGGGTTTGGCCGGGGTAGGTCGTCATTGTAAAATAAGAATTTGTTCTTAAATGGCTCGCCTAGTTAAAGAAAGGTTAATGAAAGAAAAATAAATATGACAAAGATTGAAAAGAATTTGCCAGTAGATTGTCGACTTGATTCATGATGATGACTGCTTGTCTAGCTTGCAAGCTAAGATTTTGAAAGTATGATGTTGCCATGATCAGTCCAATCAAAGCTATGGTAGTTATAACGTGATTTGACGTAATTTTATCTGTGGCCAATGACCTTGAGCCTTCTTGGATGGGCACTTCTAATGTACGTAAATATATGGCAGCACCCAAGGGGCTTGATTTTTCGAGCTCTCCCCGTAGATTTTGCAGTGATGTAGTGTCCCCATGACTGACAGAACACTGAGCCAATCATGGCACAACTAGAGAACATTACCAACCCCTATGCTCTGTATTTTCTGCTGGCTGCCCACCTCTACAGAAAGCCCTGAGCTAGGCTTAAACACCTGCATTTTTGAGCTGCCTTACTCAAGAAAGCAAAAAATTGTTTGTATGTGGCTTTATTAACTAAATTATTTATTTATTTGACATTATTTGAAAACTGATATGTGACACGTATTAACGCCAAAATAACATGCAAAACAGGGGCTCTGTTTGAATGACGGGTCACCACTGCAAACATTGGAGTAAAACAAACTTATATTTTGGGTTCTGATGGGTACGACAGTTGAACTAAGCTCCCTCAGGCAATTCTAAGTTATATTCTTCAAGAATCATATCATGAATTCCAAAAATGCATGTAGCAACTGCAGATTGCCCCTTTAAGAGGTCTTAATGTTTTCACGCAGTTTTTGTGATCTCAAAAAGGGCTTCTTGCTGTGGTGTTTCTTAGTGCTGTGGTGCAGGTGTAAGTATGTGTGTGTGTGTGTGTGTGTGTGTGTGTGTGTGCATGTGTGTGTGTGTGTGTGGAGGAAGATAAACACATTTTTTTAAAGTGTAGGATAGCGAGAAAAATAGAAAAGAAAGGTTTGTCAAAATCTACTTTGAGCCCATGAATATCAACTGGATTTGTGTAGCCCTTGTGTGAATTAGGTACTCTGAAAGTAGGCTATGTTGAGCATGGAGTATCATTCCTCATGTTTCCTGAGCCACTGACTGCATGGCGTATCTTTCAGTGTGAGGTCAGCTGGTTCAGCCTGTGTTCTGTTGTGTTCCTGGCTTGGTGCTGTGTTACCACGGCAACAGGATACGAACACACATAAACACTGTTTATTCTGCCGGCAGCACACAAGGTAATGGGTAATCTCTTATCTTAAGAATCACAAGTACGTGTTCAACTTTAAGAAATGTATATATAAAGACATTTAACATAAAAAGGGGAGGGGGGGACCTGAATTCCACGCAGAACCTGATGCATTTGTAATGGTAGCGTGTCATGGAGGAAATTGCTTGTTTTGCCCTGGTTTTGGGCAGTTGTCATTCCCAGGGAAGTGGCCTGTAATCTGTGGTCGTTCCATGATGTTTGTGAGTATTACTGTGATTGTGTGGAAGCCAGGGGAGGGGCATTGTTGCACATATATCTGTTGTCTCTGTGATTGTGTGGAAGCCAGGGGAGGGGCATTGTTGCACATATATCTGTTGTCTCCTTTAGAATGAAGACAACATGATTTCCACTCTTCAAAAGACTGAGGATACAAACATGATTCACAGTCACATCATACCCTTTAAGGCATTTTGTCTGCGTACTCATTTCAGAAAGACTGGGACATTGAGCAATTTCATCTGACACCACTGTCCCGTATCCAGTGATGTCCTTTGAAGGTCTTCAGAGGCACAGTAGCCTTGGGGTTAAAAATCCCCCTGCTTTAAATTAACGTTCCACCTTTGATCTGAGATCAATAGCTGAGCTTTACTTAATCAAAGTTGTTTTCTCTCTCTCTCCTTCTGTCTTTCTGTCTTTCTTTCGTCCCCTTGCCCTTTGGCTCTCCTCACACATCAGGATTGACGTTTCAATTAAATCATTCATTAAACTGAAGATGTTCATCAACCAGCCCATGATGATCTCTGTGTCATTAATTTAATGGCTGATAAAAGCCATGGTTGTGGTTTCCGGGCAGAGCACCTGTTGTACCTGCCATCAGCTCCTCATGTGTTGGGTGCAGCTGGCGCCCCGGCTGGGTATGCTGGGTCTGCTCCATGCCCTGCGGACCTCTACCATCACCACTCACTGGGAGCCACAGTAGCAGACTGGTGACAAACAGCCCTCCAGGCCACGGCTCCTCATTCCAGCCAGACCTTTGCTGTACTCCAACTGGGCCCTCAGACCCTCCAGCCCTAACTATAACCATAACCATAACCCTAGCTTTATGTCCACACCCCTGCTCATACCTATCCCTAGCAATATCCTAACCCTTACCTCCAGAACCCCTACCCTAGCCCCAGTCCCAGCAGCAGTCCTAACCCTAGTCCCAGTCCCAGCAGCAGTCCTAACCCTAGCCCCAGTCCCAGCAGCAGTCCTAACACTAGCCCCAGTCCCAGCAGCAGTCCTAACCCTAGCCCCAGTCCCAGCAGCAGTCCTAACCCTAGCCCCAGTCCCAGCAGCAGTCCTAACCCTAGCCCCAGTCCCAGCAGCAGTCCTAACCCTAGCCCCAGCCCCAGCAGCAGTCCTAACCCTAGCCCCAGTCCCAGCAGCAGTCCTAATCCTAGCCCCAGTCCCAGCAGCAGTCCTAACCCTAGCCCCAGCCCCAGCAGCAGTCCTAACCCTAGCCCCAGTCCCAGCAGCAGTCCTAATCCTAGCCCCAGTCCCAGCAGCAGTCCTAATCCTAGCCCCAGTCCCAGCAGCAGTCCTAACCCTAGCCCCAGCCCCAGCAGCAGTCCTAACCCTAGCCCCAGTCCCAGCAGCAGTCCTAATCCTAGCCCCAGTCCCAGCAGCAGTCCTAAACCTAGCCCCAGTCCCAGCAGCAGTCCTAACCCTAGCCCCAGTCCCAGCAGCAGTCCTAACCCTAGCCCCAGCCCCAACATTACCCCCTGGCAATAGTAGAAACCTCAGAACTCCAGTCCAGACAGAAGCCCAGTGGTAGGATAGGTCAGCCCCTGGCTGTGGGGCCGGCCAGAGCAGGGGTACAAGAAAGCCCCTTTCTTCACGTGTCCCTCTCAGCACTGCAGGCTGCTCCTCTCCACGATCTGCGGGCCAGGCCATGTTTGATTGCTGTTTGTTCTGCAGGGAGAGAATTGCTGTAGTGTTTGCCCTGTGGAGTGGAGAGGAGAAGAGGAGCGTTTTGTTTGAAGAGCCATCACACTCTCTCTCTCTCTCTCTCTCTCTCTCTCTCGCTCTCGCTCTCTCGCCTGCTTTCCTGTTTCCCTCTCCACTCACATTTACGGGCCCTCCGTTGCTAAGCTACGGATGCGCCCAGCAGATCCTCGTCAAAGCCAGTGACCAGGATGTACTCTCAGAATCTGGCTTGGACCACAAGCCAGCCACAAGCTCATCCATTTCACTGTCTACTTTTAAAACAAACAAGAGTAATACAATCTAACAGTGGCCAAAACTGTATCCGTAACAGCTACATGGAAGTTAAGTAAGTGTTGACATTAAATGTTATCAAATAACACACAACTTGTTCACGGGCTAGACCCCTGCAATAGCAATCTGTGACCTGAGTGTGCTGAAGTTTCACTTTCCTCCTCTACCTATCCACTATATAACACACAGGCTAATTACTGCATAATGACTTTATGAGAGTTGTGGGTTTGACTCAGCAGGAAGCAACTGGTCTGTTTAACATCCAGCTGTAGCAGCATGCTCCTCGTCTGCCCTGCCCTGCTCTGCCCTGCTCTTCCCCTCTCTGCCCTGCTCTTCCCCTCTCTGCCTTGCCCTGCCCCTCTCTGCCCTGCTCTTCCCTCTCTTCCCTGCTCTTCCTCTCTGCCCTGCAATGCTCTACCCCTCTCTGCTCTGCCCGGCCCTGCTCTGCCCCTCTCTGCCTTGCCCTGCCCCTCTCTGCCCTGCTCTGCCCATAAAATGCCCTGCCCTGCTCTTCCCCTCTCTGCCCTGCCCTGCTCTGCCCCTCTATGCCCTGCCCTACTCTTCTCTTCTCTGCCCTGCCCTGCTCTGCCCCTCTATGCCCTGCCCTGCTCTTCCCCTCTCTGCCCTTCCATGCCCTGCCCCTCTCTGTCCTGCTCTGCCCATAAAATGCCCTGCCCTGCTCTTCCCCTCTCTGCCCTGCTCTGCCCCTCTCTGCCCTGCCCCGCTTTTCCCATCTCTGCCCTGCTCTTCCTCTCTCTGCCCTGCCCTGCTCTTCCCCTCTCTGCCCTTCCATGCTCTGACCCCCTATGCTCTGCCCCTCTCTGCCCTGCTCTGCCCCTCTATGCCCTGACCCTCTCTACCCTGCCCTACTCTTCCCCTCCATGCCCCTCTCTGCCCTGCCCCGCTCTTCCCCTCTATGCCCTGACCCTCTCTGCCCTGCCCTGCCCTGACCTTCTCTGCCCCTCTCTACCCTGCCCCTTTCTGCCCTGCTCTGCCCCTCTATGCCCTGCACTGCTCTGCCCCTCTCTGCCCCTCTCTGCCCTGCCCCTCTCTGCCCCTCTCTGCCCTGCCCCTCTCTGCCCTGCCCTGCTCTTCCCCTCTCTGCCCTGCCCTGCTCTTCCCCTCTCTGCCCGGCCCCTCTCTGCCCTGCCCTGCTCTTCCCCCCTCTGCCCTGCTCTGCCCTGCTCTTCACCTCTCTACCCTTTCCCCTCTACCCCTCTCTGCTCTGCCCGGCCCTGCTCTGCCCCTCTCTGCCCTGCCCCTCTCTGCCCTGCTCTGCCCCTCTATGCCCTGCACTACTCTGCCACTCTCTGCCCTGCCCATCTCTTCCCCTCTCTGCCCTGCCCTGCTCTGCCCCTTCTCTGCCCTGTCCCTCTCTGCCCTGCCCTGCTCTTACCCTCTCTGCCCTGCCCTGCTCTGCCCCTCTATGCCCTGCTCTGCCCCTCTCTGCCACACCCCTCTCTGCCCTGCCCTGCTTTCCCCTCTCTGACCTGCTCTGCCCCTCTCTGCCCTGCCTTGCTCTTCCCCTCTCTGCCCTGCTCTGCCCTGCTCTTCACCTCTCTACCCTGCTCTACCCCTCTCTGCTCTGCCGCCCTGCTCTGCCCCTGCTCTGCCTTCCCTGCCCCTCTCTGCCCTGCTCTGCCTCTCTCTGCCCTGTCCTGCTCTGCCCCTCTCTGCCCTGCCCTGCTCTTCCCCTCTCTTCCCTGCTCTTCCCCTCTCTGCCCTGCTCCTCCCCTCTCTGCTCTGCTCTGGGTGAAACCATGACTCACTGCACAACTCAAATCTTGGCTCCAGGCTCACTGTGAGATGAACAGTGCACATGCAGGCCAGCCTGCCTGCCTGACACACAGCGAGAGACAGAGGGGCTGTGTGGTTAGGAAAGGAGGAGGAATCAGGGGGTGAGGTAAGGTACAATATTATTGGCTGCATCCGAAATGGCACCCTATTCCGTACAAAGTGCACTTTAGGGGGCCGTTACGCAACCTTTGGTTATAGGGAGTGCTGTGGAGTAAAGAGATTTGGACTGTTGGGGAGTCTATTGAAACAGTACGTAACCCCAGGAGATAACTGTGTTGAGTTGGGCCATGCTTAACCTCTAAGTTCTATAATCCATTTTGGCATTGGCCTGTTCTACTGCTTCAGTGCTCTCGCTCTGAGTCTCAGTTAATGTGACAAGATGGACGCATGAAACCATGGAAAAGGGCTACCAGCTAAGGCACCCAAAGTGATCAGGAGTGTCTTTCATAATACTTTTCTAATGAAGTCCAACGGAAACTAGATATTTGTTATTCTAATGAGAGAATGGCATGAGTGTGACCGATCTGGGGTCGATTGCGCAGCTCAACACTGCATTATCCCACTGAGGTAAAGCCTAGGGATGATATCTGGGAGCTAACAGGAGTCTTCAGGTCTCAGATACTGTTAGTCATCTCAACCAACCACTTCCCCTTTACATGAGCACTACACTGTATGTATCCATCATCGACATACAGTATCTGTGAATGGGTGTGGTGCCCCTGTGAGTTACTGGTCTGGTTTAACCGTTGGCAAGGAAACATGTTGACTCTCCGTGCCTGGGAGGTTCACCTGCAGTCCTGCTTGCTTTCTCTCTCATGACGTCCCCTGAGCACCTCCTCCCCACAACCTCCCCCACCTCCCCCGTGTCCCTCAGCCTGTCAGGTCAGACAGCAGACTCAGGGAGGGAAAGTCACTCAACAACCCTGAGGAATCTCTGTCTACTACAGTTGGGATCGATGAGCACCTCTCCTTCTGTTGTCTGATCATCTATGATCACTCCAGTGTTAATGCTAAATTGTAATTATATCGCCACTACGGTCTATTTATTGCCTTACCTCCCTAATCTTACTACATTTGCACACACTGTATATAGATGTTTCGATTGTGTTATTGACTGTACGTTTGTTTATTCCATATGTAACTCTGTGTTGTTGTTTATGTCGCACTGCTTTGCTTTATCTTGGCCAGGTCACAGTTGTAAATGAGAACTTGTTCTCAACTGGCCTACATGGTTAAATAAATGTATAAAACAATCTGTTGTCCTTCCTTGTCACTGTGGCATAACCTGGCTGGCAGGGGAACTGTTTGAGCTCTCTCTCTCTGAGGGGTGGCTGTTTTAGAGGGGCTCTGGGGCCCTAGGGAGGGAGGCAGGGTGCTGCTTGGTCGGACCGACTGGCTGTGTGTGTGTGCTCGCTTGTGTGTGTGTGAACAAAGGCTCCATTTGAGGTGTCAGGCGTCAGAGCGATGGGGTAGGGGCACCAGCAGGGCCGGACGAGACTGCATCCTATGTCTACCTACACAGATGAATCATTGGCCATCTGACTGGGAGACTGGGAGACTGTGATAAATTGACATATCTAAAAGGTTTTGGGCAGTTAAGTGTATACTAAGTGGCATGGTTAATGAGATACATGGTTTGTGGTGTGTGTGTGTGTGTGTGTGTGTGTGTGCGTGTGTGTGTGTGTGTGTGCTTGAGGGAGTGTGTGAGGGTGTGTGTGTGAGTGTATGAGTGAGCGCAGCTACTTAGTTATCATGCAGAGGACAGGGAATATTCAACCAGGGCTACAAACAGGTAGATCAAAAGTAATGGTGCAGGTGTCTGCAACCAAAGGAACCAGAGAATGAGAGTGTGTTGATCTGTAGGTCTGGGTTGGTCCAGCCAGACAGATGTGATAGTGAGGTGTCACCTGGTGTTTCCCTTGGCAGGCTCTCAGGATGTTTTTCTGTTTGGTTCATTCTGCCTCGCTAGCTCCCATCAGCATGGGAAAGAAACGACTGGCACAACACTTTATTTGTGTTTGCCGTTGCTCATTTTTACCATGTTAGGGGAAATAAGGTTTGTGTCATGTTTGTGGTCGATTCCATGAGCTTAACATGTTCTTTGTATTTTGTTTTGGATGTATGATTAGCAAATAAGTGAATGCTTTGCTCTTGGCAAACAGTTGAGGTGTTAGTGGTTTCCTCAAAAAAGATCTATCAAGCTCTTTCTGTGACTGCCAGTTTATTTCAGGAACAAAATGGTAGAGTTGAATAAATAGAGAAAGTCAACAGAGAACAAAAGACAGTGAAAGAAGTGATGGACCTGCATGTCTAACAGCTATTCTCTTATGAATAACAACTGACTAACTGCAGCTTTTCTCACATTCACATCCTGACAAACTCAGAAAGAAACAGAGTTTTACCAAAGTTCTATCAAACATCCTAATATTTAGACAAACAGACTAATAGTTTGATTAGTACTACTCTCTCTTAAAAAAAGAAGATGTAATCCAGGGCTGCTTATGAATCCTTAATAGGCCTGTTAATATCTTATGTAAATTACTACTGCTAAACTTGTTGAATAGAATAATACATGACTTCCAGTAGAAATAGTGACTGAAGAATCTGTTGAGCCACAGCCTAGTTCAGTCGTGACCTGTGAACTCTGCGTGGCATACCCTTCGTAACACACTGTCCTGGGCTCGGTCCTCCCTCTCCTTCCTCTCTCTCCGCTGTGAGATGTGTGTGGGTTAATTCATCTCTCTGTGGTTTCCGTGGGGATATTGGAGGCTGTTATGCAGACATGCATGGGAAGGCTTTGTCGCAGCCTGACGGTATGTGTTTGCTCATGGCAGGGGAGGGAGAGAAGAGAAGAGGGCTGCTCTGTAATTTTTATTTTAGTAGTTCATTCTCGGGGCGGACAGGGTGGATGAGAGTTGGAAGATGGGGAGGTCAGTTCAGTGAGGGTTTCACCTTCAGCCAACAATTAATAAAAAAAACAGCTTTGTTTTGAGAAACTTTTCTCAGTTGTCACTGGGAGCGCATAGAAAAACAGGAAAGATGTATGCATAATACCCAATTTGAGGTCAAAGCATACAGTATTTGCAACCGCTATAAAAGTACTAACAGCTGTAAAGTAAGCAATAATTATATCCGCGATGCATAAACAACTGAGTTAGTAAGTGAATAAAAGTTGTCAGAGCTAAAATGGAATCAGATTTGAAACTTGATCAACAACGAATTAATACTTAAAGACACTCGGAACCAACACACCTCTCAACATTTGTTTGATTGTGTTTGTGTCAGTGTCGATTGATGCAGGTTTACTTTATTAATGTTGTTGGTATTGAGAAACACTGGCTATGTTGTTCCGTAGTGCCAGGTGGTTCATGCTCCTTCAGCGCTCTCTTGTAATGTTTAACTAGCCATTGTGACTGTTTTGGATGTAAGGCTGGTCAAAGGGGAAGGGGGGTTATGTTGAACTGGCAAAACACACACACACACACACACACACACCCACACTCACTCACACACACTTTCCTTCCTACTCTGTGAGCCCAGAGGGATTAGTGATCATTTCTTGGCAATGAGCCTGGTTTCTACAGCACTCATCTGATCTCATATTTTAGGAGCTTCTATTGTGCTAATTCACGTTACGCACAAATTCAGAGTTTGAAGTGGATGGATAATGCAGTAAAACACAACACACGAAAGCTTGGCTTGGCCCTTTAGAATACATTTGTAGTTACAAAAATAGGTCTCTCGCAGTTATGTTAGTTTCATTGCCCAATTATTTTACACCTACTTTTGTTGATTTAAAACCAATACACCTGTGGTAATACTACAGCCACTGTGAATATGAGTGAATCTACAATCTAAGATCATTGAGTGTTTCTAGGGTTAGGGACTCTGGGCCATGTTTCATTTCACCTCTGGGCTGCAAAACAATAGAGTGCTAGGATTATTGGCAGTACTCCCACTGCAGCTAATCCCCTTGTAGCTCTTCAGCCCACAGCGAACGACCAACTGGCCGGCCCAACGGCTGGCTGGGAAGGTGGGTGGCTGGATGGGTGGCAGTGGCATTCAGTGCCGTTCAAGATTAGGGTGGACAATTTATTTATTAATTAGCATGGCCTTCTATTACAGCATACTGTCTGACTGTCGTTCATATTCCATTCACCCAGCTCAATGTAACATTGATAGGTTTAGGCTAATACATGATACTTGAATTTGCCCTATAACCGTTATGAGCTTCCTACAACCTAGCCTACAAATTAGTTTATAAAGTTTATAACGTAGGTGCACAAGTTGAGAGATAAATTGGAGTAATCAAGATGACAGACAGTGACACATTTAACACAAAGGCACACTAGTCCACTAGTCCAAACACTTGCAAAACGTTCCGCTTTGCAACTAAAATAAGAGTTTCTATTGGACAAAATCAGGTTGGTCCCTCCCCTTTTCGTTCCGTTTACGTGCATTTAAGAAAAGTGCTGTAATAGAATGAATACACCCCTTATCACTAGCACACACAGTTCACATATAGCATCGTTCCTTGCATAATTCCTTCTCTCATCTATGTGTTCTCCTCCTCTCACCTTTTCCCTTCAGTTGTGGACTTTAGTGCACAACAGCTGTCTATGATCAGGCGCAAAACTCTTTCCAAGACAACCTTCATACCATAACCGCTAACCGCTACACAGCCTATATTGTTGTCACCATATTAACGCTATAGTCAAAAAACTACAACCAAAACTACCAACAAATTAGTAAACCCATAATCCAATCCATGTGTACACACACACAGTTTAGCAGTTAGACCGGTGGGCCCCTGTGGCAATACATTTATAAAACAAAAAGCTTACCTTGACTTGGACAAGTTGTCGTGTTTGATAGCCTTAGCCAGTTGGCTCACATAAATAGCATTCCTCTTTGTATGAGTCACGTTGTTGAGTAAGCTAAATTAGCTGCATTAGCTAAGTATGTGAAAGGTAAACTAAGAAGATAAAAATACAATGAAATATAGCTAGCTCTCTCTCTATATATATAAATGAATCTGTACAAAACTGTTCAACTATTGTCTTTCTCTCTCTTTGAGTCAACTACTCACCACATTGTATGCACTGCAGTTCTATCTATAGCTGTAGCTAATGCTACATTACTAGATTCATTATCTGATTCTTTGATTGGATAGACAACATGTCAGTTCATATAGCAAGAGCTCTGATAGGATGGAGGAAGTCACAATTACAGATGTAGGATCTTAATTTGATCACCCTGTTATAGGATA
The DNA here is from genome assembly GCF_057628025.1 of Oncorhynchus mykiss. Classification (NCBI taxonomy): domain Eukaryota; kingdom Metazoa; phylum Chordata; class Actinopteri; order Salmoniformes; family Salmonidae; genus Oncorhynchus; species Oncorhynchus mykiss. The sequence continues at coordinate 16,302,353 of NC_143025.1, forward strand.
ACTTTCCCGCAATGCAGGAAATGTAAAACGTGGAGTGTATTTGAGGTTTAAAAAGGTTTTTGAAGTTTGTAATTTCCACTTAGAAATCTGTCTTGATTTTCCCTTACGAAAAATATATCAACCCATAAAAAAGGTTGTTTAATTATAATCCACATAATAATTCACATTTCCAGTTGGTGCAGGATTATTTTCCTGCTATAGCAAACTGTCTCAAATGAATTTCATACATCTGTACTGTGTAAGTCTATGGAAGGAGTTGAGAACCGTGAGCCTCTTAGGTGGCCTATCTAGCCTGACGATACATGCGAACAAGAACACTACTCATAGAATATTCATCACCTTCTCCATCATGAGCACGCTAACCACGACCGCTGATAATTCCCCAGTGGCCTACTCACTCCTCCCTAGTCTCCTAAAACCTTTCTCTTAAGGTCTATGGTACCATTGTGTACTTTCCTGTGGTTTCCTCTTCAGCCAGTGTATCGTTGCCTTCATTGTTTTCTTTCATCTTTGCTTTCAGCCACATGAGAATGATGTACTACCCTGCAAGTTGTCAACACTGTCTGTGTGTGTCTGAAAAACCTGGTCCTTCTTCCACCCTTATTATCACATTAACATGTCAACGTCCAGTTTGATGATAACCCAGTAAATGGGTTCAGATTGCCTCTTAGTGCTAATGGAATGTCCTGCTCCGTAAGTGGAGCCCTGCAGTGGACCAAGAATCTCATCCTGCGGGAGGGGACCTGGGATCCATGTGAACTGTGTTAAAAGCTCAAGTGGATGGCAGCGATGGCACAGGTCTCCCCAGGTCTGGTCTGGCAGTTAATCCCTCCAAAGAAAGAGTTATGTAGTCCGGCCGTCACTTTAACCAGTGGCCAGTATTTACAACAGAACAGCCCCAGTAGACAGAGCAGAACAGACCGAGGATGTGTCCCAAATTGCACACTATTCCCTATAGAGTGCACTACTTTTGACCAGTAGTGCACTGTATAGGGGATATGGAGCAATTTGGGAGGTAGCTAGAGTGCAAACCTGGGAAAGGGAGATGAGGAGTGCACCACGTCCTCCACACACTCTGGATCTTTAATGGTTTCTATGGACAGATGCCAAACTCACCTCAGACAATTTCTCCTCTCTTACTTTCCTTCGTTCTCTCTATCTCTCATTGGGGAAGCTATTTTCTTATCAGACTAAAAGTGAGCATTCCTCCTTCCTCCTTTCCTTAAAAGGTTACACAATTCACTGAGGGAAGAGAGACAGGAGATGCCCTTAGAGTACTGAAGTTAAGTTACTCATCTGTCATGACACCGTGTGCCACACACAGCAATAGCTTCGGGATATCGTTCTCCTCCTCCTCCTTGTTCAGAACACTTGTACAGGACCACCATTTTGTTATTCTGCATTTTTCATCTCTGATTTAAGCTAAAGGGTCACCACTGAGGTTATTGCAACATGTTCACAGAAGAAGAAGACAGTGAGGGGGGTTAGTCAGGAATGCGTGGGAGCTTAAGGAAAATGATAAAAGTTTGTATTTTCTTAGACTATCCGGTCTTGGTGTTGGATGATTATGAATTGTATTCTACTGCACTGTCCGTCTCTTGTCTCCATTATGTATGTTTGAAATTGCAGCCAAGTGTTTTTCCTTCTGGTAGCCATCTTCTTCTTGTTCAGGGCTCTCCTACCCTGTTCCTGGAAAGGTACCGTAGGCCTGATCACCGACAACAATGAGACAGCCTATAGGGAGAAGGTCAGAGACCTGGCCGGTGGGGCCAGAATAACAACCTATCCCTCAAAGTAACCAAGACAAAGGAGATGATTGTGGACTACAGGAAAAGAAGGACCGAGCACGCCCCCATTCTCATCGACGGGGCTGTAGTGGAGCAGGTTGAGAGCTTCAAGTTCTTTGGTGTCCACATCAACAACAAACTAGAATGCTCCAAACAAACCAAGACAGTCGTGAAGTGGGCACGACAAAGCCTTTTCCCCCTCAGAAAACTAAAAAGATTTGGCATGGGTTCTACAGCTCAAAAGGTTCTATAACTGCAACATCGAGAGTATCAGGACTGGTTGCATCACTGCCTGGCACGGCAATTGCTCGGCCTCCAACTGCAAGGCACTACAGAGGGTAGTGAGTACTGCCCAGTACATCACTGGGGCTAAGCTGCCTGCCATCCAGGACCTCTACACCAGGCGGTGTCAGAGGAAGGCCCTTAAAATTGCCAAAGACCCCAGCCACCCCAGTCATAGACTGTTCTCTCTGCTACTGTTCTCTCTGCTACCGCATGACAAGTGGTACCGGAGTGCCAAGTCTAGAACAAAAAAGGCTTCTCAACAGTTTTTACCCCCAAGCCATAAGACTCCTGAACAGACAATCAAATGGCTACCCGGACTATTTGCATTGTGATCATGTACATATTACCTCAATTGGGCCGACCAACCAGTGCTCCCGCACATTGGCTAACCCGGCTATTTGCATTGTGTCCCGCCACCCACCACCCACCAACCCCTCTTTTACGCTACTGCTACTCTCTGTTCATCATATATACATAGTCACTTTAACCATATCTCCATGTACATACTACCTCAATCAGTCTGACTAACCGGTGTCTGTATGTAGCCTCGCTACTTTTATAGCCATGCTAGTTACAACGAGTTGGAGCGAAAACCTACAGGGGGGGTAGCTCTCCAGGAACAGGGTTGGAGAGCCCTGTTCTAGTTAATTAACTTGTAAACAGACTTTGCCTGCTGCCTCTGTCCACCTGTCTGATCCATAGCCTTAGCCTACAGTATATTATGATATTCTCTATTAAAGACTCTGGTCTGACCTATGGAGTGAGATCCCACAGAAGAAGTCTGGAGTCTGGAATTAGGATCTCTGACCTCTGACCATTGACCAACTTTTCCTTTCAGTGGTCAGTTTTCCCAACATCTCTACCCTTCTGTGAACCTGGTCTCTGCCTGGTCTTTGCATCATTGCCCACCTCCTCCGCCTCCTCCTCCTCTCTAGCAATGTCTTTGAACCCCATGACTCATCTGAGCCGTATTATTCACAACACCACCTAATAGGCTGGCTATAGGGTAAGCAAACATTCTACTTTCCCTCAGCGTTGGTTGGCTCTGGTCTGTTAATGGTTTGTTAGTCCACAATCGACAGCTCATAGAGCAAAGGGTTGAGCTAACAACAGGTCAATGCTACACTTACTGTTACAGATGTCAGGTCTGTTGACGTTCATTCGGTTACGAAATACCATTTTCCTGATGTTTGCCATTTTTTTGGTCTCTGATTGGTTAAGGAGTGTCAGAAAGTCGAAGGAAGGAGTTTGTGATTAGCCTAAAGCTAAGTCTCAGTCAGACATACACAGTGCTGGTTTTGTTACAGAGATCAATGAGACCGTAGTTGATAATGCACTGTAAATGAAGGCAGATGAACCGTCGTGGTTTTCTTCAAAAAGTTGAAGAACAGAGAAATCGAATACTTCCTCTCTTCATCCCCAGTACAAGAGACTCAGCTTTCATGATACCAGACCAGGATGTCTTCTGAGCCTAATAAAAATATTGACAACTTAATTACAGATATCATTATTATGATAAATGGCATCCATTCCTCTTCTCTTCCATTCCTCTTCTCTTCATTCCTCTTCTCTTCCATTCCTCTTCTCTTCATTCCTCTTCTCTTCCATTCCTCTTCTCTTCATTCCTCTTCTCTTCCATTCCTCTTCTCTTCATTCCTCTTCTCTTCCCTTCCTCTTCTCTTCGTTCCTCTACTCTTCATTCCTCTTCTCTTTCATTCCCTCTTCTCTTCCATTCCTCTTCTCTTCCATTCCTCTTCTCTTCATTCCTCTTCTCTTCCATTCTCTTCTCTTCCATTCCTCTTCTCTTCCATTCTCTTCTTTTCCATTCCTCTTCTCTTCCATTCCGCTTCTCTTCCATTCCTCTTCTCTTCCATTCCTCTTCTCTTCCATTCTCTTCTCTTCCATTCTCTTCTCTTCCATTCCTCTTCTCTTCATTCCTCTTCTCTTCCATTCCCCTTCTCTTCCATTCCTCTTCTCTTCCATTCCTCTTCTCTTCATTCCTCTTCTCTTCATTCCTCTTCTCTTCCATTCCTCTTCTCTTCCATTCCTCTTCTCTTCCATTCTCTTTTCTTCATTCCTCTTCTCTTCATTCCTCTTCTCTTCATTTCTCTTTTCTTCCATTCTCTTCTCTTCATTCCTCTTCTCTTCCATTCCTCCTCTCTTCATTCCTATTCTCTTCATTCCTCTTCTCTTCTATTCTCTTCTCTTCATTCCTCTTCTCTTCATTCCTCTTCTATTCCACTCTCTTCTATTCCACTCTCTTCTCTTCATTCCTCTTTTCTACCATTCCTCTTCTCTTCATTCCTATTATCTTCATTCATCTTCTGTTCATTCCTCTACTCTTCATTCCTCTTCTCTTTCATTCCTCTTCTCTTCCATTCCTCTTCTCTTCCATTCCTCTTCTCTTCCATTCCTCTTCTCTTCATTCCTCTTCTCTTCCCTTCCTCTTCTCTTCGTTCCTCTACTCTTCATTCCTCTTCTCTTTCATTCCCTCTTCTCTTCCATTCCTCTTCTCTTCATTCCTCTTCTCTTCCATTCTCTTCTCTTCCATTCCTCTTCTCTTCCATTCTCTTCTTTTCCATTCCTCTTCTCTTCCATTCCGCTTCTCTTCCATTCCTCTTCTCTTCCATTCCTCTTCTCTTCCATTCTCTTCTCTTCCATTCTCTTCTCTTCCATTCCTCTTCTCTTCATTCCTCTTCTCTTCCATTCCCCTTCTCTTCCATTCCTCTTCTCTTCCATTCCTCTTCTCTTCATTCCTCTTCTCTTCATTCCTCTTCTCTTCCATTCCTCTTCTCTTCCATTCATCTTCTCTTCCATTCTCTTTTCTTCATTCCTCTTCTCTTCATTCCTCTTCTCTTCATTTCTCTTCTCTTCCATTCTCTTCTCTTCATTCCTCTTCTCTTCCATTCCTCCTCTCTTCATTCCTATTCTCTTCATTCCTCTTCTCTTCTATTCTCTTCTCTTCATTCCTCTTCTCTTCATTCCTCTTCTATTCCACTCTCTTCTATTCCACTCTCTTCTCTTCATTCCTCTTTTCTACCATTCCTCTTCTCTTCATTCCTATTATCTTCATTCATCTTCTGTTCATTCCTCTACTCTTCATTCCTCTTCTCTTTCATTCCTCTTCTCTTCCATTCCTCTTCTCTTCCATTCCTCTTCTCTTCATTCCTCTTCTCTTCCATTCTCTTCTCTTCCATTCCTCTTCTCTTCCATTCTCTTCTTTTCCATTCCTCTTCTCTTCCATTCCTCTTCTCTTCCATTCTCTTCTCATCCATTCCTCTTCTCTTCCATTCCTCTTCTCTTCCATTCCTCTTCTCTTCCATTCCTCTTCTCTTCCATTCCTCTTCTCTTCCATTCCTCTTCTCTTCATTCCTCTTCTCTTCATTCCTCTTCTCTTCCATTCCTCTTCTCTTCCATTCCTCTTCTCTTCCATTCTCTTTTCTTCATTCCTCTTCTCTTCATTCCCCTTCTCTTCATTTCTCTTCTCTTCCATTCTCTTCTCTTCATTCCTCTTCTCTTCCATTCCTCCTCTCTTCATTCCTATTCTCTTCATTCCTCGTCTCTTCTCTTCTCTTCTCTTCATTCCTCTTCTATTCCACTCTCTTCTCTTCATTCCTCTTTTCTTCCATTCCTCTTCTCTTCATTCCTATTCTTTTCATTCCTCTTCTCTTCCCTTCCTCTTCTCTTCATTCCTCTACTCTTCATTCCTCTTCTCTTTCATTCCTCTTCTCTTCCATTCCTCTTCTCTTCCATTCTCTTCTCATCCATTCCTCTTCTCTTCCATTCCTCTTCTCTTCCATTCCTCTTCTCTTCCATTCCTCTTCTCTTCATTCCTCTTCTCTTCATTCCTCTTCTCTTCCATTCCTCTTCTCTTCCATTCCTCTTCTCTTCCATTCTCTTTTCTTCATTCCTCTTCTCTTCATTCCCCTTCTCTTCATTTCTCTTCTCTTCCATTCTCTTCTCTTCATTCCTCTTCTCTTCCATTCCTCCTCTCTTCATTCCTATTCTCTTCATTCCTCTTCTCTTCCCTTCCTCTTCTCTTCATTCCTCTACTCTTCATTCCTCTTCTCTTTCATTCCTCTTCTCTTCCATTCCTCTTCTCTTCCATTCCTCTTCTCTTCATTCCTCTTCTCTTCCATTCCTCTTCTCTTCATTCCTCTTCTCTTCTCTTCCATTCCTCTTCTCTTCATTCCTCTCTGATAATGCACTGTAAATGAAGGCAGATGAACCGTCGTGGTTTTCTTCAAAAAGTTGAAGAACAGAGAAATCGAATACTTCCTCTCTTCATCCCCAGTACAAGAGACTCAGCTTTCATGATACCAGACCAGGATGTCTTCTGAGCCTAATAAAAATATTGACAACTTAATTACAGATATCATTATTATGATAAATGGCATCCATTCCTCTTCTCTTCCATTCCTCTTCTCTTCATTCCTCTTCTCTTCCATTCCTCTTCTCTTCATTCCTCTTCTCTTCCATTCCTCTTCTCTTCATTCCTCTTCTCTTCCATTCCTCTTCTCTTCATTCCTCTTCTCTTCATTCCTCTTCTCTTCCATTCCTCTTCTCTTCCATTCCTCTTCTCTTCCATTCTCTTTTCTTCATTCCTCTTCTCTTCATTCCTCTTCTCTTCATTTCTCTTATCTTCCATCCTCTTCTCTTCATTCGTCTTCTCTTCCATTCCTCCTCTCTTCATTCCTATTCTCTTCATTCCTCTTCTCTTCTATTCTCTTCTCTTCATTCCTCTTCTCTTCATTCCTCTTCTATTCCATTCTCTTCTCTTCATTCCTCTTCTCTTCCATTCCTCTTCTCTTCATTCCTATTCTCTTCATTCCTCTTCTCTTCCCTTCCTCTTCTCTTCATTCCTCTACTCTTCATTCCTCTTCTCTTTCATTCCTCTTCTCTTACATTCCTATTCTCTTCCATTCCTCTTCTCTTCATTCCTCTTATCTTCCATTCTCTTCTCTTCCATTCCTATTCTCTTCCATTCTCTTATTTTCCATTCCTCTTCTATTCCATTCTGCTTCTCTTCCATTCCTCTTCTCTTCCATTCTCTTCTCATCCATTCCTCTTCTCTTCCATTCCTCTTCTCTTCCATTCCTCTTCTCTTCCATTCCTCTTCTCTTCATTCCTCTACTCTTCATTCCTCTTCTCTTCCATTCCCCTTCTCTTCCATTCCGCTTCTCTTCCATTCCTCTTCTCTTCATTCCTCTTCTCTTCATTCCTCTTCTCTTCCATTCTCTTCTCTTCCATTCCTCTTCTCTTCCCTTCTCTTTTCTTCATTCCTCTTCTCTTCATTCCTCTTCTCTTCATTTCTCTTCTCTTCCATTCTCTTCTCTTCATTCATTTTCTCTTCCATTCCTCCTCTCTTCATTCCTATTCTCTTCATTCCTCTTCTCTTCTATTCTCTTCTCTTCATTCCTCTTCTCTTCATTCGTCTTCTATTCCATTCTCTTCTCTTCATTCCTCTTCTCTTCCATTCCTCTTCTCTTCATTCCTATTCTCTTCATTCCTCTTCTCTTCCATTCCTCTTCTCTTCATTCCGCTTCTCTTCATTCCTCTTCTCTTCCATTCCTCTTCTCTTCCATTCTCTTCTCTTCCATTCTCTTCTCTTCCATTCTCTTCTCTTCCATTCTCTTATCTTCATTCCTCTTCTCTTCATTCCTCTTCTCTTCCATTCTCTTCTCTTCATTCCTCTTCTCTTCCATTCCTTTTCTCTTCATTCCTATTCTCTTCATTCCTCTTCTCATCCATTCCTCTTCTCTTCCATTCTCTTCTCTTCATTCCTCTTCTCTTCATTCCTCTTCTCTTCATTCCTCTTCTCTTCATTCCTCTTCTCTTCATTCCTCTTCTCTTGATTCCTCTTCTCTTCCATTCTCTTCTCTTCCATTCCTCTTCTCTTCCATTCCTATTCTCTTCCATTCCTATTCTCTTCCATTCCTCTTCTCTTCCATTTTCTTCTCTTCATTCCTCTTCTCTTCATTCCTCGTCTCTTCCATTCAGCTTCTCTTCCATTCCTCTTCTCTTCCATTCCTCTTCTCTTCCCAGGTGGTTCTTGTTTTCAGCCACATGCAGTTTGTTCATCAGTAAACATTTCTACCCATAAAATAACTTTTTGTTCTCAAATATGTGTTCTTTAATATATGCAGCTCTTTATTCTGCTATTAATTTTCCGGTGAGTATTGTTGTTATCTTATTATTAACATGATACAAATCGAACCAAAGCTGAATTGTCTTGTATGGCTTTGGGAGGTTTCCCTATTCTTTTCTCTAATGATAGTAAAGTTGACTGGAAGAAAATACCTTCAAATTATAACACTCAGTGAACATTTTCAGGGCTTGGATTGGATACCTAACATCTGATGACCAATGTCCACCACTTGCATGTTGTGGATCCATGCAGTGAGAAGGTCTGGATGAACTGATAGACAGTGAAGGGTTAACTCCGGGAGGGCCATGGATGAGAGAAGAGGAGAGGCCTGGCTCAGCCTGGGGAACATGGCAGTGGGTGTCCCCTTCACTCGCGTTCACTCACTCACCCATCTGGAGTGGTACACTTCTTCACCTCCGCACCGGCCTGCCAAGCAGTGGGGTCCACAAAACACATAGGAGTAATCCATATAATACAACAGGAATGGATTTTGTGGAGAGCAGAAAGGGGGTAATGCTCTGTGTTTTCTAAATGGGGGACCGGGAGGGCTTTTCAGACAGAAAACATGCTGATTACTGTATTGTACAGGGCCTTTTGATTCCTCCGCCGGCTCTAATCCCCAGGACACAACATCCCCCCTGTCTCCCACCAATGGCAATTGAGCCTCTAAAGAGACTTCTATTACCAGCCAGGGGGGATTAATTCTCAACCCGATCAGTCATTAAAGAAGCCAGAACCGGCTGAATTGGAAACCGGTGGGCCAGTCCTCAACATGCTTTTGACTGTTGTGTCTTTCTTCATAGAAAACTGGGTTCACAGTTTGTTGTTTCAAAACAATGTGTAGGCTTGAATGAATGAAGCCTCCCCACTATACATTTTTCTTTTTTTCCTTATTTTTCTTTGCATTTTTCCTCTTCTTCTTCTTCTTCTTCTCCTCCTGGCTTCCATGGAATGCAATTAAAGAGGGGAATTTGATGGAAAAATGGGGCTGCTGAGCGAGTGGGCCAGTGGGCTATTATCCCTCAGATAGGTCTGAATGGGTCACCCCCCCTCAGAGCACACAAAAGGAGTGGCCAGGGCCGAGCTGTGCTGGAGAATGGCCCCATCTGAAGAATGCTAGCCAACAGTATAACCGACTCCCAGCTTGATGCATGGCTTTCTTCCTGTACCTCCACCAAGGAGGATGCACTCTGGAATCTTAAGCACAATAAATTAGTAACATGTAACATGAAATGGATGACGTAGTACACAATTGAATGAAGTAGTACACAAAAAACGGGGACCCGTTTTGGCTTGTGAGCGTCACTTTCAAAAACTAATGGCTGAAATTATACAAAAGCTTGAGAGTGTATCTTTAATACAAGCAATCATTTAATTTCACATTATACAGCCTATAACTTACTAAACTCAGTTATTCTGTTTGATGCAGGGTGAGAAAAACATGTGTCTCTAAAATCAAATCAAATCAAATCAAATTTTATTTGTCACATACACATGGTTAGCAGATGTTAATGCGAGTGTAGCGAAATGCTTGTGCTTCTAGTTCCGACAATGCAGTAATAACCAACGAGTAATCTAACCTAACAATTCCACAACTACTACCTTATACACACAAGTGTAAAGGGATAAAGAATAGGTACATCAAGATATATGAATGAGTGATGGTACAGAACGGCATAGGCAAGATGCAGTAGATGGTATCGAGTACAGTATATACATATAAGATGAGTAATGTAGGGTATGTAAACAAAGTGGCATAGTTTAAAGTGGCTAGTGATACATGTATTACATGAAGATGCAGTAGATGATATAGAGTACAGTATATACATATACATATGCGATGAGTAATGTAGGGTATGGAAACATTATATTAAGTAGCATTGTTTAAAGTGGCTAGTGATAATTTTTTTCCCATCAATTTCCATCAATTTCCATTATTAAAGTGGCTGGAGTTGAGTCAGTATGTTGGCAGCTGTCACGCTCTGACCGTAGAGAGCGTTTTATGTCTCTATTTTGGTTTGGTCAGGGTGTGATTTGGGTGGGCAGTCTATGTTCTATGTTCTATGATTTTGTATTTCTATGTGTTTGGCCGTGTGTGGTTCTCAATCAGAAGCAGCTGTCTATCGTTGTCTCTGATTGAGAAACATACTTAGGTACCCTTTTCCCCCACCTGTTTTGTGGGAAGTTAACTTTGTAGTTGTTCAGGGCACATAGCCCAAAGCTTCACAGTTTGGTTTTGTTCTTTGTTTTGTCGGCGTCATTTTTGAATAAAGAGAAAATGTATGCTTACCATGCTGCACCTTGGTCCAGTCCTTCATCCAGCCGTGACAGCAGCAGCCACTCAACGTTAGTGGTGGCTGTTTAACAGTCTGATGGCCTTGAGATAGAAGCTGTTTTTCAGTCTCTCTGTCCCTGTTTTGATGCACCTGTACTGACCTCGCCTTGATGATCTTTATGGCCTCGTCCTTGATGATCTTTATGGCCTTCCTGTGACATCGGGTGGTGTAGGTGTCCTGGAGGGCAGGTAGTTTGCCCCCGGTGATGCATTGTGCAGACCTCACTACCCTCTGGAGAGCCTTACGGTTGTGGGCAGAGCAGGTGCCGTACCAGGCGGTGATACAGCCTGACAGGATGCTCTCGATTGTGCATCTGTAGAAGTTTGTGAGTGCTTTTGGTGACAAGCCAAATTTCTTCAGTCTCCTGAGGTTGAAGAGGTGCTGCTGCGCCTTCTTTACAACACTGTCTGTGTGGTTGGACCAATTCAGTTTATCCGTGATGTGTATGCCGAGGAACTTAAAACTTGCTACCCTCTCCACTACTGTCCCATCGATGGATCGGTGGATAGGGGGGTGCTCCCTCTGCTGTTTCCTGAAGTCCACAATCATCTCCTTTGTTTTGTTGACGTTGAGTGTGAGGTTATTTTCCTGACACCACACTCCAAGGGCCCTCACCTCCTCCCTGTAGGCCGTCTCGTCGTTGTTGGTAATCAAGCCTACCACTGTAGTGTCGTCCGCAAACTTGATGATTGAGTTGGAGGCGTGCATGGCCACGCAGTCGTGAGTGAACAGGGAGTACAGGAGAGGGCTCAGAACGCACCCTTGTGGGGCCCCAGTCTTGAGGATCGGCAGGGTCTCGAGCTTGATGACGAGTTTGGAGGGTACTATGGTGTTAAATGCTGAGCTGTAGTCGATGAACAGCATTCTCACATAGGTATTCCTCTTGTCCAGATGGGTTAGGGCAGTGTGCAGTGGTTGCGATTGCGTCGTCTGTGGACCTATTGGGGTAGTAAGCAAATTGGAGTGGGTCTAGGGTGTCAGGTAGGGTGGAGGTGATATGGTCCTTGACTAGTCTCTCAAAGCACTTCATGACGACGGAAGTGAGTGCTACGGGGCGGTAGTCGTTTAGCTCAGTTACCTTAGCTTTCTTGGGAACAGGAACAATGGTGGCCCTCTTGAAGCATGTGGGAACAGCACACTGGGATAAGGATTGATTGAATATGTCCGTAAACACACCAGCCAGCTGGTCTGCGCATGCTCTGAGGACGCGGCTGGGGATGCCGTCTGGGCCTGCAGCCTTGCGAGGGTTAACACGTTGAAATGTTTTACTCATGTCGGGCAGTGTCAGTGGCACTGTATTGTCCTCAAAGCGAGCAAAAAAGTGATTTAGTCTGTCTGGGAGCAAGACATCCTGGTCCGGGACGGGGCTGGTTTTCTTTTTGTAATCCGTGATTGACTGTAGACCCTGCCACATACCTCTTGTGTCTGAGCCATTGAATTGCGACTGTGTTGCGGTGTGAATAGCTACACTGTTTGTATTCGGTCATGTTTCCGGTCACCTTGCCCTGGTTAAAAGCAGTGGTTCTTGCTTTCAGTTTCGTGCGAATGCTGCCATCAATCCATCAATAACTGATAGGAAAGAGAGGGAGGAGAGTTACAGTGATGATGATAGCATGGGGACGGACCTCCGAAGTTCATTGCTAATAGCAAGCTAACATTTAGGGTAATAACCGTTCAATCAGACACAAACACTGCATACCATTAGATTTATCTTTGGGCACATGCAGAAGTTGCAATGTAGTACTTTTTTTGCCAGGGATTTGCTAATGTGCCTTCCCCAAGCTCTTCTTCAATATCACAAGCTGAGCTTGTGATTCATAAACAACTGCAAAACCTCAGTTTTACCTCGTTCTGAACATACGCCTACCAGTCTCTGGACAATGGTCGATTGAGGACACCCCTGGCAAATATCTGTGGGGCTAGGGCCTTCACTGTGCTGCACTGCTGTGTTGCGAGCTGAGCTGTGTGCCAGTCTGGGTAAATGGAGGCCCTTTAATATCAGGGGGCCGAGGGGTGGGAGAGGGGTCAGCGTAAGAAGCTCACTGAACTGGCAGCCATGCAGGCCATTGTTGCTGTTTGTTAGCAGGTGTTTAAATGGAGGTCTTTCAGTGAGGCTACCCAATGCAACACAAGCCTCTGGCCAACTGGACCCTGGGTGCCTCAGTCTAACCCCCTCACAGCGGTTTCATCAATGACATCTTTTCAGCAGCCTGGGGACAGGAGGAGGAGGATAAATGGAGGAAGATTAGGGTATGAGAGAAGAGTGAAACATACTGGACTGGACTCAGTGTCCCAAGAGAATGTACATTACATGCCAATTGATAGTCAGCTCTCAAGGTGTCGTGTAAGTGAATTCAGTTATTACTTTTAATTACATTCAGAGATTCTGTCTTCTTTTGACACCTGTTGACACTTTAAAAAACTTTTTTGCAGTTTGCTGCTGATAACATTTTCCTTCCATGTCACCCCTGCCTGTGACACACAAGGGACCAAATAAAAAGCTTAGGTCTTACTCATTTTTACCTCGTGCATATCAGGAGGTTAAAAAATATGAGGTTAAAAAAAGAGGGCAAAGCCAAAGTGAAGTGAGTCTCCCCTCTATATTGGGGTGTGTGGTGGGGTTTACTTTACTGATATCTGAGAGGGAGAGAGAAAGACAGAGAGAGAGGAGAGACAGAGAGAGAGAGGGTCAGTAGGAGGCTGGAGAGCTGCCTGAACGATAACTTCCCCACACAGCACCATGGAACCCTGCCCTGCTAATAGTTTCCATGCCAGGAGGGAGAGGAAAGGAGAGCAGAGCAGAGCAGAAGAGGAGGAAAAGAGTGAGGGAGTGGTGGGAGACACTTCCTGTAGCTGGCTGGGTGCTGGCCACACCACAGAGGGAGACGGAGATGGAACAGCGGGTGCTGGACTGCAGTTGGTACTGTGGAGGAAGCTCAGTCAGCGAGCCCCTGCTGGGCATGGGATGGGGCCTGGGACTGAGGCAAGGCAGCCTCTCTCTCTCTGCCCAGCCACCAGCCACCAGCCTGGGCCATGCTGGTTTCCCCCTTCCCTGCCAGGCTGCTCCCTTTCCCACATGTCATCAGGACCGGGTGCAGGACAGAGGTACAGTCTTAGAAAAAGGGGTTTCAAAAGGGTTCTTCTGCTGACCCCATAGGATAATCCATTTTGCTTCCAGGTAGAACCCTTCTGGGTTCCATTTAGAACCCTGGTGACAGCCAAATAACCTTTTTAGGACAGAGGGTACAGGGTGCAGAGCAAGAGCAAGAGCCTCTTAGCCTCAGGACTACAGACATGGATCCATAGATTTCCTATTAGGTCTTTGATTTAGTCAAATGTAGTGACAGGATTATTTAACAGTAAGTAGACTTATGTTAGATAAATGCCATTTGATAAAATTACTAACTTCTCATTTCAAGTCAAGCATCCCTAAAACTGCTGGGCCCAGGTATGTAGTATGCTGTAAATGGTAGCTGTGCATCACAGATTATACATGCTGGGGTGGCCCCTGTGGTACATTAAGCGGGTAGAGAGAAAACCATCGCTCTCCATTGGGGAGACTCTGACCCCAGATAGAACCCAACCCTAGCAATGTTCTGTTTTACTCTATAGGGTAGTATGAAGGCTTGACATGCAAAGCACTTCAACTACTAAAATAGGAGGTATATATTTAGTGTGAGTCAACATCTCCAGAAAAGAGTCAGTCCACCATGCTTGACTGGAAAAGCCACAAGGGTCTTTAACTTCTTTATTGTGTAAGAAGGAGAGAATATCTTATTCCAGGACATTCAACAGAGAAAACATTGCCACTATTACACCACATTGAAAGTAATCAAGAGTCATATTTATGTTAAAAAGTCTGGGGATGTGATAGAAATAGCCTAGAACCATAGCAATCAATCACGCCATTATCAGTTTAGCATTGAAAAGTGTGTAGAAAATGATTGAACTTGGCTTTTGATCGCTGTTGATGCTGCTGCAGTGTAGCATCTCACTGGGCACTCACTGGTTGAATCAATGTTGTCTCCACGTCATTTCAATGAATTACGTTGAACAAACATGGAATAGAGGTTGAATTGATGTCCGTGCCCAGTGGGATCGGATTCCATATTGGACAGCCATGTTCATTCAGAGTTCAATAACTATTTGAACAACCGTCACATATCATCACTTCCCATCATGCACATCATCCGTCAGTGAACACATCATCTGAACACAATAATTGTAGAGAAACAGACTGGTTGTGCTGGTTGTCCTGAAAACCAGTGTGTATGTAATAGGGGTCATGCCTTTTGCACACAATGTATATAGATTCTTTTTTTTCTACTATGTTATTGACTTGTTTATTGTTTATTGTTTACTCCATGTGTAACTCTGTGTTGTTGTCTGTTCACACTGCTATGCTTTATCTTGGCCAGGTCGCAGTTGCAAATGAGAACTTGTTCTCAACTAGCCTACCTGGTGAAATAAAAAATAAATAAATTGAGACCTGACTGTAACCTATTGGGTGGACCCTGCATGCGCTTCCCCCCAGGCAGTTGGATAAGCGTTCTAAATTATTCAGAATGTACAAAAACATGTTGTCGAACTTCCTCAACTCTGAAGTGCAGCATGCTGAAAAAAAGGAGAACGAGTCCAGAGTGCGTTATGAAGATGAGGGGGAAGCATATTGACAGTTTGGTTTGGTGTGTTTTTCTGTTGCATCTGTCTTCCGCTGCGAGGTGAGCACAGAGACAGAGAGAGAGAGACACGGGTGGGAGGAAACGCTCTGCGCCACGCCGCGCCGCGGACTTGAGACAGGGAGGAAACGCTCTGCGCCACGCCACGCCGCAGCCTTGAGACAGGGAGGAAACGCTCTGCGCCACGCCGCACCGCGGCCTTGAGACAGGGAGGAAACGCTCTGCGCCACGCCGCGCCGCGGCCTTGAGACAGGGAGGAAACGCTCTGCGCCACGCCGCGGCCTTGAGACAGGGAGGAAATGCTCTGCGCCACGCCGCGCCGCGGCCTTGAGACAGGGAGGAAACGCTCGGCGCCACGCCGCGCCGCGGCCTTGAGACAGGGAGGAAACGCTCTGCGCCATGCCGCGGTCTTGAGACAGGGAGGAAACGCTCTGCGCCACGCCGCGCCGCGGCCTTGAGACAGGGAGGAAACGCTCTGCGCCACGCCGCGGCCTTGAGACAGGGAGGAAACGCTCTGCGCCACACCGCGGCGCGGCCTTGGGACAGGGAGGAAACGCTCTGCGCCACGCCGCGGCGCGGCCTTGAGACAGGGAGGGAAATAGGCTGCACATCGCGTGAAACTCAATCATTGTTCGGTGGTGTCTGTGACAGTCGTCGTCAACACAGCATTAATTTAAAAAGAATACAAGCATAAAATATAAACATAAGGCCACAAAAGCCATAACTACCTCCCATATCAATTCTGGGCCCAGCCAAATAAGTCAATACAATAATACTTTCAAGATTTGTTTCCCCAGCTAGAGAGCCCAACTATCTAAGGGCTTAAGTGAAATGGATTATTCAACAGATAGAAGCGTGAGGAAGTCATTCATTGGAAACCAAGCATGCCGGCATTAGATCCTGTTTCACATGACAGGGCCTGGCAGTCCCACTCTGCAGATGTGCAACTTGGCATAGCATTGAGTAATTTCTAAAATAACCCATTTTTTTCTAATGTGTGTATGTGTGTGTGTGTGAGTAAGTGAATGTGTGCAGGAGGTTTTGGGGGGACAGCTGTAACGGAATCACTTCATAAGTGATATAGCACTCCGGGTACCATAGCCCGCTACAAACCAGAGCTGTGGTACAAATGTTTTTCCAACATGGCATAGATTTATCCAAGCATATTGGGAGTAAAAAAAAAAACATTTTTCACTTCCTTAATACAAGAAACGAAAGAGGTTGTGACTCTTGTGCTTGAGTTTGGTTCCCAAGACCCCTTTTATTCAAACACACTCGAGTAATGTTGGCAATGTTTAAACAATTTCAAAACTCTGACATTGATGTTCATGTAAAAGGGAGCACAATGAATACTTCTCCTTTGGGAAGTTAATCAGCCTGTGCAGTTGTCTGTTTCACTGTTTTGTTTCTGACAAGACGCTTACTAAGATGTGGTCTCGGCTCACTCTGGTTTAAGTGAGAAGACAGTCTATTCAACGCCAGATAATGCAGGCGCTGAAATGCATTCGTTCTACATAGTTTCACATGGCAAGGGGTATTTTGCATCCCCTAAAAAGAAGGAGAAACAATGGCCTCTCACTCTGAATTTTCTAGAATGGATTATTGAAGAGGGTGAAGGGATGAACTACATTCCACAGGCCTGGTGGGAGAAAACAAGATGGCCGCCCGTCAGTGGGTGACATGTGGCTTTGTTGGCCCAGCAAGGGATGCATCTCACGGCCATCAGTGTGTCAGAGCGGGTTACTTCTAATCACAGTTGATGGGTAGGGACCAGGGGACGGATTTGCTGAGGTAGGGAGGGAGGGAGAGAGCCACGGCAAGCAACGGCTTCATGATTCAAATCACAGCCGGTTAAAAAAGGACCATGACCACACATTGACAGCTTAAAATTTCACATTTAACTCAAATCGCAGGCAGTTAGAAGAGAGCCTTGAACCACCTCCACCCCACACAGGAGGACCGCCGCAGATCACATTATTCAACCGTTGTCTCCATTCCTCTCTTCCCCTCCCTTCTGGCCTTAACCTGATTGAACGTTACTATTGGAATGCCCATTGGAATGCCCAGGATGGAATTCCATTGAATGGCCACTGACCTGACTCACTGCTTAGTGTCGGCACAAGGCACATACTCAATGATTAGCAACTGGACCATGGTGACCGTAGTGCTGCAGATCGGACGTCTTGACCTGCCTGGGCCGTATGACTGGCACAGCTACTTATGGAAACGGACGGGTGGTCAGGGAATCCCATTCAGAGCTGCCTGACCATTAGAAATGACCTCTCATTGTTTAGCCATGGTGGGACCAAGGAAGAATAGCAAGGTGAGGGTTTACCTAGACAACTTTTCTCTTATTGAGTATCAAAAAGTTACCAAAAGGACGAGAATATAAAAAATATCTGTGGTATGGAGT